>NW_027397069.1:64546341-64732521 GCF_003265705.2 Callorhinus ursinus
CGTCTCTCATGGTTCATCTCCCCCTCTGATTCCCCCCCCCTTCATTTCTCCCTTCCTACTATCTTCTCTTTTTTTTAACATATAATGTATTATTTGTTTCAGAGGTACAGGTCTGTGATTCAACAGTCTTACACAGTTCACAGCGCTCACCATAGCACATACCCACTCCCCAACTACCCCTTTCTCCCAGAAAAATACAGAAATGCCTTTTGTTTTATCGATTTGCCTATTAACAATTGTAAGGAGAACACAATTACCAAAGGAACGATTCCAAAGACTTCACAGTAACACAGTGTCACAGTGATGTCCCTTGTTGTGTGCAGTTACAGTATCCCTTCTACAATGGCCACAGGATCATCTCAGCCTTGTCAGAATTCCACTCACAGACCCAGGCTGTTAGTTGGGCAGGATTCATTTTTCTCCAAAGGTCCTTCTGCCCAACACAGTTATCAGAAGAGAGAATTTCCACAGGGCAATGGGGTATGATATCAAAGTGAAATGTTTCCCAGCAAAGGACTGGAAAAAAGTGAGCTATAAGAACATGTGGAGGGAACAATCCCATTTTGTGAAAGGGAACAGAAAGAAGAGAAGAAGCAAGGAGGAAACCTGATATATGTGTGTATATATTTGTATAAACATGGAGAATGATGTGGAAGGAGACATGCCATGGTGGTAATACTGGTTACCTCAGAGGAGTTGGGTGGAGTGAGGGCTGGTGGGGACATGATTATCTTTTCCTTTATATACATGTATTTTTGACTTGTTATAACAAGTATATATTATGTATGTTTTTTACAAGTTCAATGACATTTTATAATATCCTTTTATAGGTCGAACTTAAAATTTTTATAATAATTTTAACAGGAACACATTCAAATTCTCCTAAGGTTAAATTTATTTTCTTCAAGACATTATTTCTACTTTAAATTTAAAGTCAACATGGTTATGGTTAAGAGTGTGGACCCAGAAGGCGTACTGCAGAGTTTCAAATAGTAAGAGTTCTGCCTCTTACCAGCTCTATGACCTTAAGCAAGTTCTAGTTACAAAACCCTTCTGAACCTCAGTTTCTTGGTTTGTAAAATAGGGATCACAATAGTGTCTACTTCATAGAACTATTCAGGAGATTCAATGGTTCAAATATGTAATGCATTTAGAAGAGTGTCTGGCATTATTTGTTACTTACTTTAAAGCTCTCTGGGTTGAGAACCCATCATTTATGGATGTAGATTATAGAAGCTGAGGCTTTTGAAATAAAGTATTTTTTATTGCCACAGTACTAGTAATATATTTGGACAAATGCAAATAAAACGGCCATGCACTATGAATTTGAGGTAATATGCTATCTATAACACTAAAATATCCTATTTATTAAGATGTTTAAATTATAATGAAAGAAGTTTCTCAGGTTGAACTACATGAATAATAAACATGGAGTAAAGGAGGCAGCAAGAACACTTTTACATGAAAATCCAATCTATTACAAGAAAACATCAATGGGCACTTAAGGATTGAAAAATGGCCCACCACTGTGGGCTGGGCTGTGGTAGGACCTTGGTGAATGCAGAGATGTGGATGTACTGAGGAGACAATAGTAGATAGGCTTGGTGCTACCTTATAGAACACTTCACCAGACTCTTCACAACCAGAAGGGTGGAAACAAGCCTTGAGCACAACCAGGCAAGAGACACTGCCTGTAGACTATCTTCCCTCCATAAGTAAGTAAGTCTTCTCCCTTTTAGATAATGTCCTAAGGAACATGGCTTTTCTCTTTTTCACCCCTTGCCTCTTCACCATGAACCTTCTCTCCATCTACCCCATGCTTGACTTTCTAGGGCATTCATCACTCCCAACAACAGTGTCAAATTCCATCGTCCCCCTCCCTACTGCTCCGTTCTGGGGCACTTCACTACATTTGTCCCTCTATGCCTTATACAGTGCAGTAGCTCTTTGGATCCTAAATCTCTGAACAGAGGCACACAGAAGCTTAATCTTTTCTTTCAAATGTTGATTTATTTAATAGTGAAATAAATACACATTCACATCATTTAAAAATCAAAGTTACAAAAGGGTATTCTGTGAAATATCCCTTCTCATCCCCCAGCCCCTCTCCCAAAGCAACCAGTGTGTTTTCATGTGTTCCTTCCAGAGACATTTTATACACACATATGTGTGTGCCTATATTTTCACCTTTTTATACATAGTATCATACAGTACATGCTTTTAAGCATTTCTCTTTCCTCAAATAACAACTTAACTCAAAGATCATCCTATATAAATACAGAAAGAACTTTCTCATCTTTTATTCTGCTACATAGCATTCCATTGTAAGAATGTACCATAATTGTTTAATTAGTCCTCTATTAATGGACATTAAGCTGATTCCAATCTTTTCTTCTTAATGTTGAGATCCAGTTCTGAACTTCTTGTTTTTCTTATTCTATATTTTTCCCCTGAAGCATCTCATTCAGTTATGGCTTTACTGATTATTAGGCACTAGGCAGCTGCCAACCAAGTTATCTCCTGCTCTGATTTTGGGGGGTTTTGTTGTTGTTGTTGTTTTCCTAGTGAAATTAAGTCACACATTCCCAACTGCCTACTAGGAATCTCCTTTAGAAGAATCCACTCCCTCAAACTAAGCATACCTAAAATAGAGAATAATCTCCCCCTCCCACCCATCCTGCTGTGTTAATTTTATCTGAGATGCATGGCATTTATTCACAATTCCACTCACTTATCCCCACACATCCATGCTGCTGTTGCCATGTTTGTGGTGTTCTATTATTCAGTGCACAACCAACTACCATCACAGAAACAGAAAAACCAAAGTTGTATGGTTGCATAGTTGGATGGAGATATCCAAGAGACCATCAGATTGAATGTGTGCATACCTGATCTTGAAATGACATTTGAGCTATGCCCCCATCTTGTCATCAAGAACCTTCAGAAAGCATTCTTTTAAGTTTCCTTTCAATCTGTTTGTCTTTCATCTCCTTCAGTTTTTTTTTAGAGATATTTTAGCTAATCTGAGGGGAATCAAAGTTAACTGGTAACAAGGGTGGGGTTTCTGAAACGGAAACAACTTGCTCATGTAAGGTAGGACCATCTCATGAGACCAGGCGGAAACCTCGTTGTCTTTAGGTCTAAGGCATGACACCTGTGATGTGTAGTGGCACAGCCCTCTATCTCTTCACTCTAGCCCTATGAAATGAAAAGAATGCTTGTTCAGGAGGAGATGGTGGTCACTCCAATGGCATGTTACAAGAAAGTAAATGAGTGCAAGAATCCTACAAGGGAATGAAGCAGAGGAACCAGTAGCATCTTAACCAAGGGGAAACATCAAAGCAGCATAGAAACACTTCCCAAAGCAAACAGGGAAGGTAAATATAGATGTAGGAGTCACATGAGAGCAGCAAGATGTGGGATAGGAAAGAGTACTGGGAGGCCAACTCTTTTTAAGTTGTAAATTATAGACATGCCTATATTTATAAGTGGGTATCTAATTTTCTGTCTCTTATCTTTTCATCATTTAGTGAAGATTTTAGTTTCTGAAGAGAATCCTGTGTTGGAATATCTATGGCTTAGTTGAATACAAAAGCCAGAGTCTAGCTGGTTTAAAATGTTTCCAGTTTAAAATAGAAGCCAGAAAGAATGCCACAAATAAGCCAGACATTTTGAGGAATTTTTTAGAAGATATAATGGTGGTAAGATTGACTAAATAGAGTTAATAAAAAAAACTATACAATTAAATGCACATATTTGAAGTGTACTATTTTGGTGTTTTGACATATTCACCCACGAAAGCAACAACACCATCAAATTAAAGAACATATCCACTACTCCCGAAAGTTTCTGTGCCCTTTTGAGTTCTCTCCCTCCTACTCTTCAACTCCTAACCCGTCTCACCCTCCTCTAACCCCTAAGTTAATTTGCTTTTTGTCACTATATATTAGTTTACATTTTCTAGAACTTTGGATGAAGGGAATCATACTGTACCTGTCTGTACTCTTTTTTGCTTGGCTTCTTTCACTCAACAATATTATTTTGAGAGTCATCTGTGTTTTGTATGTATCAATAGGCCTTTTTTTGCTGAGTAGTCTTCCATTGTATGGCATGACAATTTACTTATCCATTGACCTAGTGATGGGTATTTTCCAATATTCACTGTTTCCAATTATGGACCATTAGAGATAGAGTTGTTATAAACATATTTTTCATGTGTGTACAAATATTCATTTGGTTATGTTTTCATTTCTCCTGGGTAAATGCCTAAGATTGGAATGGCTGGATCATATGGTGGTGGATATTTAACTCTGAAGGAACTACCAAATAGTTTTCCAAGTGGTGGTACCATTTTACACCACCACCAATGTATGAGAATTCCAGAGGCTACACATCCTTGTCAATATTGCTATGGTTGTTCTTAAACTTTGGACATTTTTAATAGATGTGTAGTTATATATATTCATATATATAATTGACTTAATTTTCTAATTTTCACTTTTGTTTTGACTGATGATGTTGAGCATCTTTTCATGTGCTTATTTGCCATCCATTTATCTTCTTTGGTGGAGTGTCTATTCAAATTTTTGCCCATTTAAAAATATTGGGTTTTAGTGTTTTGGGTTTAGAGAATTATTTATATTCTGGATACACATCCCTTAGCAGATATGTGATTTGCAAATATTTTGTGCCAGTCTATGACTTGTCTTTTTATTCTTTTAATAGTGCCTTTCCAAGAACACAAGTTCTTAATTTTCATGGCAATTATAATTTGCCAACCACTTCTATTGTTTTCTTTTATGGATCATGCTTTTGATGTTGGATCTAAGAAATCTGCCTAAACCAAGGCAAAAAATAATTTCTCCTAAGTTTTCTTTGAGATGTTTTGTATTCTGGAGATTTTTTTAAAGGCCTATAATAGATTTTGTGCTATTTTTGTATATGATACAAATCATGGATCTTAGTTCTTTCTCTTTTTAAAAAAATATGGATATCCAATTTTTTCAGCACCATCAGTGATATATTTGTTCAGTATTTATAGAACTGAACTTTTGTTTTTGAAATATAGTTTCACGGGGTATAGAATTCTAAATTGACCACTTTTTCTTTCATTAATTTAAAGATGTTGCTCCACGGGGTGCCTTGCTGGCTCAGTCAGTAGAGCATGAGACTCTTGATCTCAGGGTCATGAGTTCAAGCCACACACTGGGGAGAGCGTACTTAAAAAAAAATGTTGCTTCACTACATTGTGCTTTTATTTCTTATTTTTATGCTAATTTTCTTTCTTTCTGACCAGATTAGAAGACACTAGAGTGAAATACCACATGACCTCATGATTTGAACAGAGCAGAGCTTTTATAAATGTTTGCTGATTTGACTTGCACACTGTTTCACATACCCAGGTCTAGCTCCTTTCAATCCTCTGGTCACCTGGCCTTTTTTAAGTCTTAGTGTTTCTTGTAACTTCCCCAGTCATTTTTTCCTCTTCCTGTCAACTTCCTTGGTAAGTGATAAAATAATGTCCTATGTTTCATTCATTCAACAAATATTTATTGAACACTTGTTAGGTTCCAGGAAATATGCCAGTTGCTAGAGATGAAGCAGCAAACAAGACCGACAAAGCCATTTTCCTCATGGGGACTACTGCTAAGGCAGACACTTAATGGACTGAACCACCCAGGTGCCCCCAGATGGATACTTATAATATAATATAATATAACATAATATAATATAATATGTATACACACATATTTAATGGAGAAAAATTAAAGACATTTCCACTAAAGTCAGGAATAAGGCAAAGATGATTACTATCTCCATTACTATATTGTGCTGGAAGTATTAGCCAATGTAATGTAGCCTGGGTTCTTTATCATACCTCTGATATCTTCCCCTAAATTCCCTTCCGTTTAATCTAGTCAGAGTTGGTATCTATGGCTAGCACCAAATAATATAACTTCTTTATCCTTTCAGTATTTCCACATTTTCTATGATAACAACGCATCACTTTAATAGAGGGAAAAATTTTAAATAGGAAAAACACCACTAAACCATCCCCCAATCACTCTCCTCTCAGCAGTTTTAAACAATGGTTGAGTTAAAAAAAAATTCAGCTTCTGCATTTGTAGGTTCTAAAAATAATAAATATCATCTTTATGTAATGAAATGTCACTATTTTTTAAAATAAATTTTACTGCATGGTAACTACAAATATTTATAATGGAAAAATCAATAAATCACACCACTGATGGAAATTGGTGAAGCCCTGGAAGTCATATATGAGGTTTTATTGAAGCTCCATAGTTTTTTTAAAAAGCAAATATATTGACTAGCTGCTCTGAAATATTGCCTACAAGGTATACTTTCCAATGACCTTGGCACTAAACAGCCAAGAAAGATGTTATTTCTGCAACTCCTGATTAGAAATGGTTTCATGTCCAGATCCATAAAAATTTGTGGGAATTAATTATATTGCATGAAATAAAACTATAAAATATTTTATTGCATAAATTAAGTTTTTTACCCAACCTCCTGAAATTTCCTGTTGTAGATATAGAAATTGTCAAATGCAGATTTTCTTTATGAATAGGATAAAAATTTATGTAGTTTTGTTGCAAGATAGTTTATTTTATTTTATTTTATTATGTTATGTTAGTCACCATACATTACATCATTAGTTTTTGATGCAGTGTTCCATGATTCATCCTTTGCGAATAACACTCAGTGCTCCATTCAATACGTGTCGTTCTTAATACCCATCAACGGGCTAACACATCCCGCTACCCCCTCCCCTCTAAAACCCTCAGTTTGTTTCTCAGAGTCCATAGTCTCTCATGGTTCGTCTCCCCCTCCGATTCCCCCCCTTCATTTTTCCCTTCCTACTATCTTCTTTTTTTTTTTTTTTAACATATAATGTATTATTTGTTTCAGAGGTACAGGTCTGTGATTCATCAGTCTTACACAACTCACAGCGCTCACCAGCAAGATAGTTTTAAGAAGAGCTTCCTTAGCGTTCATTTGAAAAGAATTGCTTATTTCAACTTCCATTTCTTTGTATCATTTTATTTGTGTGAAGTCTGGTACGTCATATCCTTTGTAAAGTTTGGTTTTTCTGTGAGGACAGACTGAAAGATGAGTGGGGGTAATAATGCCCATCACCAGAGAACATACTTGTTAGAAGATTGAATGGCGGGCATTGCAAGGGCAGGACCAACTTGAGAAGCTAGCCTTGGCCTAATTACACCTGTGTTGTTACCTACCACCTTCCTTGCTGTCACCACTGCTAAGGAAAAATGCTCTCTCTTGCTTCTCTGTTTAGGATTTACTCATACTGTCACTTTCAGGGACAAGTGCACTGAGCATAATAAGTAAATAAATGTATTGTTTTATTTACAAAATGCCTCCCAGTGTCATTTTGGAAGCAGGGCAATATAAATGAGACAGGCAGGACAAATGACCTGGGATTTGGTTTGTGACCTGTTGTAAGTTGTCTATAGTTTATTTTTAAACAATTCAGCATAAACAATGTGGCTATATGCAAAAGTTCAAAGGTGGTTCACACCAAGGGTAGTCCTTACTCATAAAAATATTAATGGGAAAGGTGAAAGCCCACAAGAACCAAAAAATGCGAAGACAACAAAATATGGCTTATTAAAGGATGTTCAGAGAAAGAAAATCAAAGGACACTGGGAAAGTAGAACTCTCAACTATTTTGTCTATTTTGTTTCTAATTTCTCCATCAGTGACTAGTCTTTGATACCTAAGCCCGATTATGATAAGACCAAAAAAATTACAAACCAAAATCACTTACAAATACCAATGCAAAAATCCTAAATATAGTGAATAACGTCCAGTAATACACTAAGTAAATAATGTATTATGACCAAGTGGGACTTATATAAAGTATGAAAGTATGGTTTAATATTAGGAAATATTAATACAATTCACCATATTAATATGTCCAGTTGCTGAAAAGCACTAACAAAATTCAACACTTATTCCTAATTTAAAACTCCTGAGAAAATAGAAGTGGATGGATACTTTCTTTCTTCTTTTTTTTCTTTAAACATTTTACTTATTTATTTGAGAGAGAGCGACAGAGGGAGAAAGAGAAGCAGACTTCCCACTGAGTGGGGAGCCCGATGTGGGACTCCAGCCCAGGACCCTGAGACCATGACCTGAGCCGAAGGCAGACACTTAATGGACTGAACCACCCAGGTGCCCCCAGGTCAAAGGGAGCCAACCTGAAGCTGGCCAAATCTGATGATTTGAGGATCAAAATAAGGATGGGGAAGAACTGAACAATATCCCATGTGGAAGAATTCCAAATAAATTATACAAACAAGGGAGGGGGAGATTAACAACCAGAAATGTGCACTGTGCACAGTGACTTCCTTCCAAGGGGTACAGTATGGAAAGGGGGAAAAACTACAATGGAGAACTCTGACAAACTGCTTTAGCCAGGTGATCAAGTTTAACATAAACAAATTATGTTGGTAGTGTGTACCCCTGCTATGATGTGATGAAAGTGACACTTTACCTCTGTGGTCTTCCCCTCAAAAACCTATAACCCCGGTCTAATCATGGGAAAACACCGATAAATTCCAGTAGAAGGGCATCCTACAAGATACCTCACCAGTTTTTCCCCAAATTGTCAAGGTCATCAAAAGCAAGCATAGTCTGAGAAACTGTCAAAGCCAAGAAGAGCCTAAAGAGAAATGCCAACTACATGTAATATGGTATCCTGGAAGGGATATTGGAACAGAAAGGGATTAGGTAAAAGTTAAAGAAATAATTATGGACTGTAATTCATGTGAATGTATCAATATTTGGTTCACTAATTATAACAATGTATCATAATAATAAGAGGTTAATAATAGGGGAAACGTGGGTGGGTGTGGTACATGGGAACTGTGTACTACATCTACTCAATTTTTCTGTACATCTAAAACTGTCCTCAAAATAGTCTAATATAACTAACTAACTAAATAAATAATAAAGACAGTAATGGAATTTTTTATGGACTTCTTGAACAAAAAGGAAAACATAAATTCATGCTGATAGTAAATAAGGAGAGCTCTTCTTTATAGTAGCATCATCACTAATAAATGTGGAGTCCTTGAAGGAATTAGGTGGGGGGGGGGAAAGCTAGTTTGTAACCATCATTGTAAAGATAGGTTGCAGCAAGATCATCCAATGGAGGTTGAACCACAAGGTAGAGTTTGATTAGGAGCAAGGTATTTGTTTGGTCTCAAAGTAGCTTTTCACAGATTATTAGTTGCAAGGGATAAAATAAACAGTGGAGAACCTGGAAAACACCTGGATAATCAGGTGATAAAGATTAATATCATCTTATAATGGACATACATCCTGAACCTTCAAATATAATAACCTGAGAAAGACACAACTTCACTTACGTGGTTGTTTCCACCGAGGATGCATAACTTGGATCTAACCATGAGGAAACATCAAAGGTTGATGTGGGAATTTGTATTTGAGAAGAGTCTTTCTTTGTAAGGGGATGAATTGCTTTGGTCATAAGCCTAAGCCCTCTTGGTCATAAAGCTGTTAAATAATCAAATGCAAATATTCCAGACTGTGATTTTAACTGTTATATTTATAAATTAGAAACTACCACAACAGGAAGATTTATTCCAATACGCAGACATTAGCAGTTTACTTGTAGTGGCAGGAAAGAATGCAGGGGAGGGAGCGACCATGGAGAGTGTGGGGAGGTGGTGGGAAGAGAGATGGGACTCTGAGCTGAGATTGCCAAGTTGTTCTTTTTTTTTTTTTTTTTTTACCAGCTGCTGTTCTAAGTGCTTGTCAGAAATTGACTCTTTAAGTGGGAACGCTCAGTAATTGGTCTCTCTCAAAACAAAACACAACACAATTACGATACGAAATAACTTTCTCATAAGTACTTAAGGCTCTGCTGCAGTGATTGTTCACATGGATAGAAGAACGTGAGCCTGAGATTACCGAGTGGTTTTTCGTAGAAACGCCAGCAACCCTACTTGGTGATACCAAATGTGGAGACCCCCTTGAAAAGCCTGATTCTTTGTATCCTAGAAAGTCTTAAAAGCATGCACTGCGAGCGGCCTATGTATCTGTTTGGGTGCCAGGCACTCACGTTCTCTCTTCCTTTACGGATGAATTCCAGAGCGGGTCGCTGCCTTTTTTAGCCAAAGTTGACAGTTCTAAATAACTTCCCAGCTCCAAATCTAGGAACTAGTTAGGGTTTACGTTGGTTATCGCGTCTGCGTATATCACGCAATGGATTCTGGGAGACCCAGTCTCTGAGGACTGAGGTTAACAGGCCCAGTGTGAACGCTGGACTTCAGTTCCCACAATGCCGAGCGCAAATCTGTAATTTCTGCCGGGGTAATCGCGAGGTGGCCGCCATCTTGCGTACGGCGGTGCAGTTTCCCAGATGCTGAGGGCTTGGGTTTTAGTTCCTCTGTGCTTTGGGGTGTGTTTGCGCTTTGCTTTCACCTTTTCAGATGTTCGTATCTTTCTAGACCACGATTTTATTGGGAGGTAAAAGTCAATGTAGTGTAAGGTGAGTAAATACTCCATTTTAAGTAAGGGTGGGGTAATGGTGGTGACGTTTTTCGGGTTTTTTGGCTTCTCGTCTGCTCTTGGCTGGACCCTTTTGATTAGCCGTAAACGTGGAAGCCCGGAGTGAACCTTTGAGTCTAGGATATCTCTTGAGTTCCTAGACAGAACCTGAACATGTCTCCGTTGGGAGAAAAGAATCTGGGTGACGCACTTTTGCCCGGGCCACCTTTGGAGGTCAGAAGGCCAGGGGACTCAGGTTGTGTATAGGCCACGCTCTGTTAGTGCAACCGTCTTGCTGTTCCTTGAGACTTTTATGGTATTTCGAATGAGGAAATGAGAAGCTGGGAGGTGGTCGGAGGCGGGGGTGGGGGGTTGGAGGGGCGTTTCCGATAGGACCGCGTTCTTTACAGTCGTTTTTTGTTTTTTGTTTTTTCGGTTTCTGTGGGCCTACTTGTATCGTTGTCTAGTTCGTCTTTTTTCCTTTTTCTTGTTCTGCCCTGTTGGAGGAATACCAGAGAGCGAGCAGAATGAAGTATTGAGTAAAACAGCGTTTGGGATTGCACTTTTGAGGGCCCCTAAGAAATTTCAAGGGAAGCAGCATTTATCTTCCAGATTGACCAAGCATGTGGAAAAGATGAATGCGTTGATTTGGGGAGTTGCCAGATTTGTGTATAAATTATATATATCACTGGGTGACGCACTTTTGCCCGGGCCACCTTCTTTGGAGGTCAGAAGGCCAGGGGACTCAGGTTATATATGATATGTTTGATATATTTGAGTCATTCTTAGTGCAACTGAAGTTTTTTTTTTTTTCTTTTAAAATGCTGTACACCCATTTGGAAACCACTCATATTCTTCACAGGAAAAGGGTCTGTAAAGTTCGGCGTTTGAGTATCTAACGTTTGATTGCTAAGGAGATGCTGAGGTTTGAGAGCTGGATCCATTTACTCCGAAGGATATAGTGGTTTTAAACAATAAGAGTTTATGAAGACATTTATCACAGCCAGTTTGGGTAGGTGTCAGTTTGGCTAGCAGATTTACTCTTCATCTTAGTACACAGCTGTGTATATCATCAAAACATATTACTGATTCAATTTTCCAAACTTACTTAAATTCTTCCAAGTTTTTAAGTTCAGAGATGCATTTAGGGATGCCTGGGTGCCTCAGTCCTTTAAGCATCTGCCTTGGGCTCAGGTCTGATCAGGTCCTGAGGTTGAGCCCCGCATGGGCTCCTTGCTCAGAAGGGAGCCTGCTTCTCCCTCTACCTGCTGCTCCCCCTCCTTGTGCTCTCTCTCTCTGACAAATAAAATCTATTAAAAAATGCATCATTTGGATTAAAAGTGAGATATATCTTTTTAAAAAAAAAAAAGATCCTTACTTACCTTCAGTGAGGCCCCTCCCTAAATCGTGATAACAATACTTAAATAGTAAGTGGTTCTAAAATTACAATTTTGTAATTTTTGTATTCTGGGAAAATTTACCATTTAAATGTCTTTTCTGTTTTCTTGTTTCTGAAAAACTTTTGTTTAGATTTTTAAAATATTAGTTATTAATTACATGATTTATTTGCTCCTCAGATGCCTTATGGTGAAATTGAAGCGAAATCTTTGGATCATGGTGAAGAACTAACAGGTGAACCATGCTATAAAAAACTGAAGTCAACTGAAGAGGCGTATGTTTTTTCCCATCATGGTAGTGCTAATTTCCACAGAATCCAAGAGAAAACTGGGAATGATTGGGTCCCTGTGACCATTGTTGATGTCAGAGGTCATAGTTATCCTCAGGAGGACAAAACCAAAACTACAGACTTGGTGAAACCTGTGCATGATGAGGTTCCTGGCAATAATAGATCAGATGTTATTGAATCCATTGATCCACAAATTTTACAGGATGCAAGTCCTGCATTGGTATCCAAAGATGATGAGATATATAGCACAAGTAAAGCATTTATAGGACCCATTTACAAACCTCCTGAGAAGAAGAAATGTAATGAAAGGGGAAATCACTCAGATGCAATCAGTGGTACAGATGGCAAAGGAGGACGAGAACAGAAACAGAAATTCAACTCCAAAAAATCAGAGCTTGACAACGAATTATTCCAGTTTTATAAGGAAATTGAAGAGCTTGAAAATGAAAAAGATGATTTGGAAGGCAGTTGTAAAGAACCCAAACCCTCTGAGGAAAAACTTACTACGTATTATCGGGACCATTATAATGAGCTGTTAAAATCTGAAGAAGGAAAGGAAAGAGATATTAGTAATGTTCTTCAGTCACATTGTGGTTTTCAGCAGCAGGTGGAGAATGAACCAGGCAAATATCCTTGTAATGGACAAGTAATACCTGCATTCTGTGAAGATTCGTTAATTTCCTTCGGGCCTGAATGGCAGTCAGTGCATTCTTTTATAGTACCCCAAGGTCCTCCTCCTCCCATTTTTAACTATCATTTAAATATGCAAAGATTTAATGCTCCACTAAATCCACCATCAAATATTTTCCATGCTCCAGATGGGTCTCAGCATCAAAATGGCTGTTATGTAAATAGTTGTCACATTAACTGGCATTGTTTTTCTTTTGATCAGAACAATGACTATATTGACTGTAGTGAGTATACCAGTAGAGATCATTCCCCTGCAAATGGTTACAGTGTGCAAGATGCATATGTAAGTAATGGTTTCTGTGAAACCAGGGAAGGATGCTGGAAAGATCCTTCTATGGGCAAGCATAATGGAACAGACAGGCTTATGAACCAGCAGTTTCAAGAGGAAAAGTTAAATAAATTGCAGAAGTTACTTATTCTTTTAAGAGGTTTGCCTGGTTCTGGGAAAACAACGTTGTCTCGGTGAGTAAAGGATACCAAGTGAATGCTTGGTAATTCATTACTTAAAAATCATAGATGATAGTAGTTATCAATGACAAATGCTTTCATGTTTCTAGTAGAAAATCTAATTTGTTAACACTTGAGAATGACATCTGACAGTGTAAATATTTAAAAAGATGTTTTCTGATGGAGGAAAGGAGAATTGACATAAAGATTCTGCTAAGGGTTTTAAAAATAGATACACCGTGTATAATTATGACAGTGATGCAAGTAAATGCTATTTGAGAACTGTACTGGCCTTCCTTTTTTAAGTCAGCTATCCAAGCAGAGCTGGACTTAGGGTTGGAAGATTTGGGCTTTTGACCCAGTTATTTCAAACTTTATGGCCTTGGACAAGTTTTGCTATCTGTTAATAGACAGGGTAATACTTATTTTTCTGGAATAATTGTGAGAAGCAAATGAGATAAACCAAGGAAGAGGAGCTGTGAGTTTGTTTTCAGCACTGTGCAGATTCATATCTTTGGCAGAGGGAACCCTTTTTTTATTTAAGTTTCAGGAGTCTGAAGTGAGCAGTACCTGAGTTAAATGGAGTTAGAACTGGTTATGTTTTATTGTATGACAGAATGTTTCAAATTCCTGTTTTTTGTTTGCATTTTTAAAAAAGAATATTGATGCACTTGAATTCATTTGTGCAGTTGTGAAAAATAGTACAAAGAAAAGCATTACAGATTCTTTGTAGCTTTTGTAGGATGATTCAGGATTTATGACTGATCAAGAGAAAAAGAAAATTGTTTGATGTCTTCCAGCAAGGATAAAATCCAAAGAACCGTTGTGCAAATGTTTTATATTTACTTGCAAAACAGTCTAAACAGAAGTTTCTTCAGAAGCAGTAAATTAAAGAAAGATTAAATTTACCATACATTTCAAGCTAGCCTGTAAGCTGTGATCTTTGTAAATGAATTTAAATTTTGCATTTTGATTCTTATTTATTTATTTATTTATTTACTGGGACGCCTGGGTGGCTCAGTCAGTTAAGCATCTGCCTTCAGCTCAGGTCATGATCCCAGGGTCCTGGAATCGAGTCCCGCTTCAGGCTCCTTGCTCAGCGGGGAGCCTGCTTCTCCCTCTACCTGCCGCCCCCCTGCTTGTGTGTGCTCTCTCGCTCTCTCTGACAAATAAGTAAATAAAATCTTAAAAAAAAATTTTTTTTTTTTTTGTTTAGTTAGAGAAGGAGATCGAGAGAGCACGAGGAGAAGGAGAGGGAGAAGCAGACCCCACTGAGCAGGGAGCCAGACAAAGGGGTGGGGGCGCTGGATCATGACCTGAGTTGAAGGCAGACGTTTAACCAACCAAGCCGCCTAGGAGCCCCTATTCTTATTTTAATGAAGATTTTGTAGAGAAGGTGAAATTTCAACTCTTTAGAAAGGATAGAAATTAAGAATGAAGTGTCACAAACACGGGCAGTCTCCTAGATTTAGAATGTAATATCAGAGGAAAGAAATAGTTGAAATTTGGAAATTATGTGAAGGAATCTCCTAGCTGGGGTCACCTGACTATGCGTGGGTATAGAATAAATGTAAGAAAGAAAGATTAGATTTGGAACAACATTGGGGTATGTTGAAGATGAATAAAGTAGTGGTATTGCAATAGAATTTCAAGGAGATGTAATTGTAGTGGGAGATGATAGAGGTGATATATATGGTACGAATCAGATGTATGTTGTAAGAAAAGAATAGTAGTAACTGCCATTTGTGTCATGATTTCAGTTTACAGAGTACTTTCATATATTAAAATCTTGTAAAATGGGTTGTGTTATTTTCATTTCACAGAAGGAGCAGAGGCTTAAGAGAATTAAGTTTGGGTTAAAGGGCTTGGGAGAAGTTGTAAGAACTGGTAGGAGGTCAAACTAGAGATATAAATGATAGCATGTTTCTTCCCTGCTCCTTCACTTTAGTATCTATTGCAAGCATGGCCCTATAACTGTCTCCTGACTTTCAGGAGCTTGTTTAAAGAAGTAGGTAGGAGTAGCTGTTTAGGTCACCGCATTTTGAATGAAGTAAGATTGGTTGGTTGGGACTGGATAGAAAGCTAGATATTCTGTGGTGGGGGAATGGCTTTACGTAGGAGTTAACTTTCAAAATGAGCTTTGAAGAAAGAAAGGAGTGAAGATTTGGTAGATCAAAGTTGGGTTGATTTGGGGCACTAAATTAAAAGGTAGCATTGTTTAGTTTTGCTGTGTGGTAGTAAGCATAGGAGGGTAAAGTTCAGAGTCTTTGGGGGTAGTTTTCAAGTCCTCTTCTTCCTTAATTTAGTCCTTACCCACCTGTTTGTCTTTTTGTCCTTCTGCATTTGGACTAGCACCTACCCTCCACTGCAGGAGACATGATACTTGTTCATTCATTGTTCTCAGGACTCTACTTATTCAAAGGTTCTCTCAAATGCCTCTGCTTTTTGAGGTTTTGGTTTATCATCTCAGTCTTCCGTAATCCTTCTGAACTCATATAGTACTTATCGTTACCAAGTTTTTACTTAATTGTTTACCCACAAATTTGCTAACAGATTTTAATGAAGTACGTTTTAGGTTAAATTCTAACACAAGCACAGACTTTGAATATTTATGAATAAGCTAGTGCAAAACAGTTCATACACCTTTGTAGGTATGTGAAAGTGCTAGCTCTTTGTCCTTTTAGGCAAACTGACAGCGCTTTGATGAAAGGTTTATTTCAGGCAGAATTCAACAATTTCTAGCTGTGGAATTTTGTTACCATTGTAATTGACATTAGCTAAACAGAATCCTCTGAGTCTGTGGTTGACACAGGACCCTTCAGGGATCAAGCCTTGGGTGTCATTCCTAGGGGTCTGGGCTATAGATTTTGCTAGATTCATATACCCTGTTCATATGAGGAGAAAGGGTGAACCTAAAATATTTTAGCTAATATGCATTTCTTTTGCTGTACTGATTTCACCAATGAGTGAATATATTTTCAGAAACAGGCCACTAATTTCATTATTATATTAGCAAAATGTTGGGAGTTGATCAGAGATAAACACTGAAGCACTTTCAGAGAGGAGAGATGTTACACTGCTGATTTTGAAGATGGTGGAAGGGACCATGAGCCCAGATAGGCAGGTGGCTTTTAGAAGCTGAAAAATTTGGCAAGGAAACAGGTTCTCCTTTGGAGCTTCCAGGAGGAATGCCAGCCTACCCAGACCTTGATTTTAGCGCGGTGGAACTGATTTCAGACTGCTGACCTTCAGAACTATAATACAATAATAAGTGCATGTTGTTTTAAGCCACCAAATACGTGGTAATTTGTTATAGCAGCCATAAGAAACTACAGTTTAAAGAGAGATGGGAAGAGATTTTTTTTTTTTCTCCCTGCTTTTGGAGATCTCGGTTTAAACTCCAGAGGAAAGATTGACCTTTCCTTATGTTGATCTCTATTCTTAATTTAAGGAGTGTTTAGAGAATGAGGTGCCCCAGTAAAGTGGTTTTGGGGTAGGGGTATGCAGGGGCCACTCAGTAAATAAGGAGGTAAAGGGTTTATGAAGTGTCAGTTCTCAGATTTTTTTTGAGAAAATCACTTCTCTTTGTAAATGCACACAGATATATTAAAATAATGTACAGTTCTTAGAAGTTGTAAAAATGAAGTATGAAAAAAATAAAAACTATGAAAATTAACTCAGTAATAGGCCATTTGGGGAAGTAGGGTTCTCAAAACAGGGTTAAGGAACAGGATTCACTTGTTCCTTACTTCAGTGAAGAATTAGAAGCACAGACTGGGTTAGTTATCTGGCTGTGTAACAAATTACCTTATTAAAAACTGAGTTAAAGCAACAAACATTTACCATCTCACAGTTTCTGAAGGACAGGCGCCTGCGTGAATTATCTAGGTGCCTCTGGGTCAAGGTCTTTAACAATGCTTTGATTAAGGTGTTGGCTAGGGCTGTGTTCTGGTCTGAAGGTTTATTTTGGGGTGGATCTTCTTGGAAGATCTTCCTTGAGGTTGTCAACAAGACAAGTTACTTGTGAGCTGTTAGGTTGAGGGCCTCCGTTAGTTGCTGGCTATATACAGGCTGGAGACCTCTCTTGGTTCTTTGCTCCCTGGGCTGCTTTCCACACACAGCGTGATGAGACAAAGTGAGCCAGCTCTGAGCCCAAGAAAGAAGCCACTTTTTTTTCCCTGTAATCTAGTATCAGAAGTGACATTCTGTCAATGCCATATTCCATTAGTTAGAAGGTAGTCACTGACTCCCACCCACACTCAAGGGGAAGGGATTATATAAGGGTGTGAATACCGGGGTCATTGTAAGCCATTAGTTTTGGCTCTCCCATGCAGCTATGTAACTCTGGTGGCCTGATTTCTGAAGTCATTTTCTTTTTCTGGATTTGTAAATAGGAAATTAGCAAGGTTGTTATGAATATTAAATGGGTCATGACATTCTGAAAAAATACAAATCAAGTAGCGAGTGGGCCTATATCTGATTTTTTTTTAGTAGATACTTCATTTTTCAGAGTTCTAAGTTTTGATGTTTGGAGAATTCATTTTAATACCTTACTTGTGAGAGTTTTAATAGAATCTGACTACAAGAATTTTGAAAATACTAATATTCCTAAGTAATTTATCTTTTATTCAGATGGTTTGTATGGCATCAGATATATCCAAATTGATCATAAGTATTTTTTTAATATAAGTCCCCAAAATAAAGCTTCATAGTTTGAGATAACTCATGGAATTTTATTTTGTTTTATTTTTAAAGATTTTATTTATTTATTTGACAGAGAGAGACACAGCGAGAGAGGGAACACAAGCAGGGGGAGTGGGAGAGGGAGAAGCAGGCTTCCCGCTGAGCAGGGAGCCTGATGCGGGGCTGGATCCCAGGACTCTGGTATCATGATCTGAGCTGAAGGCAGATGCTTAACGACTGAGCCACCCAGGTGCCCCACGACTAGAGCCACCCAGGTGCCCCAGATAATTCATGGAATTTTAAAAAGCTGCATGAACAGCCTGGAAAGAAAAAAGTCTCTCTCCAAGCTAAAGTTATTTGCTATAATTATGATTTATATATTTAAGATGTTCTTCAAAGAGGTTTATTCATGTTTGATGTTTACTTGGTTTAATGATGTAAATTGATGTGCTGTCTCCTACCCTCTCTCTCCACGCCTCCCCCATCCCCACCTTTTTTGAGGTTAAAACATTCCTTGGATACAAAAGCTACTCTACTCTTACAGTATGGTATTACTAACATCTGAAAAATCACGCAAATAAAGTAATAGAATGGAAAAAATGAAACAAGGTATCTAAGAAAGATGGTATCAGTTTTCTGGTACTGTTAAATATAATTAGGTTATCATAAGGTTGATTATGATCAGAATCATTTTAGGTGATTGAGCTTTGGTTTGGAATGCTAATAGTGTAGCATTTTTTTTTTTTTCAATACGAGGCTTGAACTCACGCCCCTGAGATCAAGACCTGAGCTGAGATCAAGAGTTGAATGCTTAACTGACTGAACCATCCAGGTGCCTCATATTGTAGCAGTTTTATATTCTAGGTTATCTGTATAAACAAATAAGGTGTCAAATATGTTGGGTGGTGTATTTTGGAAAAAGTACGGTGGTTTAAGAAAAATCCAACTCTAGACTCACAACCATTTAATTTCATTTGCTTTGCTTGAAATAATTTGAACTGTAATTCTGTAAGTGGAAATGCATGTTTAAATCTTTTTTTATTTTTGTCTATGCAATTTTATTTTTATTATAAAATATACAGGCATAACTTTTTTAATTGTACTTCATAGATACTGCACTTTTTACAAATTGAAGGTTCGTGGTAACCCTGTGTCGAGCAAGTTTTTGGCTCCTTTCTTCCAATAGCATTTGCTCACTTAGTGTCCTTATGTCACTTGGTTATTCTCACAATATTTCAAACTTTTTTATTATCATATTTGTTATGGTGATCCATGATCAGTGATGTTAGTGTTGTAGTTGTTTTGGGGTGCCATGAGCTGTGCCCATATAATAAGATGGCAAACTTAATTGATACATGTTAATGTGTATTCTGACTGCTCCACCAACCTGCTGTTCTCCCATCTCTCCCTATTTTCAGGCCTTACCTATTCCCTGAGACACAACAGTATTGAAATTAGGCCAGTAAATAACCCTACAGTGGCCTCAGTGTTCAAGTGAAAGGAAGAGTTGCACATCTCTCACTTTAAATCACAGGCTGGAAGTGATTAAGGTTAGTGAGGAAGGCATGCCAAAAGTCCAGATAGGCTTCTTGAGCCAAACAGGCAGCCAAATTGTGAGTGTGAGAAAGGTTCTTGAAGGAAATTAAAAGTGCTACTCCAGTGAACACACAGATGATAAGAAAGCAAAACAGCCTTGTTAGTGTGGAGAAAGTTGGAATAGTCTGGTTAGTAGATCAAACCAGCCACAACATTCTCTTAAGCCAAAGCCTAACCCAGAGCCCTAACTCTGCAGTTCTCTGAAGGCTGAAAGAGATGAGGAAGCTACCAGGGAATAGTTTGAAGCTGGCAGAGGTTGGTTCATGAGGTTTAAGGAAAGAAGCTGTCTCCGTAACATAAAAGCACAAGGAAAAACAGCAAGTGCTGGTGTAGAAGCTGCAGCAAGATCTAGTGGAGATAATTAATGAAGATCTAGCTAAGATAATCAACAGAAGTGGCTACACTAAATGACAGATTTTCAATGTAGACAAATGGCCTTCTGGAATAAGTTGCTATTTAGGATTTTAATAGGTAGAGAGGGGAAGTCAATGCCTTAGCTTCAATAGAGGCTGACTCCTCAGGGACTAATGCAGCTGGTGACTAAGTTGAAGCTAGTGCTCATTTACCATTCTGAAAATCTAGAGCCCTTAAGAATTATGCTAAATGTACTCTGCCTGTGCTTTTCAAATGGAACAGCAAGGCCTAAATGACAGCGTATTTGTTTACAACATGGTTCACTGAATATTGGAAGCCCACTGTTGAGACCTATGGCTCAGAAAAAAAGATTCCTTTCAAAATACTGCTGCTCACTGACAATGCACCTGGTCCCCCAAAAGCCCTGGTGCAGATGTAGAACAAGATTAATGTTGTTTTCATGCCTGCTACCACAACATTCATTCTTCAGCCCATGAATCGAGGAGTAATTTTGAATTTCAAGCCTTATTATTAAGAAATACATTTTGTAAGGCTGTAGCTGCCATACATACTGATTCTTGGATGTATCTGGGCAAAGTAAATTGAAAACCTTCTGGAAAGGATTCACCATTCTAGATGCCCTTAAGAATATTCATGATTCATAGGGTGAGGGCAAAATATTAACATGAAGAGGAGTTTAGAAGTTGATGCCAGCCTCATGGATGACTTTGAAGGGTTCAAGACTTCAGTGGAGGAGACAACTGCAGATGTGGTGGAAACAGCAAGAGAACTAGAATTAGAGGTGGAGCCTGAAGATGGGACTACATTGCTGCAGTCTCATGATCAAACTTGAACAGATGAGTTGCTTATTACGGATAGCAAAGTGGTTTCTTGAGATGAAGTCCACTAGTGAAGATGCTGTAAAGATTGTTGAAATGACAACAAAAGATTTAGAATATTCCATAAACTTAGTTGCTAAAGCAGTGGCAGGGTTTGAGAGGATTAAGTCTGATTTTCAAAGAAGTTCTCTTGTGAGTAAAATGCAGTCAAACAGCATCACATGTTACAGAGAAATTGTTTAGGAAAGAGTCAATGGATGGGGTAAACTTCATTGTCCTATTTTAGAGAATTGCCACAGCCACCCCAGCCTTCACAACCACCAATCTGATCAGTCAGCCTACATCAACGTTGAGGCAAGAACCTCTGCCAGCAAAAAGATTCCAACTCTTTGAAAGCTCAGATGATGGTTAGCATTCCTTAGCAATAAAATATTTTTGAATTAAGGTGTATATGTTTTTTTTTTAGTAATAACTTTTATGCACTGGGAAGCCAGAAAATTAATTTTGACTTCCTTTATTGTGGTACTTGATTGTGGTGGTCTGAAACCAAACCTGCAGTATCTCTGAGGTATACCTGTATACAATTTTATAATAAGCTGAGGAAAGGAGAGAGATGTTTAATAGTCAGAGTCCTTCTTATTCCTTTGAATTAGGGGGTATGTATTCTTGAATCATTCCATGACAATACTCTTGTATTCTCAATCTCTTCTACCACTTTCCAGTCCCTTCCCCCCTCAAAAAGTTACAGAGTGATACCCAGTTGCCTAATGGCTGGTGGGGGGGAAACAACAAAATATTTCTGTTATTGTTAGATCCAGATTATTCTCTTAACTGTGTTTTACCTTTTCTCAGCACACTCCTAGTGTTATTCATGAGTCACTGGTTTTGGGAATTCTCTGAACACTAATCAATCCGTACTTAGAAATTTAAGGTGGTATCATATTGTGAGAATGAAATTTGATTATTGATTTATTGTGAAGAGTGTATTCTTTAGTGCTTAACAGTTGACTTCATTTAGTAATGTAATCTCTTAGCAGTTTTAAAGTTTGATTATACTTTGGAGGATCACAGGTTATTTCACAACCTTAAGTCTCAAGCTATTTCTGACTTCCACTTTTAGGTCATATATGTTTGCGCTTTGTGGAAATGAGTTTAGTAAAGCTATCTTAGGTCAAATAGAGTTTTCCCCAGATGAATTGCTTGTTTAGGCTTATTTGCCTTTTAGGTTACTTATTGCACTAAATTTAGGCAACTTTAACACCACATAAAAATTCTCTAAAGTTGTAGACATTGGGGAGGGTATGTGCTATGGCGAGCGCTGTGAATTGTGCAAGACTGTTGAATCACAGATCTGTACCTCTGAAACAAATAATGCAATATATGTTAAAAAAAAAAAGAAGAAGATAGCAGGAGGGGAAGAATGGAGGGGGAGACTAACCATGAGAGACGATGGACTCTGAAAAACAAACTGAGGGTTCTAGAGGGGAGGAGGGTGGGGGGATGGGTTAGCCTGGTGATGGGTATTAAAGAGGGCACGTTCTGCATGGAGCACTGGGTGTTATGCACAAACAGTCATGGAGCACTACATCACAAACTAATGATGTAATGTATGGTGATTAACATAACAATAAAAATTTAAAGAAAAAAATTCACTAAAGTTAAAACACGGATAATGACATAATTTTGGGATTGGTTGAAGAGTGTTTTTAAAAGTGGCAATACAAATGCCACTTAGTACAAATGCCACCTAAAAAGTTTTTGTTACTGGTTGTAATTGTGTAGATTTAAGTGTGAAGTGATACTTGAAATCTGAAAACTTCTTAAGGTTCAGCTCCTGTGCTATTCTGTTTGCAATATACTTACAGGTAAGTAACAGAGATTCATTTAATAAACTTTCCTGTGTGACTTATCTTTGATGGTTATAGATTTTATAAATGGCACCTTATGATTTCTTTCATTAACAGAATTCTGCTTGGTCAGAGTCGTGATGGCATTGTATTCAGCACTGATGACTATTTTCACCATCAAGATGGGTACAGGTATAATGTTAATCAACTTGGTGATGCCCATGACTGGAACCAGAACAGAGGTTTGTTTTGGGCCAAGTCTCCGGGATGGAATATTTGACTAGGAGTCAGAAGACTTGAGTTTTTATTCTCAACTTGACTTTTACCGGCTGAATGACTTTGGCAAGCCATTTAAATAGCTTTGAGACCAATTTGTTCATCTATTAGAAGGGATAGTTATACTTGCCTTACTTGATCAAGGTTGTTGTTAGAGAATTTAGATAGGTGTATTTTGCAAATTGTAAATAGTGTACCCATATAGGCTGGTAAAATAGAGGTGTGGGATATTTTGATATCCTTTATTTTATACCTCATGAATAAATTCAGACAACTCTTCATACTATTGTATATTCTCAAAAGGTATTTCCCTAAGAGTAATGCTAATGTTTTCTAAGGCTAGAAATAAAATGCCTGTGAATATTAAAGTTTTTCCCATTGATACTACTCTACGGAAAATCTACTTAATTCATTTTTTAGAAGTATATCTCTCAATTTTTCCTCATTCTGGAATTGACTGCACATTTGAATCACCTGGGGACCTTTTAAAAAAACTTACACCTGGGGGCGCCCGGGTGGCTCAGTCGTTAAGCGTCTGCCTTCCGCTCAGGTCCTGATCCCAGGGTACTGGGATCAAGCCCCGCATCGAGCTCCCTGCTCGGCAGGAAGCCTGCTTCTCCCTCTCGCACTCCCCCTGCTTGTGTTCCTGCTCTCACTGTCTCTCTCTCTGTCAAATAAATAAAATCTTTAAAAAATTTAAAAAAAATAAATAAAAATAAAAAAACTTATGCCTGAATCTTAGCCCCAGAGATTCTGGTTTAGTTGGTCTGGAGTGGATCTAAACAATATTTTTTGGGAAAGTTACCCAGATATTCTAATGTTGCAATAAGGATTGAAAACTTTTGATCTAGAACTAAGTAAGTTCTTTTTTAAAAGATGAAGAGTGTATTAATGATTAAACAAGTTGTTTTTATTGCGAAAAAATTTAAATCTAACTTAAGTTACAATGAACCCCATACCTCCGATCACTCAGAATTATTATCAGTTATCAAGATTTTGCCTTACTGGCTTTTATCTTTTTTGTTTTAACACCCTCTCTTTTTATTTGCTAAGGTTTTTAAAGCAAATTTTAGACATCAGATAGCATGCATTTCAGATTAACCTTTTTCTTATGTAATGGCATCTTACTTAATTGCAGTGCCATCGTCACACCTAAAAACACAAAAAACCAAACAGTTCCTTGACATCATGTAATACCCAGCCTGTAATGAAATTTCCCATTGTCTTACGTATTTCTTTACAGTTGTTCTTTTTGAATCAGGATACAAGCTAGATCCTGGCAGTACATTTAGTTTTATGTTTCTTTTAAGTATATTAATCTCTTTCCTCTTTTTATCCCCTCTTTTTGCCTTTATAACATTAATTTGTTGCAGAAGTTGGTTGGTTGTCTTATAGAATGTCCCATATTTTGTGGTTGTCTGTTCGCTTCCTTGTGGTAACTTATTTAACCTGTTTTTCTTTCTCCTGTATTTCCTTAAATAGAAGTTAGTTTTAGACAGGAGGATTTATTAGGTTCAACTTATTTTTTTGGTAAGCATATTTCTGGTTGTCCCAGTTTTAGTGATATTAAGATTGATTAATAGCTACAAAGGGACAGCCTACTCCTTCCATTATCAAGTTCCGTATCAACTTTATGTGTAATGGTTCTATCCAACAGTGGATTGTTTCCTGAATGAGACTTTTCATTAAAGGTTGCAAAATGGTGATTTTCTAGGTCTAACATTCCTTCCATGCTAGAATTCTTCTGTAATGAAGAACTTTCACCTAGAAATAGCAATTAGGGTTGTCCTAAATTTAGTACAGTATACACAGGAAAAACAGGATGAATGCTTTTCTTTTTAATTGTCAATTTTCACAGTAAGGAATTACAGTGAGGATATTTTTGAGTAAAACGTTTAATGTGAAATAAGTTTGATTATAAGATTGTTTCCTAGTATTGGTTCTCCACAGAACATTATGCTACAGAACATTACTGTGTAAATCAAGTAATGATGAATTGCAATTCCAAAAAATGTTTGGAGTTATTGGACTAAGTTAAGGAAAATAGTAGTAGGTGTTGAGTGGAATGAATAAAGGCAGTGAACAGAGAAAGTATACCTTTGGTGGACTGAAATTTGTATCGGACATTTTTTTCTCTTTGCAATACCAGCCTAGAATATTACAATAAATGTTTATGCTATGTGAGTTATACTTGCTGAATAAAAAAATGGTGTTTAAACTGCTGGTTTTATTATCAGTATAGCATAAATTTTTCCTAGGTAATGATAACTAGCGATTATTGAACGTTCTGAAAATTATAAGCATGACTTACTTAAGACTAAATTTCTCTTTAATAGATGTTTATTGAACACTTTTAAATGCCAGTTACCATTCTGGGAGTCTCGTATGCTTCATGTGTATTATTAGAAGAATCTTAAATTCATGTTAGACCACCTATAAATTAAAAACCTCTTTGAGGTGTCGGTCTGTTTCTTAGAGTATGGTGGTTCTTTTGTTTAAGAAATGACTCTTGTTATTAGGGTATTCAAACATTATTTACTTAGGAACTCTTTCCTCCTGGAGTACACTGGAATGTGGTATCGTATGATGATTTTTCATGGAAAGAGGGTAATCTCCCCATTCCTGCAAATCAGAGATTTAATTTGATTCTTAAGCTTCTCCTTGGAGGTGCCAGCCTAACCATTAGACATTAAGAGGATTAGTTTAGTAAGTTTTTTTTTTTTAATGAAAGATTTGATCACAGTTTATGATTGGGGATAGAGCAACGTAAGATGATAGCATCTTGATATCCTATTTATGACCCAAATTCTAAATTTCTTTTGGTATTTAGAGACATTCTCTCCCAAATATGTATTCCACCATAGTCATTTCTACTTAACTAACCTTGAGAATACTGTCTGCCCTTAGACATCTGTTTAAGTGTTTTCATTATGTAGAACTTAGTGTTTTGAATTCTAAGTCCCAGCAAAATTTCCATATCATTGCCTTTTGCCTCAGCCTTTTAAATTTTATTGTAGGTTCTTAATTATGTTTCTTGTCTATTTACACTTAGGGGTACACACACTCCTGTTGTTGACAGTGGCTCACTGTGGCAGTGATTCTTATCTCGTGGGGGAAGAGATGGCAAAGGGATAGGAAGATGTAGTGTAGAAAATTTCCATGGGATCCCAGCTCCTAATTTGAGAATTCTCGTCCTAAAAAATACTTACAAAGTCAGTTGAACTGTAGTACTTAGCTACTTGGTATATAAGTTTCTTATTTCAGAAGCATTATTTGTAATTGTAGAACTTTGGAAAATACAGATAAGCATAAATTGCTGATATTCCTGTTACCCTCAGATGACCACTTTTGATATTTAGTAACTCTTCCTGGATCTCTCTATTTTGACCAAAATAAGGTCATACTTACATATTGTGTTATAATTTGCCATTTTCAGTTAACAGTCTTCATCTTTCCATGTCAGTAAAGGCTCATCTCTTTTCATACTCAGACTGTATTCTAAGTAACTTGTTCATATATTTCCTATAAATCAAAGTTAGCTGTAGACTGAAGGCTTTCTTAGTTGTGAGTTCAACAAAATGTTCTTCCCCAAATGTCATTGTCAAAACCAGTATCTGGTCCAGAGAATACACATTGCCTGTGCTTATGTCTCTTAATTCCCTTTTAACCTAGTGGAGTCTTTTTGTTGTTGTTGTTCACTGCACTAACTCAGGAAATTGCATAGTTTTAGTTTTAAGCACAGAGATGTAGAAATTTTCTTAATAATGTTTAAGTTTTATTTTGTATATTTTAATCTAATAGTTTTCTGGTTTTTGTTTTTTAAATTTATTTTTTTATTTCAGCAAAACAAGCTATCAATCAGGGGAGATCTCCAGTTATAATAGACAACACTAATACACAAGCTTGGGAAATGAAACCATATGTGGAAATGGTAAATATGTGATATGAGAGAGTTTTAATATTTTATTCTTACCCATTTTTTCATACTCTGAAATTTTGGTTACTTTGATCATTACATAAACATTTGTCCCTGTTTTCTAAAGAGGTGTGTTCGTTAACTTAGTTTTTAAAAAACTGGGGTTGGTACTTATTAAGAAATATGCTCATCTTGTTAGTTTTGCCTGGACTTGAAGACAGTAATTCGAAATTGTCCGGTTATGTGGTCTTAACATTTTTGTGGACATATTATTTAAAAGTGAAATGTTTCTTGGTCAAACAAATTTAGAAGTATTGTCTAAATGAAACTTCTGTTTATCTGCCTTCTTTTTTACTTTAAGAAGTATTCTCTGGGTTTTTGTTTTCTTCCTTTCCTTTGTGTAGGCCATAGGAAAAGGATACAGAGTAGAGTTTCATGAACCTGAAACTTGGTGGAAATTTGATCCTGAAGAATTAGAAAAGTAAGGCGCTCAAATTTTTTTTGAATCCTTATCTTTGAAAAATTTTTTTGAGTCTTTATCTTCTTTTCTTTCTCTTCTCCTTTACACAGTTTCTTTACTGTTTACTAGCTTTTGCTTGTCATATGTTTGCTATTTGTGCATAGGGACTACTACTCACTTTCTGTCAAGAGGAACATTGACTTAAAGTTTCTTGGGGTACCTTGCCTTGGTCAGTTTTATTAAATTTTCCTTGTTAAGTGTGTGTGTTATTTTTTCATATGTAAATTCCTACATTGTTTCATAGTTTATTGAACGCTAGTGGAAATCCAGAACACTTTGGAAAAGTTAGAACTTTTCCTTCTGGTTTTCTGCAGACCACTTACCTACATTGCCCTTCAGACTTTTCTTCCCATCACCTTTTTACTTGGGGCTTTCATCTTCTTTCTCTTTTCCATCTTTGCTACTACAGGTTCGTAATCTGTAGATTCATAATCCAAAATCCTTGTAACCAGTGTGTTTTAGAATTCAGGGTTTGTTTTTGTTTATTTTTTTAATAGAAAGGTAATATGGTACATATACAGAATCATAATACCCCTAGCAGAGTTTGGGGCAGCATGTCATAATCACACATGTTATTTTTTCTGTGGCAAATCACTACTAGTCCTCTAATTAGATAAGAAAGATTCTACATAATCTAGTGTTCGTTCTGAGTAAGCTATTAGATTAAAATATACTTTGTGCTGCCAAATACAGTACAGGTTTGGTTAGATTTTGCTGCCATATGAATCAACGAAAAACTGAGTTTTCAGACCATTTTAGATTTCAAAATTTGTAGTGAGAGATTATGGACTTTTATTACTTTCAGCCCTGGCTTTCGATTTGTGTTTACCTTTGTCCCTTTCCCCTCATGTCACTGGTTTTCCTGACTCTTTTTCTTTGTTTTTATTCTCCCTCTCTGCTTTTCCTAACAACTTTGAAATGTAATTCACATACCTTACATTTTATGCATTAAAAGTTTACAATTTATGGTTTTCAGTGCAGTTGACTCTTGAACAAGGCAGGGGTTAGGGGTGCTGACCCCTGGGACAGTCGGAAATCCACAGATAATGGATTTTTGAGTCCATTTTTGATGATGACTTTTGATTCCCTCAAAATCTTTACTAATAGCCTACTGTTGACCAGAAGCCTTACTGATAACATAAACAGTTGATTAACACCTATTTTGTATGTTACCTGTATTATGTACCGTATTCTTACAATCAAGTAAGTTAGAGAAAAGAAATTGTTATTAGGAAAATCATAAGGAAGAGAAAGTACATTTACAGTACTAAGCTATATTTACTTTTTATTTTTTTATTTAAATTAAATCAGTTAACATACAGTGTTTTATTAGTTTCAGAGGTAGAGTTTAGTGATTCATCAGTTGCATATAATACCCAGTGCTCATTACACCAAGTGCCCTCCTAGGTCCACTTACCTGTGGCTTTTTTACTGGACTATATTTATTGAAAAAGCCACAGGTGAGTGGACCTGCCACAGTTTGAACCTATGTTGTTCAAGGGTCAACTGTATATGCACAGAGTTGTGCAGCCATGACTTCCTTTTTTTAAAAACCAGTTTTTTTCCCCCCACCTCAGCTTGCCCTCTTTCAGCTTAAATGTTATTCTGTGTATGATGTTCAACTAATTTTTTTTTCCCCTTGCCTTTTATTCATTTGGTTACCCGTTTTTCCCTTTCTGATTTGCACACTATGTGTTCATATGTGAGTAAAGTGGATAGGTTTATTAATAACTAGTATTATTCATCTGCTTCTGTGTGTATAATACACCTCAGGTAGACGAACTGTTTGGGTTATGCAGAATAAATGAATTGGTGAAATACAGTTAGGCTTCATTAACATCGAGGGACTGTTGAAATTTATTAGAATTCTTAATATAATTGACTTTACAAAATAAAGTCAGTTTGATATGTAGAATAGTTTGACAGATTTTTTTTTTTTTTGGTAAATTGATGGAATTACCAATTTTGACATCTTGTGGATTTAGTCATATCTTGCCAGTTTCAACTTCAGATCCCTCCTCTTTTTTCTTTTTTTGTCTTCTAGTCCTTTTGCTTTTTTCTTCTCATCCTGAACATAAACATCAATAGTTTTAAAAAGTAAACATTTCCTTTATGTCTCTTTTCTGGGAAAAATTAATTAGCATTAGTAAATCTAGAACTATAACATTAAATGTAAAATATGTTCCTATGTGTTTTGCCATGTCCAAGTCAAGTTATAGAAAACTACAAGGGTAAAATAAATTGTAAAATGTTTTTTGAGGGTCAAGAATAATTTTTAAACCACTTTTTGTTGTCATAATTAAACTCACAGAAAATTACATAAAGTATAAATACACAGCTTAACAAATTTCTTGTAAAGGCAAATATTCATTTAACCATTACCCATGTTATAAGAACATTATCAACACCTCAGAAGTTATTTGAATTCCTTTTCCCAGTAAGAATTCCCTGGTAATTACTTCCTTCTCTTGAATGTGTCTTTTTTTCTTTCTTTTTTTTTAATGTGTGTTTTTTTCTAAAACATATTTTGCCTAACACCATAGTTTAATTTTTTTCAAACTCTATGTAAAGTACAGTATGTGTTCATTGTGTCTAGTTTCTGTCACTCAACATTGTGAAATATGTCCAAGTTGTTACATCTCTAATAATAATTTGGTATTGATAATAAATTTTAAAAATGCAAAAGGAAGTGTCCTAAAATAACTTTGAAAAGTGATATTTTATATTGATTTTTATAATCCTAAAAGTCCACTCATTTCCTCTATAATTCCCAAAACACTGTCTCATAATCTTTGATTTTGTTATTAAAAGAGGGGGGAAGATTAACTCCATGGTTCAATGAATTGGTAATTTTATGTGAGGAAGATTTTATTAGTTAACATTTTGCTCTGATTTATGGTATCTTTAAACCTTTTTAAAATATTGTTAAAATTTTTGAGAGCCAGTATAAATTTTTTTTTGTCTAAAATGTGGGTGAATGAGATGTATCTTTTAGTATTTATTTGTAAAATATAATTTAGAATCTGTACTCTGTTACTCTAAAACAGTTTAATCTCTAAGCCTATACATTCTAAAGAATTAAAATCCTTTTCTTTTTTGGTAGGAGGAATAAACATGGTGTATCTCGAAAGAAGATTGCTCAGATGTTGGATCGTTACGAATACGAAATGTCCATCTCTATTGTAATGAATTCAGTGGAACCGTCACACAAAAGCACACAAAGACCTCCTCCTTCACAGGGGAGACAGAGGTGGGGAGGCTCTCTAGGCTCACATAATCAAGTCTCTGTTACAAATAATCATTAAACTGGCTATTTTCAGCTAACACATTTGTTGGCTTGCCCTTGAAAAAAATTAGTGAGCCTATCTTGAAGTTTAAATAGTTTAAAATGAAAAAAAAAAAAGACTATGTTGCCTCACAAAGGATGTTCCCAGCAAGTTGTTTAAATCCTAAAGTGTAAATAAAAATTATATAAAATTGTTTTTTAAATGTTTTTATAATTTTTTGTTGTTAATCCTTTGAATTATGAAAACACCTTAGTAGAGTGGGTAGGACTAGAATAGTTTTTCTACAACTGAATTTTAAACTAATTGTATCTGTTTTGTAGATAATATTGAGTAGTTTTATAGCTCATACCTAAATCTAACTTTTCATAAAATACTAGTAGTTTTTCTTAACTACCTTAAATATATAAGAAATACTTGATAAAGGCACCTCTGTTGATTTTTCTATTCATTATACAGGTAAAATTATGTTTCTGCAAATTCATCTATATGACAAAAATATTTCTAAGCTATAATTAGCATATCACTTAAATTCTCCATCAAATGCTATACAGCAGTAGGTGTATCAACCACCTGGGTTGTTTTCTCCATAATATACATTTTCATAATATATAATATATCCATATTCATCACCCTTCTCAAACCATCCCCCTATCCTTCCACAATCTCTGGTTCTGGAATGGATAAATAGGGAAATCACTGTATACTTAGAAAAAGCTTTTCAGGTTATTCTGGTAATATATCACTTTTCTCTATTTAACACTGTATAATTCTAATATAAAAAATATTTTGGACAGGTCCTTAGCATTAATTGTAAGATTTGCCTTGTAGGATATTTTATTTCTCCTGGTTTCAGTTTTTTTGTAGACCAACTATATGTCTCATTGGATAGTTTTCTTTATTAGATTGTGTTTTGTCACTTAAAATTTAAAAACTGAGATGGAATTCATTTCTGAGATTTTGTAATTCATCCTCATCTTTGATTTGCTCTTTTTAAGGAAGAAACCCTAGCTAGTTATATCCTATTTAAAAAAATGTTACGATCGTTCAGATGTTTTACATGGTAATATTTCATGGCCTATTTACTTCCTCCTAACCCAGCCCATCCTAAATCTAGTAATTTTTCATCATACATTGTTTAAACCTTTTGCTGTTCTTTTCAACCTTACTTTAAATGTTCTCCCACATCTATATATTACTTTTTAAGTAATACTAAGTGCAAGTCTCAAAACTAAATACAGTACTCTCAGCAAGGTCTGTATTACATTGCTTTTAGTGAGATAAGAATATGATTTCTATTTATTTGTACTATTCACTGCTGTTTACGTTTGAATTGGTATTACTTTGCTTTATTTTGTTTAACATGTGTGTTTGTATGTATTCATCTTAACTAAATATGATACAGCAAATATGCTAACTCATGTTTTGTGTGTAAATGTATATATATTTATACATACACACATTTTCTTCACTATTTTCATGTATTCTTTTGTTTCAGAGTAATACTTCTTGGTATTTAGGCTTGTGTTTTTCCAGTGTTTTATTATGTACATTAGCACATTTTGAAAATAGTATAGAGGATTTAATTTGGGGACAGATGAAACAACTGTCAGATGTATACTGTGTGTTCCTTTCCCTCTGTCTTTATAAAACTGTTAGGAGTAATAGTGCTATGAATCTATAGTTTTTTGATTAATAGATGCTTAATTAGCCAAATTTATTTTAAGGAAGTAGAGAATTGCCTTTGAAAGATACAAATTATAAAGAAATATGTTCATGTTAGACAGTAAGTCTGAAATAAATTTCCAGATTTTATTATGGATCAACTTCATCTTTCAGTACTGCTGAGTACTTAAATAATCATGCAGAGATCATTAATCATTGTTGATTTTTTTTTAGTATAAATCCATACTGAGGCAGGGAAATTAACATTCTGAAAAGGTTTGAAGGTTTTTTTAAAGACAGAAAATTAATAGTTCCTCTAAGCATATTAAATTAATATGGTTCCCCCATTAGCATTCTGGTTAATTTTGTTTTTATTTTTTGAACAATAACAATGAAGTATGAATATGCAATGAAAGATACCAAAATCACTGTTACAAGTCATTGCTTTGGTTTTAAGTCTATAAAAATCTTTAAAAATCAAAAAATTTACTGATTAAAGATATTTCATCAAGATTTTTCTTGTATTCAGATATTCTTGTTTTTTTATGCCCCCAGTTATATTCTTAATGGAATAGCCCCCAGTTCCTGTGCCCCATCCTAAGGTGGTCTCTCCATCCCAAACAATAAACGTGGGGCATTAGTCATCATATTTAACTAAGATAAAATACATTTAGTTAAGTAGAATGCAGCTTGACCTAAGTTGTTTTTTCATAGGCTTGGTATAAAAACCACTTCCTTTTTGATAAACAAATTTATAGTTTTCTATATGTCATAATCCTGCTAGCAGAAATACTTAATGTGGTAATTAAGTTGAACTTATGGTACTGCTTTTTAAATAGATAATCTTTATTTTCAGTATTCATCTTTTCAAAAAATGTTAACTTTTTAGTATTTTATGTCTGTTTTAAAGTAAGATTGTTATAAAAGATTGGGTTGTATTTTGTTGTTGGAGCAGTAGGGTGGATTTAAGTATTTGAAGTTTGGTTATTTCTTGTCTAATATAGACTGTGGAATTTTCTAGTCTTATGCATAGGTAAGTTTTGAAAGAGTTCATGATTTTAAAGGATATGAAATCTTTATTTTGACCACATTCGCGTTTTTGTTATTGCAGAAATATCTGATTTTCTGAGCCTGGTTTTATAAGTATTTATAAAGAAAATTGGTGGTGTTCTCTTTGGAAAATGTTGAAGAAATGTGGTTGTTTATATATTAGTGCCTTAATTGTATAGGTTTGCTAGTCTTTATTGAAATTTTGTGTAGTATTCTAACATGAATGCAGTAACTGAGAATTTGTTATTAGGGCCTAAGGTGTGTGTGTGTGTGTGTGTGTGTGTGTGTGTGTGTGTGTGTGTGTGTGTGATTGTTATTAACATTTGCAACTCATTAAATAGAATTAACACCTTAGTCTAGAATCATAACAAAGCATGGTTTAGTTTTGTTACAATGACCATTCAGAATAAATATTTGGTGGTAGCAGAAAAAGAAGATTGAGTTAATGGTTTCAGAGTTAAGTTTTATAGGTTACAATTTATAAATAAAGTTTTTTTCTATTAAAATTGTTAGATGTAATTCTTGTGAATTTACAGAGGAAGGAGGGATTGTATTAAAAAAGTAATGAATAGCTCCCTTTTGATGGTTTTTCTCTTTACTAATTAAGATTGGCATACCAATTTTTATTTTAAGATTAAGGTATTATTAAAATAATCGGTCTCCTTATATGTATATCAGATTTCTTCTTAAAATGTCCTTAGGGTGGTAAAAGGTACTGTTTAGTTTGTTCAATGACATAAGTTCTGAAAGAGGAGTAGTGATTTTCTCTTGCATCTTTCTGATTCCTTTTTACATATTTAAAACAACATTTAAATTAATTCAGTTGATTCAAATTGCTAAGTATCTTAAGTCTAAAAAATTCTCACTTTTTGCATGGTTTGTAAATTGCAAACCTTGAAAATTTATAATTATAATGTTTACAGCTAGGTTCAGAAAACTTGTAATAGATTGGTTATCATTTACATTCAATATCTTTATTTACATTTACACTAGAAGGCATAAGTTTTATAATAGAATATACATTTGTGAGCTTAATTTTTAATATATCTTCTCTGGAAATTCTTAACACATTGTTGCTGTCAAATTGTGCACAGGAACAAGGGGCAAGAATAGCACAAATAACTTTTTGAAGAGAGAGCCTCAAGCTAAGGCTGTGTCTGTTGGAAAATTTTGACTTTGGGTGCATTTAATAGAAGTTTATTTTAGTAATTTAGTTTAGAAATAATCTCTTCTTTCTCCTTTTTCCTAACAAATTTTGTTCTCTGAATGATAGCCCTGTTGCGTTCCAGGTGTGATAATTGTGGTAATCACATATTATAATACACTTCCCAATATAGGATCCATTAACTTCAATAAGCTGTCTTAAATTTAAGTATGAATAAAATAGATTCTTTTATTTAGCATGGACGCAGTTACAGTTTGTCTCCTCATCTTAGAACAAGACACAATCACATTAACAAGCATTATCCCTACTTTGGTGAGTAACTGAAGACTTCATCTGGGAGTGTCTTCCAGTTGTAAAAAATGTATTTTTAATTGAATTTTTTGTAAATTAGTGGGAAGACTGAGAGATTTTTAAGATGACCTAGGGCTTTTTTGCCTTTAAACTTATTAGTAACTAAGGGAAAAAAAGAATAATCTGTTCATTCATGGTTAAAATTGTGTTCCAATTCAGTAGAGTCCATTGAAACACACTTTATTTGGATTATTTTCTTGTCTTGCAGTTTTAACTGCATTCCCGGTTAGGACATATAAAATCAAGGTTTTACCCTTGGGGTTAATTCACCTACAACTGTTAATTACAGTTGTACAACTCCGTAGTGTCTCTTCAATTATAATCCTGAACTCTTAAGTTTTTTTAGTATAAAGAAATGAAATTTGATTTTGGGAAGGGATTGTGGATTCTTTCTCTGCCTTTATTATTTTTTCTTTCTTAATAGTATTATAAATCATGTTTCTTGTTTCTTTCATAATCTTTTCCTGTACACATTTTTTTTCTTCTGTCCATTTTCTGCTCAGCCATCCTTGTGTAACTGCATAACGTTTTTAATGACGATGGTGGGATGGTAAGTGGCTGACAAAAATGGAGGTAACTGTTTCCCTCCTGTTTCAGTGAACTCATTGTTCCTTAGGAACCTTATATAATTAACCATGTTATATTTATAGACAAGCAGCTTTGCAGTTGGTTTCCTGACCCTGCCGTTTAGTTAGAACTTAGATATGAAAATGCTTGGAAAGATTTATAAAAGTCTAACAATGTGTTACTCATTAGTTAAGAATCCCATAAACATGGCATAGTACTTGGATGTATGAATTCAAGAAAAATTTATTTTATAATACTTAAGTGTCATGATGATAGACTTGTCGGTAAGTAGTAGTTGGGAATTCCATATTGTAGAATTCACTGTTACATCATGATTCTCCAGTCCATCCTTATTAAAGAACGGAGTGATTTTGAAGGAAAGCTGATAACTTGTTTTGAGCTCAGTCTCTACAAGTGCTTCATATTGTGCAATGCTGCTACAGTGAGCAATAAGAATTTAATAGCAGCAGCCTTAATATAATAATGTTCATTTAAGTAGTTGCCATTTATTTAATGCCTGTCAGTGCCAAGCTCTCTTGTAATTGTGATTGTCAACGGCTCCAAGTTTTCATAACAGTCCTACAAGGGTTTTATAAAGAAGAAACAAAAACTTAACAGAGGTTAAGCGAAGTTCTCCAACATAATTTCTCTGGGGAGAGATGTAACTGGGATCCAACTCTAGGTCAGACATAGTCCTTACTATAGCCCATTTTATCTTTTAGACATAGTCATCTTTTTAAAAATTACTACCAATATAATCTTTTTTTTTTTTTTAAGGTAGGAAAGAAATGCCAGTGAAGAGTTGAGGGCAACTTTAATGGTACCTTTGTTTTGTTTTTCTTTTTTTTTTAATTTAAATTTAATTAACATATAATATATTATTGGTTTCTGAGGTAGAGGTCAGTGATTCATCAGTCTTAATTGTACCTTTGAATTTGTAGGGTTGAAGGTATGTTAATTTATCAACGAAATTGAATGAAGAAACCTGTAAGTGGCCATTTATTTAGAGTCCTGTTTTTAAAAAGTCAAGACTGAAAGTAGAGATACCATTTAGTATTTAATGTTTTCTACAAAATATATATTGATACAATTGGTAATCATATTTCAGCAACGTCTTTTCAATTGAATTTTTACATATGCTATTATGCTTTAATGTTCAAAAATTTAATTTTTTATTTTAATTAGCTTTTGAAATGTGTAGTATTCAATAAATGGATTGTTAAATTACATAAGCTGTTTGTTTTGCTGATTTTGAGGCAATATTTCCCAGAATAGATCAGCACTGTTATGTAAGTGGTCTTTATTTTTCTTTCAATGTTCACATATTCCTTAAGTGTGCTATAGTAGTAGATGTTATGGAAATTTGATACATCAGTTTTCTGAATTTCTGAAGGATTAAGCATTTCTTTTATAATAGCATCTTTTTCTTCTGTGTTGTTTAATTTTCCAAAATTAAAGAACAATAAAAGAGTCAGTTACTTAAGTTTACTATATAAAATATTGAGTACGATTCTACAAGGAAAACCTTTAAGTACAGAATGAAGAATTATTGAGTATTTGCCTTATTTTGTTTTAGTTAACCTAAAAAATAGAAGGACTGGATCTTGTTTGGTTTTTCTTAATCCCTAGAGTAGATTGTGATTCTTTTTTTTTTTTTTTAACTGTTTCTAAATGTGAAATCAGAATAGAAAAGAAATAGCATTAGTTTCATCAGTAGTTTAAAGTAGTTTTCAGTTCAGGACCTAGAAAGCAGCACATTATCAAATTGAGGTTGTTGGAATATAGTACAATGTAACACTGGCAAAGATGTGGTTAAAACATTTTAATTCAAATATAAGTAAATTCAAGTATGTACAGGAAATGTGTTAGGAGGCTTGGCCTGGGCTAGACATTTTGAATTAATTTAAAAATAATGAGAAAAAAACCTATTTTTAAAAATATTCTGGGAAAAGGGGTGCCTGGGTGGCTTAGTCGTTGGGCATCTGCCTTCGGCTCAGGTCATGATCTCAGGGTCCTGGGATCAAGCCCCGCATTGGGCTCCCTGCTCCGCGGGAGGCCTGCTTCTCCCTCTCCCACTCCCCCTGCTTGTGTTCCTTCTTTCGCTGTGTCTCTCTCTGTCAAATAAATAAAATCTTTAAAATATATATATATTCTGGGGAATGATAGGGAAGAAATTGTTAAGGCTAGAAGGATAGTGGTCAAAAGTGGTATTTCTCCCTCCCTATTTCTTCCCTTTGCTTTTCAAAAACCAGTAGAGCCCAAGTTATTCAAAAAGATTATCTTGTATCCTAAGTGCCATAAAACAGGGTCTTCCTTGTCACCCTTGGTCACAACTAGGCCTTTGGATCTTCGTCCTTTAAAAAGAGTCAATAAAATGTTGAACGGTAGACATAGTCTTCTCCCTAAAACAGTCAACAACCCTTTGATATTAAGGACACAATTGATCTAAGTAGAGCAACTTTATTGGGTAATTTGTAATTTAGGAGACATGGAGATGGAGTGTGAGTTACTTGGGTTTGATAATTGCTAGAGGTGAGAATGTGCAGACCAGCAGAGGGGAATGCTCATCCATTTAACTTGTCATATCTAACACATCAGAGCCTTTTATTTTTGATTTTGAACCAGTAGTCTTTAGATTCATGATTTAGGATCAAGAAATTCAATCCTAGAATACAGACAACGAAAGCAACCTTCAGGCTTTTGATTATCCATTTCTTTTAGGGTCATTTAAAAATTATTCTCTTGCTTTTTGCTTTAAAGTTTTGCAGAATTCTCAAAAAATCTGAGAAAAATACTTTGGGTATTTATCCTAAAGTCATTTTTCAGAGCCCTTCTTCCAAAGAACTCTGCTCAGTTCAGAGAGAGATCAAGTGCTTGATCTCTTTTCATTTTGAACACATCTGTCTTTATTCAGCATAAAGAATACCTGGTACTGATAGACATCTTCATATAATTATTTTTGGTTTGAAAAATAATATATATTGAGTTACTATTTGCTTTCTTTAGGCTAAGTAACCTCAATTTAACTTTTCTTCAGTTCTACTTTTCAGCATATTCATGACATAATTTTAGTGGAAAGAACACATTGTTTTAAGAGTCAGGCAATCTGAGTTCCACTTCCATTTGTATCCATTCTCTCTTCTATTTCAGTAGAGAGGGTAGCCCTCCTCCAATCTAAACACCTTCACCTGTGTTCTGGATTGCATCTCTTACTGCTTTCTCAGGACTCTTTTTATGTCGTCAGTTATTCCTTCTCTCTGTAACTTCAGTCTTGCTTTCTTAGTCTTTCTTTCCTTAGTCTGTCCACATTCAGACACGATCAAGCCTCCTTCCCTCTTTCTTTCTTTCTTTTTTTTTTTTTAAGATTTTATTTATTTATTTGAGGAACAGGCATGATGGGGGGAGTGTGGAGAGGGAGAGGGAGAAGCAGACTCCCAGTTGATCAGGGAGCCCCATGCAGGTGCTCTATCCCAGGACCCTGGGATCATGACGGGAGCTGAAGGCAGATGCTTAACGACTGAGCCACCCAGGCACTCCCATTAAAGCCCCCTTTTCTTGACACTACTCCTTTATAGCCAAACTAAAGAACTGTGACTTTTGTCATTTTCCCCTCAACTGTTTGTGATACTATCTACCCACTCCATTTTAGCTTCTGACTCTATCATTCTAAATAGATCTTAAGGTCTCCAAATGTTCCTCTGTATTGATGAGCTTTTTTCAGTCCTCATATGACTACCCAGTAAGCATTTGACTCTTGATCACTTTTTTCCTTAAAATATTTTTCCTTGATAAGGTTTTTGTTCATATCTCTGTGAGTACTTCTTGGTCTCATTTGCTGCCTTCTCTTCCTCTTGGTCTTTGCTTTCTAAAATTACTTAAGTTTTAGTTCTAGACCATCTTCTGTTCTTAATTTTAGCTTTCCCCATGAGATTACATCATTTCTCACTTGGATGTGGTAGTCTCCCTACTTTTCTTTGTCACACTATAATTTTATTCACAGAGCAAGTAATCTATAATTAAAAAAAATTTTTTTAATGTAAATTACATCACTCCCCACTTAAACTCTACTTCTTCCCTGACCCTGACTTGCACAACTCTTCCCCCTTCCCTTACTACATTCCATCTATACTGGTCTTTTTGTTTGTTCTTCAAACGTGCTAAGCTTGATTTTGCTTTAAGCACTAGCTCTTTTCCTAGAATGTTGTCCTTCTCTGCCTAGTGCTGTTTGAACATTCAGGTCTCACCTCAAATTCACCTTTGCAAAGAGGGCTTCCCTGATTATTTCAATCTTAAGTAAAATAGACCTATCCCTGTCACTCAATACGTTGTCTCATTTTGTTTTCATCATAGTACTTATTAGTAGTTGAAGTTGTTTATTTGATACTGATTTGTCAGGGGTCTGCCTGAACAAGAATATACGTCCCATGAGAACTTGTTTTTTTGTTTGAGCTGTATCCACAGAATCTAAACCAGTGCCTGTAATATGATAGGAGCTCATTAAATATTGGCTGAAGGATTCGGTACCCCACTGCTTTTAATAGTATTGGTCCCCAAATGTATTTTCTACTTAGACTTGGTGTTTGAGCTTCAACCTTTTTACTTATCTGCCTACCTAATATTTTTACTTTTAAGCCTGGAAAATTGAACAGCGACTTTCTCTCCCATCTCTGGATTTCTAGGATTTCCTTACATAGTGAATGGATCTACCATCCATTTCTGCAAGCCAGAAATTTGGGAGTCTTCTTTGATACCTCCTTTCCCCCTTCATACTCAATCCACCAACCAGGGCCTGTGGATTTTGCCGCTCACATATCTCTTGAATCCATCCATTTTTGATTGCCATCTCTCTAGTTTGAATTATCTCTGAGACTTGAGTCCCCACATCAGTTCTTGTTTTGTTTTAATCCTTTGCACAGTCTAACCAGAGTGAAGTATAATGGACATATGGAAAAGTACTTAAATTTTAAGTGTATAGCTCAGATTTTCAGAAAGTGATCATATCCATGTAGCCAGAACTCTGCTCAAGAAATAGAACATTACCAGCACTCTCCTTCCAGAGTGATCTTTATAAAATGAAAATATAATCACGTGTAAAACTTTTCAGGTGCTTCCCATTACTGTTAGGCTAAAGACCAGAAACCATACAATGATAATTAAGACCCTGGTTGATGTGACCCCTACCTTCCTTTCCAACCTTATGTTTTATTACTGTTCTTACTTTCTGTATTCCAGCCCCACTGACTACCTCTCAGTTCCTTGACTCTGCTGTTCAGTTTCCTTTCCTGGAAAGTTCTATGTGTACACACCCCTTCCATACTCATCCTTCAGATTTGAGCTCTTCAAAGAAGCCTTTTTGGACATAGTAGGCTTGGCGAGGTCCAAAATACATGGTATAAGTTCTCATGTACTTTTTATTTGTTAATTTGTATGATTATGTGATTGTTTCCCCTCATTTTTAAGTCACATTTTGAGTCAGACATTGTATGTTAAGCTCACCATTTCATTCATGGTCATCAGCTAGCACAGTGGCTAGGAAAGAGTAATATTCAGTATTTTATACAAAAAGTGAATATGAGTATTCTCAGCCTGTCATGGGCTGAGTTGTGTTGCCTCAAAGTTCATGTGTTGAAGTCCAGTACCTAGAATATGACTATTTTGGGATACAGGACCTTTAAAGGTAATTAAGATAAAATGAGATCATGTGGTTGGGCCCAAATCAAATATGACTGGTGTCCTTATAAGAAGTGATAAGGATAGACACACATAAATGGGAGACATTGTGAAGACCCAGGACAAAGACTGCTATCTAAAAGCCAAGGAGAGAGGCCTTTGAAGAAATCAATCCTGCTGAAACCTTGATCCTGGACCTCTAACCCCCAGAATTGTGAGGAAATTAATTTCTGTAGTTTAAGCCACCCAATCTGTGGTACTTGTAGATTTGGCAAACTAACATAGATTTTGGTACTGGGAAGTGGGATGCTGCTCTAATAAATATCTAGAAGTACTGAAGTGACTTTGGGACTGGGTATGGTAGAGGTTTGAAGAATTTTGAGGTGCATGTTAGAAAAAGCCAGGCTTGCCTCAGGAGATTGTGAGTAGATAAGTGGACATTGAAGGTAATTCTGGTAAGGGCTGTGAAAGGAAGGATGGTTTCTGTTGTCTTGGAGAGATATACATATGATCACAGACAAGAGTCTTGGTAGAAATGAGAAGGATGCTTTGGTGAAGCCTGAGATGTAAATGTTACTGGAGAATGAACAAAAGGCGATCTTGTTAGAATGTGGCAAAGAACTGGCTAAATTGTATTCCTGTGTTTTGTAGAAAATAGAACTTGTGTAATGAACTTGAATATTTAGCTGAGAGTTCTAAGCAAAGTGTGAAGATCCACAGCTTCATTTCTCCTTGCTTATAGTAAAACGCAAGAGGAGAGAGAGATTGAGGAAGGAATTGCTAAGCAAAAAGGAACCAAACTTGAAGATGTGGAAAATTCTCAGCCTATGCTTGTGAAAAGTTAGAAAGTATGTGTTCTGGAGATAATGTCAAGGAACAGGATGGCCCTGAAGAAGGTTCAGAAGCTGGCAGGGCTGCCCCCCGCCACCATGGGATCAGAGCCCCCAGTCTGAGGGGGTGGGGCTACCACACCTGTGGGCCTGGAAGGCAGGGCCTCCACCCAGAGGACAGCGTGGAGCCAAAGAGGGATTATTCTTTAGCCTTAAAATCTAATGCAGTTTGCCTTGTTAGTTTTTGAATTGTGTGTGACACATTACCCCTTTCTTATATCTGATTTTTCCCTTTTGGAATGAGAATGTCTATCCTCTGCCTGTCCCACCATTGTATTTTGAAAGCAGATAACTTACCTAGATTCACAGTTCACAGTTGAAGAGGAATTTTGCCTCAGGATGAATCCTAACTCAGGTCCACCCAATACCTGATTTAAATGATATTTAGATGAGGTATGGGACTTAAGAGTTGATGCTGGAATGAGTTAAGACTTTAGGAACTGTTGGAATGCAGTGAATGTGTTTTGCTTATGAGAAGGACATGAATTATAGGGACCAGAAAGTAGAGTGTTACAGTGTTACAGACTGAATTATGTTCCCTCAAAATTTATGTGCTGAAGTCCTAGCCCCTAGTACCTCAGAATGTAACTGTTTTGGAAGATAGAGCTTTTAAAGAGATAGTTCAGATAAAATAAGGTCATATGGATGGGCTCTTAATTTAATATCTGGTATCCTTATAAAAAGATGGTATTAGGACACAGACACACAAAAGGAAGACCATATGAAGACATTGGAAGAAGACAGCCATCTATCAGCCAAGGAGAGAGGCCTTAGAAGAAACCAACCCTGCTGACATTTCAATCTTAGACTTGAAACCTCCCGAATTCTGAGAAAATAAATTTCTGTTGATTAAGCCACCCACCCAGTCATGGTACTTTGTCACAGCCTTACCAAACTAATACACAGCTATTACACTAGCTATTTGAGAGACATTTGTGAGATATTTCCTTCTCTCTTCTGCAGCTCCTTCATGTGTAAAATAAGGATATTTGACTGGATCAGTGGTTCTTAATTTTTAATTCAAAGCTTTCTAAAAATGGCATGTGCTTCATTCAGAAGATTGCCTGACACTGGAGGTGTTCACAGTATAATTGAGTTCTGTGTTTCAGACTGTCCTTCAAGGCACCTTAGGGATTGTTGTGAAGGACAGAAACCTCCACTTAGAGTAAAACACAGAATTCGAAATTACATAATTAGAAGATAACAGTAGCAGTTCTGACTACAGCTTGAGCAAGCCACTTTCTGAAACTTGTCCTCATAATTAAGTAAGGATAATACTTTCTCATTCTATAACATAGGGTTATTGGATGGATTAAATGAGATGCGTGTGTTAAGAGTTTGAGTTGAAATAGCTCTTGCGTTAGCCCTGAAATTCTGTGATTTTGTTTTGCTTTTTAATGATTTTACCTCTTTTGATATATACTAGGAATAGGCAGAGAAGGAAACAAACCAACTGATTTTTAACTAGTTAGAAATGCTGGGATATATCGAGAAGGATAAAGTTTGATTTTTTTGGTTATTAAATTTGTAAAAAATCTTCATTTTCCTTCCTCATCAACGTAGGCCCTTGAGTTAAGCTGTAGAACAGCTCAAAACAATTTATAATGATGCATGTGCCCTTCTAGCATGCATATCAGCACTATTAGTTCATCTGTGTTGTATGGACTGTTGGTATGATCCAGTCAATTTGATATTCCCATTTTTACTGACAAATTTGGTATGATTAGTTTCACAGAGCAGTGTATAGGCAACACCACACAAACACATTTCTCTAAGAGAAGAAAGAAGGATTTTTTTTTTTTAAGATTTTATTTATTTATTTGACAGAGACACACCAGGAGAGGGAACACAAGCAGGGGGAGTGGGAGAGGGAGAAGCAGGCTTCCCGCCGAGCAGGGAGCCCCATGTGGGGCTCGATCCCAGGACCCGGGTATCATGACCTGAGCCAAAGGCAGACGCTTAACAGCTGAACCACCTAGGCGCCCCTGTTTTGTTTTAATGCCAAGCATAATGAAAGTAGTGAGACTTTACCCCCCTCTCTTAGTCTTCATGGAGACAATTTTCCTCTTGTTTCTCATACATGCCCTTTAATGTTCATGTCTTGGTGTGATATCAGCTTACCTGTAGTTGTATGAAACAGTTAATTTCAGCCTGGGCTTCTATGAAATGAGTTACTCAAAATAGGAACATCAGTTTGTGTGTTGGTTTTCAACTTTTGTAATACAGTTACAGAAGTGATGAGTTGTCATGAGATTGGTTAGGCAAAGGGGAAGAAGGTATGTGTTGAAAGGTAAGAGGCAGTTTGTAATATTTTAAGTTATAATTAGTAGTATCTCATTTTTATTTATTTATTTTTAAGGATTTATTTGAGAGAGCGTGTGTGTGCTAGTGGGGGTGGGGGATAGGGAAAGACTCTCAAGGAGACTCCTTGCTGAGCACAGAGCCTGACACAGGGTTTGTCTCGTAACCCCAAGATCATGACCTGAGCTGAAATCAAGAGTCGGATGCTTAACTGACTGAGCCACCCAGGTGCCCCTCATTTTGTTTTTTTTAAATGATAGCACTCTAAATTTTTTATGACATACCATTCTTCTTGACTCAGATTATTATGTACTCTTACAGTGAAGTAGAAGAAGTTACTATATTCAGAAACAATTTGCTTATAGAAAAATGAGGTTATCTGTAGGCAGAATAAGTAGCATTCAATGGAGAAGGGAAATCAGAAGAAAAAGCAGTTTTTAATTAGTTAAATAGGGGCGCCTGGGTGGCTCAGTCGGTTAAGCGTCTGCCTTTGGCTCAGGTTATGATTCCAGGGTCCTGGGTTGGAGCCCCCTTTTGGGCTCTCTGTTCAGCGGGGAGCCTGCTCCTCCCTCTCCCTCTGCCTGCCACTCTCCCTGCTTGCGTGCTCTCTCTCTTTCTCTGTCAAATAAGATCTTTTTTAAAAAAAATAATAATCTTGAGACTTCCCAAGTAAGATGTCAATAAATTGCTGTGGTATGGAAATGATGTGGCATGTTCAAGACGTGTGTGTTTGGTTATATGAATTCTCCCTTTATAGGAGCTAGGTTAGATTTGCCGAGGGTGCAGAGCCAATAGTAGGTCTCCAGAACTGAAGCTCAGGGGAGCATCTTGCCCACAGCAGGATAAAGAGCCATAATGGGTCTTCTAACTGTAAGTCTGAGAAAACACTAAGATTATGCTGAGGAAACATAAGTTCAGTCAACAAATATGAAACAAAGGTGTGGTAAACTGGAAGACAAAAAGAGTCAGGAACCAGAAACTGAAAAAGAACTTAGTAAGTAAGGTTGGCTGCATGCAAGGATGTCATGAATGGTGTTGAAATGCTGGAGGCATGCTTTATGTTAGCTATATCGTTTCTTGGTGGGAAATGGACTAATTTCAAGTTACAGAATTGGACTAGGAAAACAAGGCTTCCTTGAATTGTCTTGCCTAGTGCATATCAGAATGCTTTATGTTTTTCCTAATAAGTACATCAGGCGTATCATGATTCTTGGGACAATCTATGCCAGTATGTAGAAGGAGTACTCAGTGCAGTAGGGAAATAGGTGGAAGCGGTAGCTACTGGGAGTGGAATCTGATTGGAGAAATGTGTTTGGGGAATACGAGCCAGTAGTGAGAAGAGGCAGTAAAATGTTTTCTGCTTTTCCACTCTTCCATTAATGACGTGGTAGTCAGTGAATGAAATGCAGAAGACTAAGCGTAGGGAAGTCTACCTGGAAGAGTTTGATGCCTAAGCCTAGTCTAAATGTGGGATTTTAGCAAGGGAAAAAGTATGGGAAAAGGGACTATAGGCAATACCAACTGAGTGATGAAGGGCGTAGAGGCAGGAAACAGTAATGCATTTATTTATGCATATATTCAACAGTATCTCATGAGTGCCTACTGTGTGCCAGGCATTGTTCTAGGTGATAGAGATACAGCAGTGAACAAAATAGACAAATCCTCTGCCCTCCTAGAGTCAGTGTAGGGAAGCAGACCCTACACCAATAAATAAGCATCTAATAGGTCAGGTGGTAAGTGCTATGGGAAACATTGGAAGCAGCATAAATGGGACAGGCAAGGTGGGGCTTAGGAAAATGGGTGACACTTTACCTGGAGTCATCAGTAAAGGCCTCACTGAAGAGGTCAAATTTGAGCAGAGACTTGAAGAGAGTGAATTAGCAAAGACAGCAGTGAGGGAAGAGCATACCAGACAGTGGATCCTGCAAGTGAGGGCCCAAATGAGGTGAGACTGTGCTTGGTGTGGTTAAGAACTAGCAGGAGATCCATTTGCCTGGAGCCAGGTGATCATCATAGAGCAAAATAGTAGAAGAGAGTCCAAGAGGAAGAAGCAACCAAATAATGTGGGCCTTGTGAATTATTGAAGGAACATAGGCCTTTAACCTCTTGAGATGGGAAACTATTCAAGAGTTCTGAGTTATATTCAGAACTTATGTTTCAAGTTACGCAAGTCAGTTCTGGCTGCTGTCTTGAGAATCAGTTTTAAGTAAGAGTGGAAGCAGGGCTCTTGTCATAATCCAAGTAAGAGATGACTGTGACTTCAACCAGGGGCGTAAAGGTGTTGGTAAGAGTTGTTGAAGCTAAGTTGGCAGGATTTGCTGAATGGATCAAATAATAGACATGAGAGAGAAAAAGTTTACTGGGAAATAATGTAGGAGGAGCACATTTGGAAAGGAAAACAGATGTTCACTTCTGGACATGTTAAGTTTGAGATGTCCTAAGGAATGCATCTAAATGGAGATGGAGAATATGTAGTGTGTTCAGGTGAGAGCTCTGGGTTAGCAATACAAATTTGGGGATGGGTTGGAAAACAGGTTTTTCATTGTTGGAGCGTAAAATTGGGCTTATAATGTAGTGGGAGATAATTTCAGGCATCAGTTCTCAGTCTTTTCCTCATTATGACACATACCAGAAAACAAAATTTGTAGGATTTGCTGGCGTAAATGGACCAGGTTACTCTTTCCAAAGCTACTGGTCCTAGGGCTTGGAAATTCCATCCGGCACAGCCACGTTCATGGTCTTACTTTCACCGTTTGAAGCGTTGCCAAGCACACTATTGGGAAGTTTTGCTCCAGAGAGGTAGTCTGATCAAAGGGTTAGATCAAGGAGAACCTGACAGTGTTAATGAACTAAGACTTTGTCATCCAGATAATGGGTGTCACTAAAGAGATTTCAGCAGAAATATGACATAGTTCCATTTGTTTTAGATAAGCACCTTTCAAACTGTGGTGAAAGCTTAGTTTTTAAAAATTTATTATCTATCACAGGCTGATACTTCTGTAAAGTGAATTACTAGAAAAAAATTTAAATATATTTTGTTAAATTCAACAGATATAAAAATCCAGATTACTATAGAAGTTTTTAAAAACTTACTCTCAATTTCTGTAGTTGTGGACTAGTAGCAAACTGCTTATGGACTGTCATCTGTGTGGGTAATACTTTTGAATAGCACTGTTTGGAATGGATTATACTTGACAGAGTAGTAATAGGAAGAAGGAAATATCTGTGGACATCTTACCAGTAGTTGGAAAGCCACCAGACATTTTGTCATGTTTGTTGAATGTGTGGAGTAGCCTGAGGCACCCTCTCAAAGCAGTGGTTTGACAGGCATACAACTTGTGGTGGGGCTTTATGCCACTCATAAGTCCAAGCGGACATTCTGATAGTGTGTGGTCTCTTCCATTTCCTCAGCATTCTGGGTTGGGGAGCCACTCCAGGTAGCCCTGAACTTGGTCCAGCATAGCTTATGTTTAACCATATTTCGGATAGTAAAATTTGATTATTTGTTTTAGTTTCAGTGGTGACCAGAGGGTTACAAAGGATTTGGGTGGACCACGGTAGAATGACCTTTATTGTTTCCTGGTTTTCCAGCTTATGTGACAGAAAATCACCTGGGTTATTTTTGCTGTCTGATATATAGGTTATAAAAACCTAAAAACTTTGGAACAAGGTGGTCTCTCTGAATTGACTAAAATTAAAGATGAGTGGAATGATGAGCCTTTCTGTAAGTAGATCCAGTGTTCCTTGTTTTTGTTTTTGTTGTTGTTCCCCTACTAAAAGCACCAGCATTTAACAGAGGAAGATGGGATCCTCCTGAACCCATGTAATGTTTCACTCTCTATTGTGAAGGACCTGAGCTGCCCCCTGGAAGTGAATATAACCATCTGACAGAGATGTGGGATCACCAAGTATGTTATTTAATCAAACTTCTTTTTTTTAGTTATTTAAAAGAGGCCTTGTTTGTCTGTGATGAGCACAAGTCCACTTCCATTTGTATGGACTCCTCACCACAGCCTTACCTAACCCTACCCACCCTGACTTGGGCTGACCGGTCAAGTCTTGGGCAGGAATAGTGAGAGGTGCTAGGTCAGAACCCATATTCTTAAGGTAGCTGATAGATTTGAGAGTTCTTATTGATGGAAATACACTCTGAGTGAGGGGTTCATTGCAAGATGGCTCTTGAGTATGCAGTCGGAATTTGGAATCTGATGGCATTTCAGCTAACTGACCCACCCCTTGGCACAGTCAACGAGTATCTTTGTCTTCCTCACCAGGGGTGAGTCTCAGGTATGTCAAAAGGGTGGTCAAAACCCAGAGGTAGCTTGATTGCATATGTGTTTTTACAGAGGTAATGTTCAAATTATTTAATGGTGTGGTCAGCCTGTTGGCCAGCTTGCACATCTGCTCCCTTTCTGGCTGTCTCAGTCAAAATCCTGGGGAAGCTGCAGTTCCTGTAAGTAATCACATGAAGGCAACTCTGGGGGGATCACTACTCTGGTGAGTAGTAGGAGCCTTTTGCCGAAAGGGCCTGCTGGGGTGCCAGTGGTATTGCCACTGGTATCTCATCTCCCACTATCTTCCAGGCCAGCTCTAGCAGAGGGACATGAAAGAACAGGATCTGGCTAGCTGATTGCTAGTGCCGGGTCTGTTCCTGGTCAAGACCCACTTGAGTTTCCCCAGGAATGGGTGGGAAAGGCAGGTGAAACACAGGCTTGTCCTAGCGGGTCTGTCCCTGAACAGAGCCAATAGCAATGTCCAGGAGGCAAGATTTTTGGGGATTGATTGCATGGGCACCAACTGGTCATGATTGAGGCTGGTTACTGTGCTAGAGAGGAAACCTATATGGGCCCTTTGTGGTGCCATTCATTAACTTGTTAGTGGGTCAGTCGGGGTCCTAGAGAAGGGGCTGGGCTGCAAATTGGAAGGGGCCCAGGATAATTATATACTAAATGGTACAGAAGAATTTAAGTATTTTAACAAATCGTGTTGGCCACATTATTGTAGCCCTTTAAGGTCTGAGAGTCATGGACTCTTGGGTATCCATGGCAGTTTTTATATGCATAAGAAAATTGTGTAGTCTCCAGTTTTCTTCTAATTCTTTTCTGGGATAGGTGGTGTCCTAGAGAGACTATGAGATGAGAGTGCCTGAAGTTAGGTGAATACCTCCTTATCTCTGCTATTGGCGGGAATTGATTGGAAGTTAGAATTGGCCTCCTTCCCCCTCTCCTGGATCTACGGAACAGAGTGTGTGTGCCTCTCACTTGCACATGTTGAATTAACAGTGTCTCTGTGTTTGCTAGTTTTAGGACAAGTCTGAAAACTTGTGTAGGGAGGTGAGAGCAAATGGACTTGGTTGAGGTTCTTGTCAGACAGGTGGGTGAGAGAGCTTACATCTTGGAGACCTCAGGTAAGCAGGGATATTTTGCTCAGGGAAGCTGGGAGTGATGCAGAAGGAGTGTTCAAGGCAAATGTTTGGAAAACTTGGAAAGCTAATTTCATAAATTGATTTCAAGGACGAAGAGCTTGGTAAGTCCTAGAAGGGAATATGAGAAAGGCCACTGAAAGAGGAAGGTCCCAAACCATTGAAGTAAATAGTACAAAACGTCTCTGATGTCCTTTTCAACTATGATGCTACTTAGAATGTTTGGGGTCTGTATAAAGGTACAAGCTCCAAGCGGATACTCGTGAATGTACAGATGATAGTGACAGATCTTTCTGCATGTGGTTTAAATTTATTAGAAAATTAATAGAAATTATGTAGAAAATGAGACAAATAATGCACCCAGAATTCTAAGGCATGTCCGTGGGAAACAGGTAAGAAATTATCATTGGTAATTATTCCAGTAAAGGAGTTGAAGGGGAAAGAGAATGCTATGGAGACTTCAAGCAGTAAGGAATTGAACAGGGTAGTTTTGAGTACATTAGAGAGAAGGTTGGCTGATTGGGGGTGAAAAGGGTTAAAACATACTGCTTTCTAAATATAACAAAAGAGCAACAAAGATAGTAGAGTGAATAGAATACTACAGTCGAGATCAAAATCAAAAAAAAAAAGATCAGGATCATTGTTCTCATTATGTTGTAATTTTGTGACCTTTTACAAATTACTGTCCCAGTTCATGAATCAAATTTTGCATATAAAGATAATAACCTTTTGGGGCACCTGGGTGGCACTGTCGGTTGAGCATCCATCTCTTGGTTTTGGCTCAGGTTGTGATCTCGGTTGTGACGTTGAGCCCGGTGTCAGGCTCCACGCTCAGCGCAGTCTGCTTGAGATTCCCTCTCCCTCTGCCCCTCCTGCTCATGCTTTCTCTCCCTAAAATAAATAAATCTTAAAAAAAAAAAAGATAATACCTTTTTGTTTTCTTATAAATACTGCTAATATTAATGAGGTGCTATTTATGGTATACTCTAGATTCTCCAAAAAATACTAAACATTGCTGTTTTCTGTTTGGCAGAGCATTTTAACATGTTAAAAAAACAGGATATTAGGGCTAAAAGGGATTTTTAGGTAAAAGTAATCTAGCTAAAAACTCACATTTTGTAGATGAAGAAATTGAGGTCCAAAGAAGTGAAATAACTTGCCACTTAATTTCACTGGAGGTACTGGGACTAGCATCCAGGATTCCTGGCTTTCGGTCATTTCTTTCTTTCTTTTTTTTCCCTAAAGATTTATTTATTAATTTATTTGACAGAGAGAGACAGTGAGAGTGGGAACACAAGCAGGGGGAGTGGGAGAGGGAGAAGCAGGCTTCCCGCTGAGCAGAGAGCCCGATGTGGGGCTAGATCCCAGGACCCTGGGACCATGACCTGAGCCGAAGGCAGACGCTTAATGACTGAACCACCAGGCGCCCCTCAGTCATTTGCCTGTACCAAAAATTTCAATAAGTATTTATGCTGAGTAATATTAGCTTGTAGTGTTTTAATATTCATCATTAAGTCTGAGTCCCTGGCATTTGCCAAGTTGGCTATCCAGAAAAGATCATGAAGATTTTTAAGGCACTTAAATGAAAGTTGATTTCCTTCTTAATTTATATATTAAAAGCAGCATAAAGCATGATTCAACTATTCTGTTGAATGATTGTGGGGATAATGGCTGATGAGAAAAGCCTAAGGAAGATCAAGGTCGTGTACCAATTTAAACATGAAGGTACTATACATAGGTAGGGCTTTTGTTACTTTTAGACGATTTAAAGTTCTACATGTCACAAAGTCACAATTCTATGTGTACAACAGGATGTGTGAAATGGAGAAGTGAAAACTGAATCCAAGAAGTCAAGCTGTCTGCTGCCTGGAAGAGAGCCAGAAAATGTGTTGCAAACTAACTCTTAAATAGCCAGAGATCTATAGAAGAATGGCATTGTCTGACCTCTATTGCCATAGACTTAGATGACCTAAGATTGAACTTTTTAGACAGTTTTTCCTTTGGAACATAAAGGGAAAAATAAGGTCACTGGTAAGATCCAGGAATGTAGCTGGCCCCTTACAACGATTATATAGTTTGGGTCATAAGTCCACTGATACTGTATGTGGTAGGATCCACTTACATAATATGTCATGAGCCAAAAAGAGAACAACGGTAAGCAGGAAAGTAAAAAAAATCTACCAGTGTATTCTGAAGCATGATTTAAAGTCATGCTACTTAACTGAAAAAGCACTGGTTAGCATCCTATGCAGCTTTAAGTGGGAGCTGCTCCATGTGAGCATATCTTGTGGCAAGAAGAGAGAACTCCAAGTGTGACTGGCATGTACACAGTGAGGACAGTCATCTCAAGGACATAGTGTGGAAATGATCTGTTGTGCTTGAACTGTCTTGGGAAACACAAACCGGGATAAATTATACATATAGATAATTCAAGCGTGACCTAAAAAAATTCACACAGAAGGAGGTGAAGCAAAGGTAACAGTCCTTTTTATTCGTAATCCCCTTCACATTCTACTTCCTAAACAGAGTTAACAGTTTGGTGTACATCCTTCAGGCCCTTTTTGTGTCTGTTAAACACACACACACACACACACACACACACATACTCTCTCTCTCTCTCTCTCTCTCTCTCTCTCTCTCTCTCTCTCTCTCTCTCTCTCTGCTGGCTCTCTTTCAACCAGCCCCACATAGTTAAGCTTTTTGAGTTCCTCTACCTACATTTTATAGTGTTTTTGTATCATCAAATGTATGATTAATGTATACATGCAGGCTATATGTATATACATTAATTGAGGACCTATTGTGTTCCAGATCTTGTTCTAGATATTCTTTCACTCCAAACAAATCACAAATACAAGAACAGTTCACTTAGTAGTTATTGCCTTATGAATTTTGTTTGGAACATGACTAAAATCTCAAAAGAGTTCTGATTTGTTAAAGTAGATAGCACATGCTCTGTATACCCACATCCCTAATTTAAAGACTCTCTCTTCTGAGGCAATTTACGTTTTTTGTACAAAATTCCAATAAGGCTATTTTAATGGTTTGGCTACCACAAATCTTTTAGCAGTAGCAGGTGGTGGTAGTCTGGGCAGTCCCAGAGAGAAGAATAAGAAATTAGATTTGATAGCCTAAAAACATTTAATGATACAAAAACACTATAAAATGTAGATAGAAGAACTCAAAAAGCTTAACTAGGGGGCTGTTTGAAAGAAAGCCAGAAAGTAGTTCCAATACACTTGAAGTCATTTAAGGTATAAATAACTATGGCTCAGTACAGTAATGGTAACTTATTTGCAGTGACAACACATGGAAGGCATTAATTGACATAAATATTTGTTATAAAAACATCTAGGGGCATGAACCATTTTCCAGTGAATAGAATTATTGAGATCTGTCAATTGACCAAGTTGTATATGATTTTTTGTGTGTGTTAGAAAATAAGGGCTTCAAATGCACACATTCTGTTGATTTCTATCACTTCTTTCTATTTTCATAAATGATGGGCTTAAAAATAACCCCCCAATTTTAAGTGTATAAAACTTTAAAATTGTGCTTATGAGGACATCCAGTTTTGGAAATTGTTTATTCTTAGAGGGGATGATACTTCTTATTTTCGTGTTTGGAAAGATTTAGATGCATAGTTAACTATATTTTAAAATACCAGCTGTGACTTTTAAATGTGTCAAACATGTTAGGAACTTGAAAAGTTGTAGCAAATCAGGGCTATCTTAAGACTGCGCGCTACTAATGGGATTTACCAAGCAGGACTTAAGTTTGCAATTTGAAAGGGTATTAATATCCTTTTCAAGCATAGTAAATTAATGAATTCTCACTTTAATCATATTAATTTCTGATAAAACATGTTGAGACTAAAAATACTTGTAAGATACATGTAGGAAAACAATTTTTAAAGTTTTATCTTGGTGTTTGGGATGTTTAAAATAAGCATCATTTGGGGCACCTGTGTGGCTCCGTCAATTAAGGGTTTGTCTGTCTGCCTTTGGCTCAGGTCATGATCCCAGGGTCCTGGAATAGAGCCCCAAGTCTGGCTCCCTACTTAGCAGGGAGCCTGTTTCTCCCTATCCCTCTGCTGCTCCCACTGCTTGTGCTCTCTCGTGCTCTCTGTCAAAAAATAAATAAAATAGGGCACCTGGGTGGCTCAGTTGGTTAAGCGACTGCCTTCGGCTCAGGTCATGATCCTGGAGTCCCGGGATCGAGTCCCGCATCGGGCTCCCTGCTCAGCAGGGAGTCTGCTTCTCCCTCTGACCCTCTTCCCTCTCGTGCTTTCTATCTCTCATTCTCTCTCTCTCAAATAAATAAATAAAATCTTTAAAAATAAATAAATAAAATATTAAAAAAATAAAAACAAGTTAAAAAAAAGCAAAATAAGCATCATTAGAAAGTGCTAAATCATAAGGCAGTAGGGATGATGTGCATATGAGATCATGTATGGCTATCACCTATCTCATTTCAGGCTTAGGATAAGAAGTCAACTTAAACAAGCTTCATAATATATTTTTCTTTCCTGTAGTTTTCAGAAAGTCATTTAGCTAGTATTTCTTGCTTTTTCAAATTGTCAGAGTTAGGCCTTTTGGGAGAATATGTAAAAAAGATATTTTTTTTACGAAGTAATATTTATTTTTCCATATATGCAAATTCCATAATAAATGACCATTTCAATTAGGAAGAATCTCTGTAAGTAAGTAACACTTTTTGCAGTTTTTTTTTTTAAGATTTTATTTATTTATTTGACAGGGACACAGCGAGAGGGGGATCACAACCGGGGGGAGTGGGAGAGGGAGAAGCAGGCTCCCCGCCAAGCAGGGAGCCCAGTGCGGGGCTCGATCCCAGGACCCTGGGACCATGACCTGAGCCGAAGGCAGACGCTTAATGACTGAGCCACCCAGGTGCCCCACTTTTTGCAGTTTTTAATTGATAAATTATTGTGAACTTCTGGGGTTTTTTTGTTTGTTTTATTTGTTTCCCTTTTGATTATTGGTTTAACTATTTTGTAGTCTAAAGTTTCTTTGGTATGACTAGTACATCAAAAGATATTGTTAATAATTTCAGATTACTAGAACTTTTTACCAAAAACATCTACAGAAATTCTGTCTCTTTCTCTCTTTCTCTTGTATTTGGTCTCTGTATAACACAAGCAGTGTTAGGTAATAATAGTGATGTTGGAATCTATGAATTCTTGGAATTCATCATGACCATACAATTTGTCATGTTGAATTGGGAAGCAGTATTGCATAGTGTTTAAGAATGCAAACTTTAAATGCCAGAGACCTCTACCACCTATCAGATGTTTGGGAAAATTACTTAAATTTTAATGTCTTCTATTTGTAAAGTGGGTTTGTTAATAGTATCTACCTCATAGGGTTGTTGTGAAGATTAAATAAGATAATGCATGTAAAGTATATATAAGTACAATGAAGAAGAATATTGATATGATTAATAACTAAGAAGGGTCATGTGAGTCCCAAAGAATATAAAAAAGGAAAAGCAGCCTCCTGCTCCCCTTTCCTGCAAAATCCCTTACCTATGAATTTTCTCTGCTTGGGTTTGTTTTGTATTTTCAGGTGCTGAGCCACTGTCCTAGGGATATAAGCCTCTCTTCAACTGTGAATGCATTGGCATGTCTCAGTTGAGGCTACTGGAGAAAGTGTTTTCCTGCTCATTTATAAACAGGGTGAAAGGGGCGCCTGGGTGGCTCAGTCGGTTAAGTGTCTGCCTTCGGCTCAGGTCATGACCCCAAAGTCCTAGGATGAAGTCCCACATTGGGTTCCTTGCTCGGCAGGGGGCCTGCTTCTCCCTCTGCCTGCCACTCCCCCTGCTTGTGTGCGTGCTCTCAATCTCTCTGACAAATAAATAAAGTCTTAAAAAATAAAAAAATAAACAGGGTGAAAAATGAGGATTTACTCTAATTGGAAAATTAAACATTGCATTTTCCACATATTTATATAAGTCACCAAATAAGCTCAAACAAAAGCAACAGCTCCCACTGTTAACCTAGTAGTAAAATTTCATTCACTTATAATAGCACCTTCAGTGTCATAGGCACTATTCTAGGTACTGGGGGTCAGCTGGGAGCAAAACAGATAAAACTTCATAAGAACTCAAAGAAGACTAATCACATGGTATGTTAGGAGGTGGTAAGTGCTAAGTAGAAAAATAAAGCAGGCGAAAGATGATAGGGTCTGGCCCAGGGTAAGAGGGCATGTGTTGGGGGTAGGGGAGGGAGGGAGTTGTTGCAATTTTAAACTTGGGGGACAGAATAGGCTTTACCTGAGAAAGTGACATTTAACTACCTTGGTTCTCCTAATCTTGGTTTAAAGAGTTATTAAGGGGATTTTTGAACAACATAAAGTCCAAGCCAAGTTTTTTTGTATTTATTTTATGACCATATAACAAAATAAATTATAATTAGCTGCACATTTTTTCTTAGCGAATAGTGGGTATCTGTGAAGCAATACTGTCAGTGTAAATTATTTATTAGCAGTGAAAATGAACTGCAAGCATCATTTAAAAAGAATTAGAACTGTGCAAATCTTGGCAATTAAACTAGATTTGTAAAAGAAGATGGGAAATGTAATTGATAAAACTGGAGTTAATATGTTAGAATATTGAACTCATTTACCTTGTTAATCATGAATTTTATGCATGCAGCAGCATGATCTTGTCAAGGGAAAGTAAAAAGGCTTTTCTGTATTTGAAGCAATCCCACTGCAGTAATGAGAATTTATTTGAAAACGTATTAGAAGATGTGGAAATTAACTAGTTCCCTTGGGGAATTTAACTTTCAGGAAAATGGTGACTTTTATCCAATATATTTAAAAATATATGCTGCTTTGTCTCTTCATACATTTTTAAACAATTTGACTTTGTATGGATGTAATGAAATCAGTATATTTAAGAATAAGCTAGATGTTATCTTTGAGAACCTGCAGTTCATCATCATTACTGGGAATAATAGCATTTAAAGCAAAGTGAAATCTTCAGAGCTCCCATGATAGAAACAGGAAAAAACTGGCTCAAAACACAGTACTACAGTTCTAATTGGAATTACTCCTGTTCATGAATGATGAGGATATAGGGAAATCAAGTAATAAAGAGTTTTAGAAGATGAGTGTTAACAATAATTTTAGGGTATTATTAGTTAGAACTGAATTTGCACACAGGCTATTTTTGTATGTGGGACAAGTTTATGTTCAATCAATGCACAAGTATATTTATTATTCTAGGGTGAAGCTTAAATGTTGAGAAAACTTATATTTTTTTCTTCGCTTTGCCTAATTTATTTACTGAAGAACATCTCAGGGATGCATTTATATATTTTTTCTATTACAAAAGCAGGACATGTTCAATGTAGGAAGTTCTGGAAACACAGAAAATCTCAAAGAAATAAACCCCATAATTCACCACCACTGACATTTTGCATATTCCCATGTTTTTAAATATATGTACATATTTTGAAATATGTAAATATACAAATACATATATATCTTTTATAATTGTGGGATATATAATTTTGACAGCTATATAGTGTAATGATTGAGAACATAGACCTTGGAATTAGACTTGAGTTTAAGTCTAACTCCACATGTTTATTAATTATGTGACCTGGGCAAGTTTCTGAGTCTCCGTTTCTTTATGTGTTAAATGAGGAAGATGATGATTATAGTACTTTCCTCACAGGTCATTCATAGGTAAGATTAAGTGAAATTATATATATATATATATACATATATATATATAACAAATATCTGCCCCATAGCAGGTGCATAGGAAATATGAGCCATTATTGCTGTTTTATAGCAATTTTTTTTACTTCAGTATGTTGTAAGTAGTCTTACAAGCTCAATCTTTATTTTTCTGAATATTTCCTACTATATTAACTGAAATTTATTACCTGAATATTTTATTTTTTACTTTTAAAATTTTAATTAAAATAATGACTTACAGTAATTTTATAATTTATTTATAATTTAATTATAATAATTACTGGTTGCATGTACAAAAGGTTTATGTTCACATTTTATCACTGCAGACAAGGTATATAATTCAGCAAAGAGTACATAATTAAAGCATTTTCTGAATTCCAGTTTCTCCACATCCTCACTCATTCTTGTTATTGTTCATCTTTTTTATTATAGCCATTCTAGCGGGTGTAAAATGGCATTTCATTGTGCCTTTGATTTGCCTCCTTTTGATGGCAATGAGGTGAGCATCTTTTCATGTGCCTATTGGCCATTTGTATATCTTCTTTGGAGAAAGGTCTGTTCTGATCCTTTGTCCATTTTTAAATTGGGTTTGTCTTTTTATTATTGAGTTGTAAGAGTTCTTTATATACTCTGGGTACAAATTTCTTATCAGATACATAATTTACAAATATTTTCTCCCATTCTGTGGATTGTCTTTTCACCATCTTGAGATCCTTTGAAAAACAGGCTTTAAGTTTTGATGAAATCCAATTTATTTTTTTATTTGGTTGCATGTGTTTTTGTTGTTATCTCAAAAACCACTCTCTAATTCAAGATGATGGAGATTTACACCTATCTTTTCTAATAGGAGTTTTGTGGTTTTAGCTCTTATATTTAGGTCTTTATTTTGAGTTAAATTTTGTATGTGGTTTGAGGTAGGGTCCAACTTGATTCTTTGCATTTGGATATCCAGTTGTCCAACATTTATTTAAAAGACTGGTCTTTCTCCATTGAATTACTTGACAAAAATCAATTGGCCATAAATATAAGAGTTTATATTTGAACTCTCAATTCTCTTCCATTGCTCTCTAGGTTTATCCTATGGCAGTACCACACAGCCTCAATTACTACAGCTTTATGGCAGGTTTTGAAATTAGGAAGTATGAGTCCTCCAGTTTTGTTTTTTTTTGAGATTATTATCGCCATCTGGGGACCTTGAATTTTAATATGAATTTTAGAATCAGTTTGCCAATTTCTGCAAAAAAGGCAGGTGGGATTTCTGATAGGGATTGCATTGAATCTGTAGATCAATTTGGGAAGCATTGCCATCTTAACAATACTGTATCTTCTGGTTCATGAACATGAGATGTCTTTCCATATGCTTAGATCTTCTTTTAATTTTTTTCAAAAATGTTTTGTAGTTGCTTTTGTTAAATTTATTCCTAAATATTTTATTCTTTTTGATGATATTGTAGAAGGAATTTTGGTAATTTTCAGATTGTACATTGCTAATGTATGGAAATACTATTGATTTTTGTATATTGATATACCCTGAAACTTTGCTGAGCTAGTTTATTAGTTTTTAATAGTTTTTTAGTACATTTCTTAAGATTTTTGTTTTGTTTTGTAAAGATTTTATTTGAGCAAGGGAGCACTAGTGGGGGCAGAAGGAGAGGGAGAAGCAGACTACCCTCTGAGTAGAGAGCCCGACATGGGGCTTAATCCCAGGACCCTGGGATCATGACCTGAGCTGAAGGCAGATGCTTAACTGACTGAGCCACCCATGCCCAAGATTTTCTCTATATAAGATCATGTCATCTGTGACTAGTGACTAGAGATAGTTTTACTTCTTTCTTTCCAATATGGAAGATTTTTAATTTCTTTTTCTTTCTTATTTGCCTTGACTAGAACCTCTAGTACAATACTAAATAAGAGTGGTGGGAACAGACATCCTTGTCTTTTTCTTTCTTTTCTTTCTTTTTCTTTTTCTTTCTGTCTGTCTGTCTGTCTGTCTGTCTTTCTGTCTTTCTTGTAGGCTCCATACCCAACCTGGGGCTTGAACTCAGAACCCTGAGATGAAGAGTCACATGCTCTACCAACTGAGCCAGCCAGGCACCCATCCTTGTGTCTCTCTCTCTCTCTCTCTCTTTTTTTTAGATTTTATTTATTTATTTGACAGAGAGAGACACAGCGAGAGAGGGAACACAAGCAGGGGGAGTGGGAGAGGGAGAGGCCGGCCTCTCGCCGAGCAGAGAGCCCAACGTGGGGCTCGATCCCAGGACCCTGGGATCATGACCTGAGCCGAAGGCAGACGCCCAACGACCAAGCCACCCAGGTGCCCCATCCTTATCTCTTTTTGATTTTAGGGGGAAAATGTTCAGTTTTTCACCATTAACTATGATGTTAGCTGTGGTTTTTTTCATAGAAGTCTAATACCAAGTTCAGGATGGTTCCATCTGTTTCTGTTTTTTAAAGCATTTCTGTCTCAAAAGAATGTTGGATTTTGTAAAGCTTTTACCTGCATCTATTGAAATGATCATGGGGTTTTTGTACTTTATTTTATTGATATGGTGTATTATTCTAATTGATTTTTGGATGTTAAACCAACCTTGCATTCATAGGATACATCCCACTTGATCATGCTATATAAGTCTTTTTATGTGTTGCTGGATTCAGTTTGCTAGTTTTTATTTGTTTGTTGCTTCTTATTTTAGGTTTTTGCAAATATATCCATAAGAGGTATTGGTCTGTAGTTTCCTTGGGATGTCTTTGGTTTTGGTATAAAAATGGTACTGTCTTCATAAAATAAATATGGGTACATTTCTTCTTATTTTTTTGGAAGAGTTTATGAAAAGTTGCTGTATTATTCTTCTTTAAATACTTGATTGAATTCATCTGTGAAGCCATCTGGGCCTGAGCTTTTCTTTGTGGGAAGTTCTGAACATCTTTTAAAATGTAGTTTGCTTTCCTTTCCAACTGTTTTTAATTTACTTCAGGAACTCTTTTTCTTTCCTTGTGTGGGTAAAAAAGTATGACCCTAATCTTATTTGAGAAGAATAATAATTATATTATGCCGCTCTCAAAACCAGACAAACAAAAGAAAAACAAAAAAAAGGAACAAAGGAAGGTGGGAACAAAGGAAGTAAAACAAACCACACATTTTCAATGAAATGTTTTTGTGGTTGGCCTGTGAATATAATAATGTCATTTTATAACACTGTATGTGTTTTGCTTTAAAGTAAAAAACAGCCATTTAGAAAACATTTTGTAAGTTGAAAATTCCCTGCATTTTAAGTATTCTCAATAATTGTTATATTCTTTTTTAAGTTTTAATTTTAAAGCTAAAGTCTGTTTGACATTATGACAATAATTTATTATGAGGCTATCTATGTAAAAATGATCCAACATAGTTTAATAGTATTTATATACTTTAAAATAATAATACATTTTTTAGCTATTTTTTAGTAATTACTATCTTGGATCATAATCATCAAAAGTAACATTAATAAAAAGTTACTAAGAATGGAAAACCTTTGGCCAGATATTTAAAAAATTTTTTATTGTTATGTTAATCCCCATACATTACATCATTAGCTTTTGATGTAGTGTTCCATGATTCATTGTTTGTGCATAACACCCAGTACTCCATGCAGAATGTGCCCTCTTTAATACCCATCACCAGGCTAACACATCCCCTCACCCCCCCTCCCCTCTAGAACCCTCAGTTGTTTTTCAGAGTCCATCGTCTCATGGTTCGTCTCCCCCTCCGACTTACTCCCCTTCATTCTTCCCCTCCTGCTATCTTCTTCTTTTTTTTTTTTTCTTAACATACATTGCATTAGGGTTTCAGAGGTACAGATCTGTGATTCAACAGTCTTGCACAATTCACAGTGCCTACCATAGCACATACCCTCCCCAATGTCTATCACCCAGCCACCCCATCCCTCCCACCTCCTACCACTCCAGCAACCCTCAGTTTGTTTCCTGAGATTAAGAATTCCTCATATCGATGAGGTCATATGATACCTGTCTTTCTCTGATTGACTTATTTCACTCAGCATAACACCCTCCAGCTCCATCCACGTCGTTGCAAATGGTGAGATCTCATTCCTTTTGATGGCTGCATAATATTCCATTGTGTAAATATACCACATCTTCTTTATCCATGCATCTATCGATGGACATCTTGACTCTTTCCACAGTTTGGCTATTGTGGACATTGCTGCTATAAACATTGGGGTGCACGTACCCCTTCGGATCCCTACATTTGTATCTTTGGGGTAAATACCCAGTAGTGCAATTGCTGGATCATATGGTAGCTCTGTTTTCAACTGTTTGAGGAACCTCCATACTGTTTTCCAGAGTTGGCCAGATGTTTTTAAATGATATGCATGAAGTTAAATGCAACTTATAGCACTTCAGACTGATTTAACTTAGACCAGGACTTATACAACTTCTGATAGTGAGCCTGACAGTATCAGTCCTGTCTTGTAAATGTGTTATGTAAATGCTAAGGGATGTTAGTAAGAAAAGCTATGGCATAAAATTACTGGATTGTTATTTTATAAATTAAGTTTTAAAAAGTAATGTAAACAAAAATTTAAAAAAATAAACAGTAACCATGCAATACCATTACCCACTCCTGCTCTACCCCCATATAGGTAAGTATAAAAAAGGGTACTTGGCATGTTCCTTTAACCATAATTGTCAATCTTTAACCATATGTCAGTCTCGATCCCAGATGTATCTGAACTTTAGTGATGGGCAGCCTACAAAAATATATTTTATTGTGCACTAATTAGTCTTAATAAGTACTTATAAGCAAGAAACATAGTTTTAATAAAATTTTAATAAGAATGTAGATTGGGTTAAAACAAGCTGAAGAGAAACAGTCTAATCATCAAATGCCAATTTTGTTCTTTCTTTGACTTTGTTCTTTCAAAAACAGGATGGCACTTCTCTCCATCGGTAGCATATGAACTTGACTTATTTATCTTGTACCTTGATGGATTTGCTTTGCTCATTCCATGCTCTCACAGGACTCATCTTCAGATACACCCATTTGTGAAAATGCTGGTTGTTAAAGTCTCTGTATATGTGTCTATAGTCATGTGTAAGAAGGGGGTTTACCAACTTGAAACTTGATTTTTCTCGTAAACATTAGTGCTGGGCTGTAAGTGATCTAGTAAACCTAAAATAATGGCTAGTGTTTCCAACATCAATGTTTAGGTTTATCTCCTTAGTGAAATAATTAGGAAAAAAATCCATGAAAGTTGAAAAAGTAATCAAATGTAAAAATACACTGATATAAGCATAGAAGTCTGAATACATGTTTGTTTGCCAAACAAACTAGCAGTATATAGAACCAAATAACAAAATTCAATACAAAGGGTAATATTGTTACATGCAATTAGTGTAAGAGAAATTTAAATTTTGTATCCAAAAGAAAATGAAAAATCGAACTGCTCTTAAGAGGACAGATAAAATAACACGAAGGGGCGCCTGGGTGGCTCAGTTGTTAAGCGTCTGCCTTCGGCTCAAGTCATGATCCCAGGGTCCTGGGATCAAGCCCCACATCAGGCTCCCTGCTCTGTGAGAAGCCTGCTTCTCCCTCCAACCCGCCCCCCCGCCCCTGCCGCTTGTGTTCCCCCTCTTGCTGTCTCTCTTTCTCTGTCAAAATAAATAAAATCTTTAAAAATAAAATAACATGAAAATTTATGTAAACTATGTTTAGTTTTATAATCTCTGCTTTTGTTCTCTAGGATTCAGGGTAGAAGCAGTCTTTTTTTCATCTACCTACTGAGAGGAAAGCTATATGAAATATGATGAGACTAAAGAGTCTAATTATAGGCAATCTATTTGTAATCACACTAGATGTATAAAGCCCACTATAACAATTCATTGTATATATTCAGATATACCAAAGATCAATGCATTTTTTTGTCATCTAATTTTAATGGCAATCTGATAAAACAACTAAACCCACTATGAATAAGAGTTCACTTATTCACTAAATTACTGCTCATCACCCATTATGAATCAGTCATTGGCTATATTCTAGGATATTGTAGAGCTTTGGTTAAGTTTTATATAACTTTCATTGACATTTTCATGCAATATTTAAGAAATAAAAAAGATAAAAGTAAGCCAACAGTGTCTATTCACAGGCCAGCCATAAATATTGTTGATGGTTTCTATATACATACTTTTTATCCCATATCTTCATACAAGCAACAGAGCCAATGAAGATTTAAATCATACGTATTTGCATTGACATATACACAAACACATTTAAGTTTTGAACTTTGAAGTTAAACTGTGAAGTTCATTACACAAAACGAAGACAGTATGGGCTATATTTGCTTTTAGCTCCAGAGGCTGCAGTAAGACATCTGCCTTGAGATATAAAGTTCTAGAGACTGGTCTAGACTGAATGATATATTTTTTTTTTTTTTTAAGATTTACTGGGACGCCTGGGTGGCTCAGTGGGTTAAGCATCTGCCTTTGGCTCAGGTCATGATCCCAAGGTCCTGGGATTGAGTCTGCATCAGGCTCCTTGCTCAGCGGGGAGCCTGCTTCTCCCCCTGCTTGTGTATGCTGTCTCTCTCTGACAAATAAATAAAATCTTTTTTGAAAAATAAAGATTTATTTATTTTAAAGGGGAGGGAGGGGCAGAGGGAGAGAGAAAAGACACCCTGCTGAGCACAGAGCCCAATGTAGGGCTTGATCTCAGGACCCTTAAATCATGACCTGAGCTGAAATCAAGTCGGAAGCTTAACCAGCTGAGCCACCCAGGCACTCCCTGAGTGATGTATTTACAGAAGAAATTGAATAATGGTCAAGGAGGAAAGCAAAGGAAAAAACAGGAAAATTGGTCCTGAGTATGAGTTGAGGTGTGAGTTAAAGCCATGATATGATGAACCAGAAACAGGGCGTCGGCCTTTTTTGGCTAACAGACCACTTTCAGAATTCAGTGAAAGTCCCTCTTCCTATAAAAATTTCTCATGTATACTTATTTACACTTTACTCCAGTTTCAGGGAATTTACAGATCCTCTGAAGTCTTGGATACCTGTAAATGAGTATTGGCATAAGTTTGGTGTAGAGAGAATGCAAAATGGATTAGAGAAAGTGATTTGGGTCAGAGTACGAATGAGTCTGAGGCTTCATAAAATGATAAAAGGGTGATGGCCTCAAGCGGTAGGCTTCACATACTCCACAGAAGACTTTTATTTTCAGTCATACCTTAATGAAGCTGGTGGGGCGGGGGAGTGGGGAGTTTAGTCACTACTACAGTTAGGTAGTAGAAATCTGGGTAATGGGTTTTTGGTCACACTCTTCAATCAGATCAACTTTCTCCACTTTTACCTGTTTATTTGGATTCTATTTAAAGTATTAATAGATGGGTTCTACTCCTTGTAAAGATATTCATGTATCTCTTTAAGACACTGCTTTCAATTATTTGGGGGTATATACCCAGAAGTGGAATTGTTGACCATATTGTAATTTGATTTTTAATTTTTTGAGGAACAGCCATACTATTTTTCATGTAGGTTGCACCATTTTACATTCCCACCAACAGTAATGCATAGGGGTTCTAATTTCTCCACATCCTTGCCAACACTTGTTTTTTTTTATTAGTAATCATCCTAATAACTGTGAGGTAGTATTTCATTGTAGTTTTGATTTGCATTTCCCTAATGATTAGTGATACAATATTTTCATGTATTTATTGGCCATTTGTATATCTTCTGTGGAGAAATATCTTTGCAAGTCCTTTGTTCATTTTTGAATCAAGTTGTTTTGTTGTTGAGTTTTAGAAGTTTTCTATATGTTCTATATATTAATCTCTTATCAGATATATGATTTGCAAAACTTTCTACTGTTCTGTGGGCTTTTTAATTCTGTTCATATAGTCTTTTGATGTGCAAAATGTTTTGATTTTCATGAAGTTCAGTTTTTCTGTTTTTACTTTTGTTGTCTGTGTCTCTGGTGTCATATCCAAGAAATCATTGCCAAATCCAATGTTGTGAAGTCTTTCCCCAATTTTATTCTAAGACTTTTATAGTTTTAGATTTTACATTTAAGTCTTTGATCCATTTTGAGTTAATTTTTGGATGTAGTGTTCATTAAGGGTCCAAGTTCATTCTTTTGCATGTAGATGTCCAGTTTTCTCAGTACTATTTGTTGAAAAGACTGTCCTTTCTCCATCAGTCATCTTAGCACTCTTGTCAAAAATCATTTGACCATATACATGAGGATTTATTTCTGGGCTCTCTGTTCTGTTCTTTTGGTCTATATGTCTGTCCTCATGCCTGTACCACGCTGTTTTGATTATGGTAGCTTTATTATTTTTTTCAAAATTGTTTTAGCTATTTAGGATCCCTTAGAGATTCCATATGAATTTCAGGATAGATTTTTCTATTTCTATATAAAAAAAGTCATTGGGATTTAGAGAGGGAATCTTTTGAACACTGTAGGTAGTGTCACATCTGAACAAGATTAAGAATTTCAATTCATAAATGGGATGTTTCCATTTATTTATATTTTCTTTAATTTTTTTCAGTAATGCCTTTTGGTTTTCATTGTACAAGTCTTTCACTTTGGTTATTTCCTAAATATATTATTCTCTTTGATGCTGTTATAAATGGAATTGTTTTTGTAATTTCCTCTTCAGATTTTTCATTGTTAGTGTATAGAAATGCAACTGATTTTTGTGTATTGAGTTTATATCCTGCTACTTTGCTGAATTTATTTATTAACTCTAACAATTTTTTTGTATAATCTTTAGAATTTCTACATATAAGATTATATGATCAGCCAACAGGTAATTTTACTTCCTTCTTTCCAGTTTGGATGCCTTTTATTTCTTGCTTAATTGCTCAGGCTAGAACATTGCTAATACAGTGTTGAATAGAGGTGGTAATCCTTGTCTTGTTTCTAATCTTAGAGGGAAAGCTTTCAGTCGTTCAACATTGAGTATGATGTTCTTGTGGGGTTTTCATATATGGCTTTTATTATGTTGAAGTAGTTTCCTTCTATTCCTGTTTAGGGTTTCTATCTTTTTTTTTTTAATCATGAAGGAACACCAGATTTGTCAAATGCTTTTTCTGCATCAATTGAGATGATCAATTTAATTTTTTTTTCCTTCATGGTATATGACACTGATCAGTTTTCATATGATGAACCATCCTTGCATTCCAGGAATCACTCCCACGTGGTCATAGTTTATGATCCTTTTATTTACTTATTTATTTAAACAAAGATTTTATTTTTAAGTAATATCTACACCCAACGTGGGGCTCAAACTTACAACCCCAAGATCAAGTGGTACATGTTCTACTGACTGAGCCTGCAAGGCACCTCTATAATCTTTTTAATATGCTGCTGAGTTTGGTCGAAGATTTTTGCTTTCATGTTCATATGACATTGGTCTGCAGTTTTCTTTCTTTGTGTCCTTGTCTGACTTTTGTGTCAGGATAATACTGATAATACAGATTAATTACAGAGTGTTTTCTCCTCTTCAGTTTTTTTGGAACACTTTGAGAAGGAATTGGTGTTTTAAAATTTTTTGATAAAATTCATCAGTGAAGCCATCAAGTCCAGGGCTTTTCTTTGTCCAGAGATTTTTAATTACTGAGTCAATCTCCTTACTAGTTGTAGTTCTATTCAGATTTTCTATTTCTTAGTGATTCAGTCTTGGTAGGTTTTGTGTCTCTAGGAATGTTTCCTTTTCATCTAGGTTATCCAATCTGTTGGCATATAATTTTTCATAGTACTTGCTTATTATTCTTTTTATTTCTGTAGAATTGGTTGTAATGTCCCCATTTTCATTCCTGATTTGTAATTTGAGTCCTCTTTTTTTTTTAGGCCCTCTAGCTACAACTTGCCAATTTTGGTAATCTTTTTTGAAGAACTTGTGATTTCATTAATTTTTTTCTATTGTTTCTCTATTCTCTATTTCATTTGTCTGTATTCTAATCTTTATTGTTTCCCTCCTCCTGCTAGCTTTGGACTTAGTTCGTTTTTCTATTTCTAAGTTCCTTAAGTTTTAAAGTTAAGGTGCTGATTTGGAATCTTTGGGGTCTTTTTAAATGTGTTTATAACTTTAAATTTTTCCCTTCTCACTGCTTTCACTGTGTGCCATGCATTTTAGTATGTTGTGATTTTGTTTTCATTCATCCAAAGTATTTTCTAATTTCCCTTGTGATTTTTCTTTGATTTACTAGTTATTTAAGAATATGTTGTTTGATTTCCACAAATTTGTGAGTTTTCCATTTTTACTTCTTTTATTGATTTCTAGTTTTATCCCATTGTGGTAAAAGATACTTTGTATATCTATCTGTTAAAATCTATTGTGACTTAATTTATGGCCTAATTTATAATCTGTTCTGGAAAATGTCCCATGTGTACTTGAGAAGAATATTTGTGCTGTTGTTGGATACAGTGTTCTGTATATGTCTCTTAGATCCAGTTGGTTTACTATGTTAAATCCTCTATTTCCTTACTTATCTTCTGTCTCGTTGTTCTATCCATTTATGAAAGATATCCAAAATTATTGTACACCTGTTTGTTTTTCCCTTCAGTGTTGTCAATTTTTACTTCATATACTTTGATGGTCTGATATTATGTGCATGTTTATAATTGTTATACATTCTTTTTTCTTGAACCTTTTATTAATATTAATATATAATGTTCTTTTTCCTCATAATCTTTTTTGATTTAAAGTCTATTTTGTCTGATATTAGTATAGGCACCCTTTCTCTCTTTTGGTTACTATCATGTGGAATATTTTTTCATCTTTTCATTTTCACTCTATTTGTATCTTTGGAGCTAAAGTGAGTTTCTTGTAGACAGTATGTAGTTGGATCATGTTTTTTCCATTCTATCAATCTCTACCTTTTGATTGGAAAATTTAACCCATTTACATTTAAAATAACTACTGATAAGAAGGAACTTCTGTCATTTTGCTATTTGTTTTCTGTATGCTTTATAGCTTTTTGTCCATCTTTTTCTGCATTACTGTCTTCTTTTGTTTTGATTTTTTGCAGTGAAATGTTTAAGTTCCTTTCTCATTTCCTTTTCTGTATAGTCTATAGATATTTCTTTGTGGTTATTATATGGATTTTAACCTCAAAAGTTATAACACTCTAATTTGAATTTATGCCAGCTTAACTACAATAACATACAAGAACTCTGCTCCTTTATATTTCTATCCCCAAACCTTTTTGGTTGTTGATGTATTAAAATTACATCTTTATACATTGTGTGCCCCAAGACATAAAGTAACAATTCCTTTAAACGCATTAGTCTCATGTAGAAAACAAAATGTGCAGTTACAAACCATAGTTACTAGCTTTCTCTTTAATTTTTTATTCTTATGTTAATCACCATACATTACATCATTAGTTTTTAATATAGTGTTTCATGATTCAGTTTGTGCATAATACCCAGTGCTCCACGTAGAACGTGCCCTCTTTAATACCCATCACCAGGCTAACCCATCCCCCCACCCCCTCCCCTCTAGAACCCTCAGTTTGTTTTTCAGAGTCCATCATCTCTCATGGTTCATCTCCCCCTCCGATTTCCCCCCCCTTCATTCTTCCCCTCCTGCTTGCTTTCTTCTTTTTTTTTTTTTCTTAGCATATATTGCATTATTTGTTTCAGAGGTACAGTCTTGAACAATTCACAGCGCTCACCATAGCACATACCCTCCCCAATGTCTATCACCCAGCCACCCCCTCCCTCCCACCCCCCCACCACTCCAGCAACCCTCAGTTTGTTTCCTGAGATTAAGAATTCCTCATATCAGTGAGGTCATATGATACTTGTCTTTTTCTGATTGACTTATTTCATTCAGCATAACACCCTCCAGTTCCATCCACTTCGTTGCAAATGGCTAGATCTCATTCCTTTTGATGACTGCATAATATTCCATTGTATATATATACCACATCTTCTTTTTTTTTTAAAGATTTTATTTATTTATTTGAGAGAGAGAATGAGAGAGAGAGAGAACACGAGAGGGGGGAGGGTCAGAGGGAAAAGCAGACTCCCCGCTGAGCAGAGAGCCTGATGCGGGACTCGATCCCAGGACTCCAGAATCATGACCTGAAGGCAGTCTCTTAACCAACTGAGCCACCCAGGCGCCCCCACATCTTCTTTATCCATTCATCTATTGATGGGCATCTTGGCTCTTTCCACAGTTTGGCTATTGTGGACATTGTTGCTATAAATATTGGGGTGCACGTACCCCTTCAGATCCCTACATTTGTATCTTTGGGGTAAATACCCAGTAGTGCAATTGCTGGATCGCATGGTAGCTCTATTTTCAACTTTTTGAGGAACCGTCATACTGTTTTCCAGAGGGGTTGAATCAGCTTGCATTCCCACCAACAGTGTAGGAGGGTTCCCCTTTCTCCACATCCCCGCCAACATCTGTCTTTTCCTGACTTGTTAATTTTAGCCATTCTGACTGGTGTGAGGTGGTATCTCATTGAGATTTTGATTTTGATTTCCCTGATGCCAAGCGATGTTGAGCACTTTTTCATGTGTCTGTTGGGCATTTGGATGTCTTCTTTGGAAAAATGTCTGTTCATGTCTTCTGCCCATTTCTTGATTGGATTATTTGTTCTTTGGGTGTTGAGTTTGATAAGTTCTTTATAGATTTTGGATACTAGCCCTTTATCTGATATGTCATTTGCAAATATCTTCTCCTATTCTGTCGGTTGTCTTTTGGTTTTGTGGACTGCTTCTTTTGCTGTGCAAAAGCTTTTTATCTTGATGAAATCCCAATAGTTCATTTTTGCCCTTGCTTCCCTTGCCTTTGGCGATGTTTCTAGGAAGAAGTTGCTGTGGCTGAGGTCGAAGAGGTTTCTGCCTGTGTTCTCCTTTAGGATTTTGATGGACTCCTGTCTCACATCTAGGTCTTTCAACCATTTGGAGTCTATTTTTGTGTGTGGTGTAAGGACATGGTCCAGTTTCATTCTTCTGCATGTGGCCGTCCAATTTTCCCAACACCATTTGTTGAAGAGACTGTCTTTTTGCCATTGGACATTCTTTCCTGCTTTGTCAAAAATAAGTTGACCATAGAGTTGAGGGTCCATTTCTGGGCTCTCGATTCTGTTCCATTGATCTATGCGTCTGTTTTTGTGCCAGTACCATACTGTCTTGATGATGACAGCTTTGTAATAGAGCTGGAAGTCCGGAATTGTGATGCCGCCAGCTTTGCTTTTCTTTTTCAGTATTCCTCTGGCTATTCGGGGTCTCTTCTGGTTCCATACAAATTTTAGGATTATTTGTTCCATTTCTTTGAAAAAAGTGGATGGTATTTTGATGGGGATTGCATTGAATGTGTCGATTGCTCTAGGTAGCATTGACAGCTTCACAATGTTTGTTCTTCCAATCCATGAGCATGGGACGTTTTTCCATTTCTTTGTGTCTTCTTCAATTTCTTTCATGAGTATTTTATAGTTTTCTGAGTACAGATCCTTTGCCTCTTTGGTTAGATTTATTCCTAGGTATCTTATGGTTTTGGGTGCAATTGTAAATGGGATCAACTCCTTATTTTGTCTCTCGTCTGTCTTGTTGTTGGTGTATAGGAATGCCACTGATTTCTGTGCATTGATTTTATATCCTGCCACTTTACTGAATTCCTGTATGAGTTCTAGCAGTTTTGGGGTAGAGTCTTTTGGGTTTTCCACATACACTATCATATCATCTGTGAAGAGTGAGAGTTTGACTTCCTCCTTGCCGATTTGGATGCCTTTGATTTCTTTTTGTAGTCTGCTTGCTGTGGCTAGGACTTCTAATACTATGTTGAATAGCAGTGGTGATAGTGGACATCCCTGCCGCGTCCCTGACCTTAGGGGGGAAAGCTCTCAGCTTTTCCCCATTGAGAATGATATTCGCTGTAGGTTTTTCATAGATGGCTTTTATGATATTGAGGTAGGTACCCTCTATCCCTATACTCTGAAGAGTTTTGATCAAGAAAGGATGCTGTACTTTGTTAAATGCTTTCTCTGCGTCTATTGAGAGGATCATATGATTCTTATTCTTTCTTTTGTTAATGTATTGTATCACGTTGATTGATTTGCGGTTGTTGAACCAACCTTGCAGCCCAGGGATAAATCCCACTTGGTCATGGTGAATAATCCTTTTAATGTACTGTTGGATCCTGTTGGCTAGTATTTTGGTGAGAATTTTTGCATCCATGTTCATCAAGGATATTGGTCTGTCATTCTCCTTTTTGATGGGGTCTTTGTCTGGTTTGGGAATCAAGGTAATGGTGGCCTCATAAAATGAGTTTGGAAGTTTTCCTTCCATTTCTATTTTTTGGAACAGTTTCAGGAGAGTAGGTATTAATTCTTCTCTAAATATTTGATAGAATTCCCGTGGGAAGCCATCTGGCCCTGGGCTTTTGTGTGTTGGGAGATTTTTGATGACTGCTTCAATTTCCTTAGTGGTTATAGGTCTGTTCAGGTTTTCTATTTCTTCCTGGTTCAATTTTGGTAGTTGATACATCTCTAGGAATGCATCCATTTCTTCCAGGTTATCTAATTTGCTGGCATAGAGTTGCTCATAATATGTTCTTATAATTGTTTGTATTTCTTTGGTGTTGGTTGTGATCTCTCCTCTTTCATTCAGGAATTTGTTGATTTGGGTCCTTTCTCTTTTCTTTTGGATAAGTCTGGCCAGGGGTTTATCAATCTTGTTAATTCTTTCACAGAACCAGCTCCTAGTTTCGTTGATCTGTTCTACTGTTCTTTTGGTTTCTAGTTCATTGATTTCTGCTCTGATCTTTATGATTTCTCTTCTCCTGCTGTGTTTAGGCTTTATTTGCTGTTTTTTCTCCAGCTCCTTCAAGTGTAGCATTAGGTTGTGTATTTGAGACCTTTCTTGTTTCTTGAGAAAGGCTTGTATTGCTATATACTTTCCTCTCAGGACTGCCTTTGCTGCATCCCAAAGATTTTGAACAGTTGTGTTTTCATTTTCATTGGTTTCCATGAATTTTTTTAATTCTTCTTTAATTTGACCCATTCATTCTTTAGTAGGATGCTCTTTAGCCTCCATGTATTTGTGTTCTTTCCGACTTTCCAGTTGTGATTGAGTTCTAGTTTCAAAGCATTGTGGTCTGAAAATATGCAGGGAATAATCCCAATCTTTTGGTACTGGTTGAGACCTTATTTGTGACCTAGGATGTGATCTGTTCTGGAGAATGTTCCATGGGCACTAGAGAAGAATGTGTATTCCGTTGCTTTGGGATGGAATGTTCTGAATATGTCTGTGAAGTCCATTTGGTCCATTGTATCATTTAAAGTCTTTATTTCCTTGTTGATCTTTTGCTTAGATGATCTTTCCATATCAGTCAGGGGGGTGTTAAAGTCCCCTACTATTATTGCTTTGTTGTTGATGTGTTTCTTTGCTTTTGTTATTAATTGGCTTATATAATTGGCTGCTCCCATGTTAGGGGCATAGATATTTACAACTGTTAGTTCTTCTTGTTGGATAGACCCTTTAAGTAGGATACAGTGTCCTTCCTCATCTCTTATTACAGTCTTTGTTTTAAAATCTAATTTGTCTGATATGAGAATTGCCACCCCAGCTTTCTTTTGGTGTCCATTAGCATGGTAAATGGTTTTCCACCCCCTCACTTTCAATCTGGGGGTGTCTTTGGATCTAAAATGAGTCTCTTGCAGACAGCATATCAATGGGTCTTGTTTTTTAATCCAATCTGATAGCCTGTGTCTTTTGATTGGGGCATTTAGCCCATTTACATTCAGGGTAACTATTGAAAGATATGAATTTAGTGCCATTGTATTGCCTGTAAAGTGACTGTTAGTGTATATTGTCTGTACTCCTTTCTGGTCTATGCTGCTTTTAGGCTCTCTCTTTGCTTAGAGGACCCCTTTCAATATTTCTTGGAGGGCTGGTTTCGTGTTTGCAAATTCCTTTAGTTTTTGTTTGTCCTGGAAGGTTTTTATCTCTCCTTCTATTTTCAATGACAGCGTAGCTGGATATAGTATTGTTGGCTGCATATTTTTCTTGTTTAGTGCTCTGAAGATATCATGCCAGTCCTTTCTGGCCTGCCAGGCCTCTGTGGATAGGTCTATTGCCAATCTAATGTTTCTACCATTATAGGTTACATATGTCTTCTCCCGAGCTGCTTTCAGGATTTTCTCTTTGTCTCTGAGACTCGTAAATTTTACTATCAGATGTCGGGGTGTTGACCTATTTTTATTGATTTTGAGAGGGGTTCTCTGTGCCTCCTGGATTTTGATGCCTGTTTCCTTCCCCACATTAGGGAAGTTCTCTGCTATTAATTTGCTCCAATATACCTCCTGCCCCTCTCTTTCTTCTTTTGGGATCCCAATTATTCTAATGTTGTTTCGTCTTATCGTATCGCTTATCTCTCGAATTCTGCCCTCGTGATCCAGTAGTTGTTGATCTCTCTTTTTCTCAGCTTCTTTATTTTCCATCATTTGGTCTTCTATATTGCTGATTCTCTCTTCTGCTTCATTTATCCTAGCAGTTAGTGCCCCCATTTTTGGTTACACCTCATTAATAGCCTCTTCGATTTCGACTTGGTTAGATTTTAGTTCTTTTATTTCTCCAGAAAGGGTTTCTCTAATAACTTCCATGATTTTTTCAAGCCCAGCTGGTATCTTTAAATTCATGATTCTGAACTCTAGGTCTGACATCGCACTAATGTCCGTATTGAGTAGGTCCCTGGCAGACGGTACTACCTCTTGTTCTTTTTGTTGATGTGATTTTTTTCATCTTGTCATTTTGTCCAGAGGAGAATAGGTGAATGAGAGAACAAAATGCTAACAGGTTGACAATGTCCCCAGAAAATATACTCTAATCAAATCAGAAAAGACCTGAAACCAGGGGAAAAGAAAGGGAAAGAAAGAAAAAAGAAAGAGAAAAAAAGGGAAAAAAAAGAAAAAGATAAAAACAAACAAAAACAGAACAAAACAAATAAAACAGAATATGATCAAATATGATCAGGGTGGTGCATAGATCAGTGCCACACACTAGATTTTGGGTGTATTTTAATGTGTTAGAAGAAAGTGCCTCCTAAAATTTTAAAGAAGGAAAGACTTATATATGTATAAAATAAGGGTTAATACGATGAAGGGATGGAATATGACTGTAAAGGTGAAAATTACAAAAAATTTTTAAAAAGGAATTGATACGAAGATGTTTGAAAAAAGAAAGAAGAGGATAAAAAAAAGGAAGGAAGGAAAGAAAGAAAGAAAAAAAGAAAGAAAAAGCGGGGAGAAATGTGATCAGGCAGGAGACTAGAACAAAGCCATACACTAGAGATTTTGGGTATATTTTGATATGTTAGAAGAAACTGTATGTCAAAATTTTAAAGGGAGAACAACTTATATATATATCTGCCAAAAATAAGGGTAACTCCTATGAAGGGATAGAATATGACTCTAAAAATGAAAAATGAAAATGTTTTTTTAAAAAAAGGGATTGATAAGATGTTGGTTGAGAAGGGGAAAAAAAAAAAAATCAAAAAAAAAAAAAACAGTTAAAAAAATTAACTTTGAAAGACTAATGAATCATGGTAAAAAAGCCAGGAATTCTATGTGCAGTATTCCCCTAGCCCTGGAGTTCTCCCGTTCTCATTGATCGGTAAACTTGGTTTTGGAGGGCTGTTCGTGCTGATCTTCTGGGAGAGGGGCCTGTTGCCGTGGTTCCCAAATGTCTTTGCTGGAGGCGGAATTGCCCCACCCTTGCCCGTCGGGGCTAAGCAATCTGCTCGGGTTTGCTCTCGGGAGCTTTTGTTCCCTGCAAGCTTTCCTTACAGTTTTGGAGGACGACAGTGAAAATGGTGGCCTCCCAATCTCCACCCCGGAGGAGCCGAGAACTCGGGGCCTCGCTCCTCAGTGCGCCCCCAGAGAAAAGCAGTCACTCCTGTCTCCCCGGTCTCCGGCCGCACTGCGTGCTCACCTGGCCTGTGACCGAGCGTTTCTATCTCTGGCACCCGACCCCCTGTGGAGTCTCCAAACCCAGCAGATCCCTGCAGTGCGTTTCCGCGCTGCTCCTCCCCGGGAAGGAAGGGGAGTCTCCCCGGCTCTGCCACTTGTTGGGTCCCTGCTGGAGGAGCAGTGGCCCGACTGGGCCGCGGATCACAGTTTATGGCCACCCCGAGCTGAGAGCCCGCGCCTCAGCTCCGTCTCTGCAGCCGGCTTCCCTGCTCCGATACCTGGGAGCTCTGCCGCACTCAGTCACCCCCGGTCTTTCTGTGACCCCAAGGGTCCTGAGACCACACTGTCCCACGAGGGTTCCACCCCCCGCTTAGCCACTGGAGCGACGTCCCTCAGCGGAGCCGACTTCTAAAAGTTCCGATTTTGTGCTCCGCGGCTCTATCACTTGCCAGAAGCGGCCGACGGAGGCCCCCTCCCCCGCTGTCTATCCTCCCGAATATCGCCTCAGATTCACTTCTCCGCATCTCCTACCTTCCAGAAAGTGGTCGCTTTTCTGTTCAGAGAGTTGTTGCTATTCTTTTCTTTGATCTGTTGAGTTCGTAGGTGTTCAGAATGGTTTGATCCCTATCCAGCTGAATTCCTGAGACCAGACAAAATCCAGGTCTCCTACTCCTCCGCCATCTTGCTCCACCCCCCTAGTTACTAGCTTTTAAACAAATAATTGTTTTTTAATGTATTAGTCTGTTAAATCATATACGAAACAAAAAGTTGAGTTACACACCATTGTTATTACAACAATACTAGCTTTTATAATTGCCCATGTATTTACCTTTGTTCAGATCTTTATTTCTTCATCTGGCCTCAAGTTATTGTCTAGTGTCCTCTCATTTCACTTTGCAGAACTCCCTTGAGCATTTCTTACAAGGCAAGTATAGTGAAAACAGTCTCCTTAGCTTTTGTTAGCTGGGAATGCCTTAATTTCTCCCTCACTTTTGAAGGATAATTTACCCTACATAGGATTCTAGGTCGACAGTTTTTTTCCCATTAGCGCTTTGAACGTATCAGCCCTCTGCCTCTTGGTCTGTTAAGTTTCTTATGAGAAATCTGCTTATATTGTTATTGAGGATCCCTGCATGTGACAAGTTGTTTCTCTGTTGTTCTCTTCAAGATTATCTTTTTGTCTTTGGCTTTTGAAAGTTTGACTATGTGGCTTTTTGTGGTTCTCTTTGAGTTCATCTTACGTGGAGTTTATCAGGCTTCTTGGATGTTTATATTCATGTCTTTCATGAAAGTTGGGAAGTTTTCTGCCATTATTTCTTCAAATATTCTCTCTGCTTTCCCCCCCCTCTTTTTGTGGGACTTCCACAATGTGAATATTTATCCAGTTGATGGTATCCAACAAGTACCTTGGGCTCTGCCACTTTTCTCTAATCTTTTTTCTTTCTATTCCTCAGACTTGATCATTTCCATTGTCCTATCCTCAAGTTTGCTTATTGTATGTCTTCTGCCTACTCAGATCTGCCTTTGAATCCCTCTAGTGGAATTTTCTTTACAGTTTCTCTACTTTTTGGCTTCAGAATTTTTCTTTTCTTTTTTCCCAGGTTTTTGATCTCTTTATTGATATTTCTATTTTGTTCATACAAAGTTTTCTTGACATTCTCCACATCTTTAGTTCTTTGATCATCTTTAAAGCAGTTGTTTTAAAGACTGTCTAGTTGATCTGCCATCAGTTATTTTTTCAGGGAAAATTTCTGTTGATTTTTTTTCTTTGAAATTGGCCATACCTTTCTGTTTCTTTGTATGTCTTATGATTTTTTGGTTGAAAACTGGGCATTTGAATATAATAATGTGGAACTCTGAAAAATCAGATTTTCCCCCTTCACCAGAGTTTGCTGAGTTTTTTGATGGTTTTTTGTTTGTTTGTTTGTGTTTTGTTTTTAATGTTGTTTTAGGTTGTCTCTGAATCATGGACCAGCGTATGATGTAAATTAAGGTCCTCTCAAGTCTTTTCTTTCTTTCTTTTTTTTAAAATATTTTTTATTCATTGAGAGAGCAAGAGCACAAGCAGGGGGGAGGGTCAGAGGGAAATGGAGAAGCAGACTCTGCACCAAGCAGGGAACCCAATGTGGGGCTCCATCACAGGACCCCAGGATCATGACCTGAGCCAAAGGCAGACTCTTAACTAACTGAGCCACCCAGGTGCCCTCTCTCAAGTCTTTTCTGAACCTGTGCCTTTCCCTGGGTATGTGCAGTCATTTCCTATTTTCCCCATATATGAAGTTGCTTTTGAATGTCCTAGTCTTTAATGTCTGGCTCCCAAAAAGAGAAAAAAAGAAAAATGAAAGGGGGTGGGGGCAAGTGTTTCAGCCCTTTAAATCTCCTGGAAGGCACTTCAGCTAGAGAAATGGTTTGGCAACAATGGTGTGGTAGAGTTGTGCAACAACATGGCTACCCTCTTCTTTGTCTGCACTTCTGTGCATAGAAGCAGCAATCAGTGATCAGAGCACAGATCCCTATCTTTGGAGAAAAGATCTATTTGCTCACCCTAGTGTCAGCAAACCGTGCAAGCTGCTTCAGAAACATGCACAGCTGCCTGCCAGGGGACTTTTTGTCCACCTTTACCCATTTTATCCTTCTTCTACCTTATCTCTTTGCTAACCACCAATATGTTCTCTGTATCTATGACTCTTTTTAAATTCCACATAGGAGTGAGATTATACAGTATTTGTCTTTCTCTGACTTATTTCACTTAGTATAATGCCCTCAAGGTCCATCCATGTTGTCACTAAAATGGCAAGATTTTCTTCTTTTTATGGCTGAGTAATATTCCATTGTGTGTGTGTGTGTGTGTGTGTGTGTGTGTGTGTGTATACACACACACACTGTGATTTCTTTATCCATTCATTCACTGATGAACACTTAGAGTGCTTCCATGTCTTGGTTATTGTAAATAATGCCGCAATCCTTTTACCTTTTAAAATCTCTCCTGGAACTGCTTTTGTACTTCCTTTTTCTTTTCTTTTCTTTCTTTCTTTCTTTCTTTTTTTTTTTTTTTTTGGAGAGAGAAAGAGAAAGCAGTGTTGTGGGGGAGGGAGAAAGAGAATTCCAAGCAGGCTGCATACCCAGCATGGAGCCTGATGCAGGGCTCAATCTCATGATCCTGAGATCATGGCTGAGATGAAATCAGGAGTGGGTTGCTTAACCAGCTGAGACACCCAGGTGCCTCTTGTGCCTCCTTTGCATCCCTAAGACTAAATTGCTTCTTTTCCCCTTAGATTAATCTTAACAGGGGTTTGCAAATTTTACTAATCTTTTCAAATAATCAACTTCTGAATTTGTTGGTCCTGACAATGGTGTGTTTATTTTGTTTCTTTGTTATCTTTTTGATTATTTATGATTCCTTCCCTTTTGGGAGTTTTTTCTGCTCTTTTTCTAACTTCTTCAGTAGTGTGGTTAACTCTAATTTTGTACTTTTGCTTTTTTTTTGAAGTGAAAATTTATTGGAAATATCCCTTCAAATGCCACTTTTATATGTAATTATTTTTTACTGTTACTCATTTCTACATATTTCCATTACAAATTTTTCCATCCATGAATTTTTCAACATTTTAAAATTTTTCCAAAAAAATTTTTATTACTAATTTCAAAATTAATTGCATTATGGTCAAAGAATATGACCTGTACATTAGTAATGTTTTGAAATCTGTGGAGGCTATCATGATGGCCTGGTTAATTTCTGTAAATATTCCATATGGTTTGAAAAGAATGTGTTTAATTTTTGAATGTACTGTTCCATATGATCATTATATTGAGCATTATTAATTGTGTTATTTATAACTTTTATACCCTTTTTTTTGTCTGCTTGTTCTATCAACTACTGAGAGACGTGTTTTAATCTCTGATAAAGATGGTGGGTTTGTCAGTTTGTCGTTATTTGGACACTTGAAAAATTTTTCTCTACTTCTAATAATGTGTAATTATATTAAATAAATCACATTTTGAGAACTTTCCAGCTCTTCTATCTCAACTGTTCTTTTTTGTATAAATCATACTAGCCATTGTCACATTCTAATCTTGATTAGTATCCTGAGAGTCTCTGTGAAATATATAAGATCATTTTGTTGTTGATATGAGGTAAAAATAAGAGCAGCCATTTACAAAATATTCCCCAGGTACCAGAGATTGTGCTAGGTGCTTTATTTATAGTAAGAGTCTTTTTATCTAAGGTAATTGGTACAAGCAGGTGGTTAGTTCATTGAAAAAGTTGATTAAGTGAGGAATCATTAAGAAATGATACATACTTTAAACATTTTATTTGAACTTAAAATGCATGCTTACATACACATCCATTTACTAGCATTTATGTATGATTCTGTTTAGTGTATGATTCTGGTTATTTTATTTTTTTATGTATGAGCTATACCTGTAATGCATTGTCATGAATTTCTAGTTTCTATTGATGTAAATTGGAGGGAGCACCCAAAGAAATCTTCGAAGCAGTATGAGTGTAGAATTACAGGTTTTTATGATTTTGAATTAAACATCATAGTCATCTTTCCCACACCTCATTTGATAACAACTGTTGATTGCCTCATCTTTATTGATTTATTATTTATTTTATTATAGAAACTTTCTTGTATTCCTATTCCACTGGTTGATGTAATGTTTACATAGTGTTTAATCAAACCACATAGTTATAGTAACAATGATGATTAGTATAAACAGACTTGGGAACAAACTCATCTGTCTCTTTGTAAATATACAGCCCTAAACAATGGGAGCAGAAGGGTGTGGTTGTACTAGAAAGCAGCCATTTAGCTGGGAACATTTTTTGTACCATTGGCATCAGTCATTATATTGTAGAGAGGCAATGGAGAGAATTATTAAATCTGCCATGTCAGAGGTCATTTAGGAGCATCTATATTAGTAAACTTTACAACTCTGCAAGGAGGTAATGTTATCCCCATTTTAGAAGGGAGATCTGATTTGCCCAGGATCCCACTACTAGCTTTTACTGAACCAGGACTAGGATCTAGGCCTGGATTAGTTCAACTACAGTCATTCTAAAAAAAGCTGTGAGAGCTCTCTTTTATAATCTGTGTGTGTGTTTTAATTGAATTCTACTTAATTTATTGCTCATGCTTCATGAATTAGTATATAGGCCTCTGCAATTGAAAATACTGATTTTAGGGGTGCCTGGGTGGTTCAGTCGGTTAAGTTCTGCTTTAGGCTCAGGTCATGATAGTGGAGTCCTAGGATCAAGTCCCAAGTCAGGCTCCCTGCTCAGTGGGGAGTCTTCTTCCTCTCCCTTTACTCTTCCCCTGCTCCTGCTCTCTCCCCTTCTCTCTCTCTTGCTGACTCTCTCAAATAAATAAGTAAAATCTTAAAAAAGAAAATACTGGTTTTAGCTCCTTACTTTAGGCACTTACCATATCTTTTTTTTTTTTTTCCCCTCCCTAGTAGTTAGTTTTGGCTTTATCTGGATGTTTCCTCTCCTCTGTCTTCAAGTCACAGCTCACTTGATCAGGTTAGCTTGTCTCTGAGCAAACACTCTTTTTCTCATTCTTAAGAGGCACACTCATTCCTATCTAGGAGCTTGGATTCTCAGCCACCATCTAGAAAACAAAATACTATAATTAATCAGAGATGTGTTACTATTTGTTCATTTCCTACTCAGTTCTTTCTTTTCTAAAGCTATAGCCTATGCCTCCAACGCTCCTGATTTCTTCTCCATGACTAACTTTTATGTAGTGATGTTTCTTTTCTTTTAATGGTGCCATTCATCCTTAAATGAGTCAGCACAAATTAGATCAAGCTTAATGAGCCTTGGCACAGGTTTGATGAGTCTCCCACACTTTATAAATACATCTACTGATTAGCCACCTCCCAATGCACACACATCGTAACGGAAGTTATCACCATCAGCATCCCCTCTCTTCTCTCCCAAGTGCTTCACAAGTCAGTTACTCGTTTGTGTTTCCTTTCCAGAAGGCCTGGTCCACATACTGGACCAGGTATGGTAGCTGTATAGAGCTTCATGGTACAGAACTAGTCCAAGTCGTGGGCACACTTCCCTGTGCACTCAGTCTTTTGATTTTCATACTTCTTGGCATTGTGTTGTATTTTCAATTGAAATTCCAATCCTTAGGTTCTCCTTTGACTGACTCTTTTAGCAAACTACCTTAATAAATTGCCTGATCTCCCAGACTTTGATAGTTTATTTTTTAAGACACCTCATTCTTTCATGATCCATGTTAACTTCTCTGCAGGCATCATGAATTTTCATCATTAGCAGGTTTCTACTACCCTTTCTCTAAGTAGCTATCAGACTGTAATCGATTCAAAAAACAAAAGAACCTTGAGGAATATTGGCAAAGCCCTCATCTTCTCCACTTTCTAACCTCAGCTATAAGGACAGATTAGCTTATTGGTTCAAACTCTGAATTGAACTTTGAGACAACTGATTTGGCAACTCTGTCTCCAAACCCATGCCTTTCATAGGCTTCTTTCTCTGTCTCAGTAAATGGTCACTTCATCCCTTCAACTGTTCAGGCCCAAATCCTTTTATTCATATTGATCTTTTTCTTATACTCTATACCCAATTTATTTTCAAGTCTTGCTTGTTTTCCTTTAAAATATATCCAGAATGTGATCATTTCTCACTACTTCCACCCTGTGACGAGTAAACTCCAGGAGAAGCCCCTTATGCCCATTTGCCTATCTAAAGTTTTAGGCCATCTACCCATTGCTCATATGGAGCCTTGACATAAAGCCTGATTAGGGAGATGAGTTCTGCTCCACACCACCTCCTCTCACTTCCTGTTGTTGTTTATTATTTGCTTTGATTCAGAAAGAGAGAGAACAAGAGAAAACTCTCAAGTCACTACTAAGTGATAGTAGGAGTCAAGGCCCAACTGCTGTTTCCATGGGAAGGACAGCTGAATATCTCTGTGTTTATGTATATGTGACAGTTTGAAGATGAATGGAAGGAGAGAAGAAAGTAAGAGAAGGGAAGTGTTTTTATAAAATTCTCTTTTGAAATTAAGAGGCAGTTTTGCATGATGGCTAAAGAGTGTGAACTCTTAGAGACAGTCAGCTTTGGTCTGAATCCTGCCAGTAGCCATGTGACATTGGGCAAATTCTTTTTTCTTTTTCCAGTTCTATTGAGAAACAACTGGCATCTATCATTGTATAAATTTAAGATGTATAGCATAATGGTTTGATTTATGTATATTGTTAAATGGTTATTACAATAGGTTTCGTTAACATTTGTCATGTCATGTAGATGCAATTTTTAAAAAGAAAGAAAATCCTCTTTGTGATGAGAACTCTTGGGATCTATTGTCTTCACAACTTCTCTGTATACCACACAGCAGTGTTAACAATAGTCATCATGTGATACATTACATCCCTAGGACTTATTTACCTGATAACTGGAAGTTTGTGCCTTTTGACCCCCTTCCTCTAATTCCTCCCCCACCAAGACCCCACATCTGGTAACCATAACTCTAATTTCCTTTTTTACGAGTTTGGTTTTTTGTTTTGTTTTGTTTTAACTTTCCACATGTAAGTGAGGTCATACAGTATTTGTCTTTCTCTGTCTCACTTATTTCACTTGGCATAATGCCTTCAAGGTCCATCCATGTTGTTGGAAATGATAGGATTTCCTTGTTTTTAATGGCCAAATAATATTCCATTGTATACAGCTTCTTTATCTCTTCATCTCTTAATGGACTCTGGTTATTTCTGTCTTGGTTATTATAAATAATGCTGCTATGAATATGGGAGTGCAGATATCTTTTTGAGTTAGTTTTTTTGTATCCTTTGGATGTATTCTCAGCAGTGGAATTACTGGATCATATGGTAGTTCTATCTGTAACTTTTTGAGGAACCTCCATAATGTTTTCCACAGTGGCTGTAACTAGGCAAATTCTTTAATTTCTCTTTTCTCAGTTGCCTATTGGAGATGGGGATAAGACTAGCATTTGCCTTCCTGCATATCATTGTTGTGAAGATTAGGTGAGTTAGTACATACAAAGTCACATTGTGGACATTAGAATTCCTGATAGCATAGGGAGTTAGAAGCATTTTTGTGATGAACCATAAATATCTAGTAACCCCATTTCCATCGATTAGGGTTCTCTTTCCATGTGCTGTGGAGAGCTGTTTAAAGCTATACATTAAGTGCTTTCGTCTCCACAGAATCACCAGTCCTGGCATGAGTCTAAAGTCCTCAGTATATTATCATTTACTCCAGTACATAAGGCAACAACAAGCTCTACCCATTCTTTTCCTCCTTTTTTTTTTCAAGGAAATGTATAAATATTTTAATTTATATATCATATTACAATGAATCAATATGGAATCAAAAGTCCACAATTACACATTCATAAAAATTCCATACATCATCCTCAGAATAATCAGTTTCTATACAAAGATTTATAGATGTCCAATGTATGTAATTTTTCCTCAGTGTGCTACAGAGTTTAGAGGTTCTGCTCAAATATTCCCCAAATCAAGCTCAGAATCTGCCTCTTCATCAATTTCTCCAATGACCGCAACATAGTCACCTCTTACGATGTATAACCCCAGCACCACATGTTCTACTCCCTGTGAAGAGCTGAACGCTTGTTCATGGCTTTCATCCAAAATCAAATTAATGGTCTGGTCAAACCCTTTCAGTGTTCCCACAATCATCCTTCCCTTAGAAGTTATAACTGCAACAGTTCAGTTGATGTAGTTTTCTAAGGAAGACGTCATGATGCTCGGCCCCGCTGCTCTGGGCAACACCCATTCTTTTCGTCCTTTTCCCTGCAATGGGATGGTTCATGTTTGGGCAAAGAGAGTGGAGTTTGTTTGTAGTGTAACGTCCTAGTTTGTAGTATGAGTTTCATTAACTTACTGCACCTTAGCCTTCTGCTAAAGCTTTCAGTAGAATCAGCTAGAACTGACCATGAGGAGTTACTGCCAAAGTTTGCATTCTTTACTTGACATCCTTTTCATAGAAGTCTCACCACAAGTGCTTCTCAGTAATTTAGCATTTCCTAATGTTCTTTCTACGCTAACATCCAGGAATGTATAAACAAGGACAGCAGCAATTAGGTGACAAAGAACAAGGTGTTCAGGGCTCCTGTCTATTGAAAATTGCCTGACAGCATGGTATGGAATAAACCAGGCCAGGGGCCAGGGGTAGAGTGAACAAGTTTGTTTGTCCAACACCCAGCCAATCAACTGAATTCTTTCCTCATTGTTTCTTTTGGCTTCCATGTTTGTTTGTTGGTTTGTTTTTCTGTTCTCTATCCTGGATTTTTTTTCCCTCAGCTGTGTCTATTGTCCTTCCCCCCACTGCATTTTACTATGTCTCTAACTTTCCCTTATAGAAGATAAGTAGACCTTTACATTCTAAATTAGAAAATGTTCTAAATCCTCTTTTTTCTGTTAGGATCAAAAGATTATCTTCAGTTAAGGACTGTGAACTTTTAGTGTGCTCAATGCGAACACTATTGTTCTTTTAGGTAGGATAATTTTTTACTGTGGAATTGTCCCTGGCATTGCAGGGCGGTAAACATCCCTGGCCTCAGTACCAAGTGCCAGTAACACATCTCCAGTCATTGTGACCACCAAAAATGCCTTCACACATTTACAAACACCTCACAAAGTAGTGGTAGAACCTCTCCTTTAGAACCACTGCCAGGTATGCAATTAGAAGCATGTCTGCAAACACTGGACTTTGCTGCTTGTCATCAAATATTCTTTGTAATTTGATGGAGCAATTTAATTGCCAAAGTTTTCATGTCTAGTGAAAATCTAGCTATTAAAGCTACTACAGTTGTCCCATTCTGTGACTATACTAGCTACATTTTTCAAAATTCAAGACTTAGGAAAACCAAGATGTTTATTGGTAGGTTATATATATGATATTTTGCATATATAAATAATGTTTTCTCAAGAAAAATACTAGGTTTTCATAAAGTTACTGGTTTATGAAACAAGTATGTGAAAATGACTTGTAAATTTCTTAAAGTGTACTCATTTTTAATTGAGAGAATTAAAGTTTTTCTTTTAAAAAGTAATTTTAAAAAATACTGCAAAGTACATAATGCTTTAGAATCTCTTGTACTAATGATTTGTGACTTTGCACAGTAAGAGTATAATGTTTTAGTTTGCTAGTGTTATACAAATAAGTTATAAATGTTCTTAATTCTTTTATATTTCAGAGAAAGAGATTTGAAGAAAACTGGTCACAGGCTCAGCAAAACCAAACAGAAGAGAAGCAGAAAAAGAAATAAAAAGCAGAACAGTCATAGTAAAATCATAGAGGAAAACTCATTTGAAACCTTAGGTTATCACATGCTAGGAGATCAGGACCCATCTCAAAGTGAAGAGGAAGACTTGGAAGACACCAAAAGAGAATCGGCATACACTTACACTGGTGGACTGGGAAATGAACAAGGAGATTTAGTGAACAGCCACAAAGATAAAGTATGGAAAAGCATAAATCCTGAAGATAGTTTTCCAAATGTTGTATCTGTAGTTGAGCTGGACAATACACCAAAAAATTACCTCCCTAAGGAAAACAATGATTTGTTTCAAAATATGTCATTGATGTCAAATGAAAACTCTGTTACTTGCCCGACAATGACTCAGAATCTTTCCTGTGTAGCAAGTGTTGGCTGCTCAGGCATGAGGGTAGGAAAGCATCCTGGACATAGGCATCCCACAGTATCAGACATCCAGGGCAGATCCACTGATGTCCCCTGCTCATTTATGCAGAAGAGAGAGAAGGTAGATAAAAGACTCCAGAATGAAACAATTCTGTGCCATCAGTACGGGTCCGGAACCTCAGAGAAAGGTTTAAGAAAGGAACAAGGAGTAAATGCAACTAAAAGCAATTATTGGGCATTTTTTTCAAACAATCTATCTGATGAAGAATTGCAGCTGGGCTCTGAGAGACAACCCTGTTTGGGGAGCTGGCCTGAGGGACCTCATAAATTTATATGTGAACAAAGACCAAAGAAAGATAGATGGCAAAGGCTGGCCTCTCCAGACAGCAGAGGACAATTGATTACATTGATCTCCTCTTCTGAAGAAACTTCAGTACCAAGAAGCAGTCCAGAAACATTGGTAGAAGAGAAGCTATTGGTAGAAAATAAAGATTTGTCACCCTCCACTGAGAATACAGATTCAATCATAGCAACAGAAACGAGTATCGTTAGAAGCTGCTTGCCTAAACTGGATATCCCAGAGAGTGACTTGTACTCCACAAAGAATAAGACGAGGAGAGAGAAAAGGATTTTCAATTTGGCACCAAACTTTAACTTACTGGCACAGAACTCTATCAGTGTAAAAGAAAGAGGGGAATGTGGCTTGTTGACAGAAAGCCATGGACTGAAAATTATTTTGGAGGAAGAAAAAGATAGAATTTCAGAAATAAATAATAAAGAGGAGAATACACAGAAACTTACAACCTTTAATCATCATCCATCATGGTTTTACTTTGATATTATCGAAGATCCTCCTCTAACTGTTGGTAGACCATCTTATTCTCATTACTTGACATTTAATAGACACTCTGTGTATTTTTACAAAAATCCTATTCCTTCTCTTGTGCTACAATATACATCTAGCTTTCGGATGGTATCTTTTACAAGCAAGAAATCATTTTTGACGTTCAAATCTCAAACAAGAGTAGATAACCAACTAAGTGACATAGGGTTTAGTTCTTCAGCAATTTTAAGTAGCCAAGCTGATCCTTTGTACTCTTTTAGGGTCACTTCTGATCTTCACCTTTTAAATGAAAGTTTTGATGAGAAGCTGAGGACATGGGAAGAACCTAAGCTGTTACAGTTCTTGCAAACTGAGGATAACCAAGATTTAACAAGCACTGGCTTTGACGCCCTTAAGCTGCAATTATCACAAGGGTTTGCCTTTCAACTAGTGAAGCTTTTTGGATCCCCTGGAGTTCCGATGGGTAAACTGTGTTTATTCGCTCCAAATAAAAAGTCAGTTTAACATATATGAGTAATTTTGGAAGTGTTTCTACCTTGTGTTAGTGATTTCATGCAGTTAATTGATCTCATGATGCTTTTCGGCAGTGGAAGTAGAGGACCCTTGGCAAATGGTGCTTGGTCTTCAGAATCACCTGCCTGCCTCCACCTCGAGGACCGGCAGTCTTAAATGTCTTCGAACACTTAGAATCCTTGGACTCTCAATATAAATAGACACTGAGAACAAAGGATGAGGCAGTCAAACAGTAATTATGTAACAAATAGAGATGGGTTGCCTTTTTAAAAAAAAATCTATTTTATACATTTCCCTTATTTGGCACATGACCCTTTTCTTTCTGATTCACAGTATGACTCGTAGATATGAGAATAGTAAAGAGGGGGGAAGAGTGAAGATTAAATGATAAAAAAATTTTGGAAATGAAAAACCCACCTGAGATTAAAACACATTTTGTGACATCCTAAGTAACATTCTCGGTAGATTTCTTCTAAATAATAAACATATTTAAGATGCTACACGTCTTAAACAGGAAATGGAGCACATACCCCATTTTTCCTTACCTGTAAATCAGCTGCAGCGTCAATGATTTCCTAGAGATGAATGTGTCCCCTTCCTTGGGGAAAGAAACTGTAAGTCAGGAAGTCACAGCTCCCGTCCCCACAGTTCTCTTGTATCTTCCTGATATTCTTTCTTTTCTACACCTACCGGGTCCCTGGGCCCTGCTGTCATCTCACAGCTTATTTTCCAGAGGTTTTTACTTAGCCCCGAAATTTCTGCTGGTCTGGACAGAATTGGTCCTCAGAACCCAGACCCAAGATTGGCTAAGTCTCAGGGCGAGGGATCACAATTAAAAACCTGCCCTTGAGATTCTAGCATTATGTCTATCATTTTTGTAAACTTTGCCTATAATCACATCTTAAACTGTTTGCTACGATATGCTATCCTGCTAGAAGCGCTGAAGAAATACACCAATTAAAAAAAATTAAACTGCATTTGCTATAGGGAATTTTAAATGATAAGTGAAGTCATTTTAAGTCAGGGGTCTTAGTCCTAGGTCCATATTTTAAAATTATTTGCAAAAATTTTTGTGTCATTCTGGACCATTTTTCTGAGACAGTTCATAGATTTTATCAGCTTCTGGGGCAGGGGAGAGGGGGTGGCAGCGCATGACTCAAAAAGATTAACAATCACTGCCTTAGATCAGCATCAGAAAGCATGAAGGCACTGGTGTGAAAAGATTCTAAACCTCCTCCTCCCTTGAATGCACAATACCATCATAATCAACAATAATGATCAAGCATCCATTAATTAAGCTTTGGAAAGCTTTCTAGAGGAAATAGACCTCATTCATCAAATAGCTTACCTTCTAAATGGGGAGACAAGACTAACACAAAACAAAATTACTGCACATAGAAAATATAAATGACAAGCTTATGAATATTTTATGAGCGAGGTTGGCAGTGCTTAAGGGATTGTTGAAGAGAATATGGGGTTATGGTTTTTGGGGGATGGCTTCAATGTGGAAGTGAATTATAAGCAGTGCTTATACAAATGTGGCTTACAAGAAAAATATAGGGAAAGAATTTCACGTTTGGATACAGTGGGTGCTTAAAAAAGGAGAGGAAAAAACTGTAAGTGGAAACTGTCCCCTGATTTGTTTGGCCAGATTGGACAAGTAAAGTCTGATGTATCTGTGGCCCGTGGCCTTGTAAATGAGGCAAGGAACTCAAATGAATCCTGGTCTTAGGAGGAATTTTATAGTAAAGCCACATACAAGCCTGAAGAAACCAAACTACCTATGTTGCCAGGGATATGTGAGTATAGGAAAAATATTTTGTGTGGTTTGGAAGGTTGATATGTATATATCAGTGTTTGGACTTACTTGTGACCATCTTAATTGTCTGTGAGGATTTTTCCCCCGGACTCTCTTATGGGGAAGGAACAGTTGGCAAGAAGACTAAACTTGCTACAATTGCAATGTTTATACATGTCACCGGAAAGAAAAGATGACTACCTAAATTCTATGTCCTGTGACAGTACCACTTAAAGCTATTACATATACAATATGTATGTTATTATATAATATGTATGTATTATTGATATATATATTTGTACTTAATGAGAATATGAGCTATGATACATAGCATTTTACATGTATACATAAGCATTTTTATTGAGTCAGGATAGTGTTTACTAACAAAGCCCTGAGACAAAGTAACTCCTTCTTTAGCCACCCATGAGATATCTTCCAAACCAGGCTTTTACCATTATGTCAGTCTAAATAACATGTTTGCATATCTTCACATTTAGGGTAAAAGTCTACATGACATTAGAGATGAAATTTGTTCCCTTTTATTTTCACAGAATCTTTGTTGCCTGATGACTGTGTGGTTTCCCTTGACTGGAAGACACTGAAGATGATCTACTTGCAATGGAAGACATCAGTAGAGGTATATTTTTATGGCTTTCAAAGAAGACCTTCTCTGATTTCCTTAAAACACACACACACACACACACACACACACAACAACAACAACAACAACAACAAACAATTGGGGAAAACCTGATCACCACATGTAATATGAAGGGCTACATCCCTTATATGAAATTAGAGAAGGACTGTGTGTGGATGGGTGGATAATACATGCTCTTTCAATTTATCCCTAAGAGAAAGTTGCGTTTAATTCCCCAACTCTGCTGCAGTGTAGGCTGGGATAAGGGCCTACTGTGGATGACTGACGTGCCCAGTTTAGGAGAGCCCTTTCTTCATTACATCTTTTCTCCTCTCCAGCCCTCAGTCTTATCCTGTTATGATAGAGTAACAGCTGCACATTAGATTCGTATTACTTGACTTGGAAGCCCCTCATTACTGGTATTTTCTGTTGGTCCATAGTGAGAGACATGACTATTCTGACAGGCTGTTAATTTTCCAGGTAGGTGGAGGAAGACTAATGGGGAAGGTTAGAAAGGTAATAGAAATTCTGGAAAAGACAGTGCACTACATAATGTAGTGGGGAGAGAGTTGACATTAGTTAATAGTGATTTAAATGTGCCCAGAGGCAATGTTAGGGGTACATTATGAGAAATATGGTAAAAGCAAGGTTTAGTGAAACAAAATTATATAGTTCAGGATAGAAGGTATTTCTTAACTGTTCAAATAAGCACAGCTGTGGGAAGAGTAGATTTGTTTTGTGTGCCCAGTGAGTAAAACCAAATACATTTTTCTAAACTTCTTATTTCTTTTCATTCCCCATGGAGAACTTATTGCTGCCCAAACACACACACACACACACACACTCATCCACAACCCCAATATTTTAAATGTTTAAATGGACATTTGTGGTTATTAGGTTTCCTTTGCCATTTTGAGAATGTTCCTACATGATTTAAATGATGCAAACTTAACCCCAATGCCAAATATTAATCATTATTATATGTGTTTTAATTATAATTTCTAGAAAAGACAGAAGAAGATTGGTTAAAAATGAGAATTTCCAGAACTGTAAGTACAGCTTATTCCAGAGACCTCTGTATGATCAGAAGGAAGTGGATGTTGACATTATTTGGTTGTAATAGCTCTATGTACCACAATTGAAGAGTAAATATAAAAAACATAGTCTGTTACCATAGCAACCCTGTGTGCCATTGCACATGTGATTTTCCATTTCCTTTAATGTAGATCTTTTTGTGAAATACAACAAAGCTTAGGTTGTTGTTACCAAATTTATTTCCAACTTTATTGGTTAGAACATATTTTAGAGCATTCTGTCAACACAGGGTTTATGAGGAATTACCACCCCCGCCCCTCTGCCCCAGATTGTTGTGTGATGAGAGCTGGGAATTAGGGATATAGGTTATATTTAAATATTAAAAAATTCTCTAGGAAAGGAGGTAAAACATGTAGACAGACTCACATTATATTTTAAACTTGACATCAAGCTAACTTTAAAATAAACACATTGCACTTTTTTTTTCAAATGCCTAAATTATGAAATAAACACAGCTGCTATGATTTTAGTGTATATGTGTCTGCATTTGATAAGAATTGAATGCACTCTGCATTTACCATATGTTTTCTTTCTTCTTTTTAATCTTATTTCTGAGAGTTTTCTGTGTTTCCATTCCTCAGTTAGAAATACACATGTACCCAGTAAAAATGTTTTTGTGTCTTTTAAACCTGGTTCTGCTGCAAGAAGGAGAAGGACTAAAGGTTTGGGAGAAGAATCAGAGATTTGGAGGGACCGCTAGAAAATGTGGGATAAATGTAGTCTGAGGAGCGATAAGAGGCCATGAGGAATTCCAGAGAAAGCAGGTGAAGAAATTCATTTATTCAGTCAGCAAATATTTATTGAGTTGCCTCAGTTCAGACACTGTTTTATACCCAGAAGCTCTAGCAGTGAAAATGGTCCTGCCCTCATGGAGTTTATGTTAGGACTGAGTTAGGACGGGAGTGTTTTCCCTCCCCACTCCATGAGACACATGGCCCCACCGGGACACCAGTACGGGCTGCGTGCAGCCAGCTTGGACATATTTGGCTGTGGCCAATTTGGGAGTCTTTTCCATCTGCTAAATTTGGATGTTTTGTGTCAAGGACACTTTCTGGAGGATACTTTTGATTTTTATATTCATCTTCCACATTCGTGCTAGACTGCCTTCTGGTCTTCTCCTACAGAGCAGTCACCCCTAATTATTAATCTTTTCTTGTGGGCAGATTTACGAGCGTTGTAGCTATGGACAGGTTTTTTTTATATATATAATGAGAACATGCCTCCGTGTTTTGTGTCTGGCATAATGTACGGATTAGTGGACCTCAAGGGGTAGATAGAAATGTATAGAGGGAAATAGCAGGAGAATGTGGTTGGCTCTAGGAGCCGCAAGTCCCAGCCTGTTTCAAAATCCTCTTCCTGCTGGTCACCAGGGGGTTTTCTTGTCGCTCAGGGAAGGAGGTGGGGCCCAGTGCTGGAAGGAGGATGGGTTCCAGCTTTAAGCTATTGCTGACTGGCTGGCTGACCTTAAACAAGACACCCTCTTGGAGCCTCAATTTTTTCACCTGTAAAAAAACAGATTTATAATAGCAATCTGTCATGGGAATATTAAATGAGGATTAGCGAAACAACTTGTGCAAAGTACTTAACATAGTGCCTGAAAAATAGTAGGCTCTTAGAAGGGTTAATTCCCTTTCTCTAAATATCTCCTTGGGTTAAAGCATTGTCTTTGAAATGTCCCAGGCAGAACAGAAATTATCTAGGAGAGCAACACATTGACTCCATAAGCTTGGTAACACAGTTGCATGAATTAGTATATTTATTATTAACTTTCTCATGTAAATAGCTGGATCCTCAGGGAATGGGACAGAGAACAGGTTTGGATTTGGAGACAGGAGGTCAGGCACTGTGAGGGAAACTGACCCTCTCAGATGAGGCAGGACCAGGCAGGGGATGGGAACTGTGGGAACAGAGTAAAGGCCTAGATGCCAGGGGAGTGGCATAAATAGGGAAATAGCCTGAGAAACTGACAGCAGACTCCGGGTAGGTCACTGTTTGTCTGGAATTGTTTGGCCTGTATTTTGTTTGTAGTTGAATTCTTCGGTCTTCCTGGTGCCGTTGAAGATGCTGACCATCAAGAAAGACTGCTCAGTGCCCACCCAAAGGATTATTTCCAGCGATATACTCATGGGATACCAAAATTGGTTTGGATAATCTGTCCAACCGTTCTTGATTAGTTATCTGAATAATAAAAAAACTCGACAAAAGAGGTAACAACTTGAACATTTTATTACCTAATTTTGAAGATGTTTGCCCTACTTTAATTTGTTTTATGGAAGAAAATAAGGCACGGAAGACTTTAGTAGTTTATTTTAAAAATTGCATCAGGATGGAAGGGTAAGGCCTTATATCCAAGTATGGTCTGTGATTCCATTCCTAAAATTCTAAAATCCAAAAAGCTCTGAAAATCAAAAGCTGTTTTTGTTTTGTTTTGTTTCTTAAATGTTTGGCATTAAAATTAAGTTGGGAGCAAATAACTTGACTCAAACAGGTTAATTTTACTCCTTATTTATCCTACCTAGTGCGACCATGCATACATTTCATTGCAGAAATATTAATGTATTTAATTACCATGGGCTGCCCAGCCCCCACTCAGAATGTAAAGTTATGTACATATGCACATACACACACCCTGTATACAGACAAACACCCACACACTTTCTGAATTCTGAAACAGATCTGACCTCAAGGATATTGGTTAGGATTGTGGGACTTGCACCATACTACAGGTAACTATCTTTTTAAAATTCTGTTTTAGTTTAGTTGTATTTAACAAACTTCAAATGTGAAAATTCATATTTGAAAAACTGAAGCCAGGGGTGGTTACTCACTGTCCAACATGTAGGCATTTTCTTACTCCCTCTGTTTTCAGAAAGGGAGCCTGTATTGTCTTGTCTTACCTCCACTCCACCCTATCCTGTTTGATCTCCAGGGAATAAACCTCTGGGCTTCTCTAGGAGGTGGGCAGGTGCCTGACTCTGGATGCTTCTTTTTGTTTGTTCGCTTGTTTTGTTTCTTAAACAGAATTACAACTGACCTTCCTATTTAGAGCCTCACCTCCAGCCCCAAATAGTCTAGTTCTTGAAATTTTAGGTGTTATGCAGGGTAAATTGTGTTGACTCACAGCTGTCTACAATTCAGGGTTGTTTTCTTTGCTTGTTTGTTTTTGCCAAATTAACACTTGGTCTTTGCTCTCCAGTTTTCAAAACTTTGTTGCTGTAATCTTCTCTTTTTTCTTATAATTTATGCTTAAATATAATAACAAAATAACTGCCCTCCCAAAACATTTCAGTGGGGTTTCAAAGAGGGCGTGGCAATTAAGTATTTGTGTTCCATCTGCCATCTTTATTGGGAATTGAGGGCTTTATTTAAAATAGCTCTATTTTCCCCCTTCTGCTCATTTCGTACAGCTTTAGTTCATCTTTCTACCAGACGGTGGGTCTGTTCCAGATGGAGACCAGGGTCTTCAGTGTTTGCTTGAACTCCTTGAGAGTCTTGCTCTCTCTGTAGGCTCCTAGAGCCATTGTGAAACTGAACTTGCTTTTGGCCGAGGATGGGATGATTTCAGGGAAGAACGACTAGTATTAGTGTCGAGGCATAGATAGCTGCAGAGGGGACTCTGGGAGCTGGCAAATCCTTGCTTTCTTAGGGGTCTTCACCAGCGATACTTATGGATTTCTAATGAATACGGTAGAATCCACACTGCCATGCCTTATCCAAGGGTAATATTATAAATATTTAACAATAACTATGGCATGAGTAGTGACCAGTTCTGAAACACCTTTATGCTGTACTGACAGCTGACCCTCTATCTAGGCTTGTGCCTGGGTTCCAGAACATCCCCAGCTCTCTCCCCTGTCTTTATTATCTTTCCCTAATTTCCAGAATGGAGCTTTAGAAAAATGGGCTGGGGCTACTTTCTCTTGCTCCTAGGCTTTAAAGCTTATAGTCCTTAAGTGCCCTGGTGCCTAGTGGCAAATAGTTGCTGTGTTAAAGCAGATACGGTCCTCACCTTGGGAAAGGGGTGTGGCACTAAAAAGAATAAGGGATGGATTGTGGGAGGCAGAGGCAAAATCAGGTTTGTCCAGAGAACGTGGCACACCTCTCGCAGGCCACCAGACTCCTGTGCATTTCTCCTGTCGATTCAGCCAAGTAGACATACATATGCTGCATCGCTTCTCTTCCCTCTTCCTCCTTTCCCTAACTTCTTCTGGCTTCCTGCAGCCTCCGTCTGGCTTCTAGGGGAAGGACGAGGGAAGAACCAGGAGGGGGCAGTGTTAGCAGAGAGGAGGACAAGGTCCCATCTGGTCCGATTGTGCAGAAAGTGGCAGCAGGTGCAAGTGGAGCTTCTGGATAATCAGGAGTCTACTACACAAACAGCTAGACTTCGTTCTGGTCCTTTCCATTTATATCACTTATATATAACAAGAGAAATATGTATGTGAATAAGACCAATTTATGTTTTTAAGGAAAAAAATGTCAAAAAATTTTTGATAGGGGAAGAAAAATAGGATTAGAGAGCAGTGGGAAAGCTGCTGCCTACATATTTTAACTGGTTCTGCTGCGTTCAAGGGTCTTTGGTTAGACTGCTTCAGAAGCTCCATCTTGGTCTCAGACTTTCTGCCATCTTGGCATCTCTGGGGTAGAAACTTGGGGCTGATTTATAATTAAGCATTCCAAATCCTGGGTTATTTGGAGCTGTACATTTGAGGGTTAAATTCCTGATTTTCACTAGTTCTTCTTATGTACCTCCTTATTTTTCCATGTCTTTTAAACAGTAGTAATTAGAGAAACATTTGAATGTTTCTTCATTTGCCAAAAATGACTTACAATTTTCTTTACGTCTGTCATGGTGATGGTTTCTAGTGCAGCAAAGTAAGATTGTGCTGGTCATCACATAAGCTAGAAGTGGAATGGAATCCTAGAGCTGACAAGTTGGTTGGATGAAATGAAGGCACTAAGGAGTGTTATCACAGGGATCCTCTGACTTGGGTGTAGCCCAGATCTCTGGAGGCTGCCACCTAGGGAGAACCAGTAAAGATATGAATGTAGCTCATAGCAAGCTGGATCTCAGATCCATCGATATGTTTACTGTTTGCTCCTTAGCTGACATTATCATGATCTTGGTTTATTCTTAATATTTAGTAAATCACACTTATCTATTGAGAAAGTAGTTCAGGTCCACATACAATTATTGAGGACCTCCTGAATGTCAGGCTGTCTTATTAGATCTTGAGGGTGACAAGGGTGACACTGTTCCCACTTACAGCCTAGTGGGGGGAAACAGATACACAGATAACTTTAAACAGTGTAGTTTAGAGGAATAAATCAGAAAAAACAGCCAGAGCTTGTTGACTAGTTAAATGTGGGGGTTGAAAGAAAGGAATAGTGTCTGGGGTCACTTCCCAGTACTGCTGCCCATTTTCTCCTCCTTTAAGCTCTTTTCTCCTGGGCCTCCATACATCTCTATTTTAGAGTTCTGTCTGCTTTGCTGATCATTCTCTCATACTCTCCTTTGGCAGATCTACTTCAAAGGCACACTACTTAAATGCTGGTGTCTCCAGGGACCCCTCTTCAGCTAGACAGCTCTATTTCTCTATCTTCTTCTCATAGGGCAAGGATTTCCAAAGCTCTGTCTCTAGCTCAGACCTCTCTTCTGAGCAACACACTCATATTTCTCAGCCTCTACTAGGTTGTTCCATCTGCCACAGACACTCCGGATGCTAAAACCTCAAGACCCCAAAGCTGTGTGTCTCTCTGTGCCCTATCCCACATTGCCTGGGACCCCCTCTGTAGAAGGAGATGGAAGTGGATGGAGGTCTCATGCAGCACTAATAGAAATACACTAGCCACATATGTAATTTAGACTTTTCTAGTAGCTGTCTTAAGAAGGCAAAAAGAAACAGCGATAAAACTTTTAATTCTGTATTAACCCAGCATACCAACATATTATCATTTCAACACATAATCAATATAAAAATTACTGAGATATTTTACATTTTTTTTCCATACTGAACCTTCAAAATTCAGTGTGTGTTTTAATCTCACTTTGCACTAGCCACATTTCAAGTGCTCAATAACGCTGTGTGGCTCGTGGCTCCTGTATTGTACAGTGCAAGTCTAGAATTAAAAAGGTAGTATTTGAGGCTGGGCAAAAACACTCTTGGAAGAAGTATGATAGAACACATAGAAATAGAGGATACCTACATTTAAGCATCACTATTTTTATGAGTCATGTGTGTTCTCCGTTCCTTATGGTTTTCCCCTAATATTTAGAGAAGCTTTTGAAATTCTAGTTTTCTCAGCAGTGCCAAGATCCTTCCTCTGATTCTGAGAAGAGATTTTCAAGGGAGAGCAGCTCATCTCCCCGCCCCCACCTCTCCAGGGGAACCCCAAGGGGAAGGTGCGATTCTCAGCACAGAGCCCCTCCCTACTTGGGCCCTTCTTTCCAAAGTTTATTATGAAATCTCTGGATTTTGTTTCAGAAAGAAATTGCTTTTCTTCACAATTCCTTTTCAAAATTTTCATACCTTAGCTGCCAGAAACAAAATGAATTTACTTTACAGTAATTATTACAGCCAAAGCCACCACATCTCCTGGATTTTTCCAGCATGGTATTTTCAATATTGTCTCTTTCGGTCGGTGCATCTTGAATTTTGGTTCAAAAAATAGGATCACTCTATCACACCCTTGAGTGTGAAATATTGGAGAGTGCTATGGTGATCAAGCAACTGGCACTCACCAGTTCCTGAAACTTAGAACTTAATTCTGGATACTTCTCTATAAATGATTTCAGGAGACTGCTCCTTTCCCTGGGGAGCTGAAATCTTTCCAGAGAGGCCGTGTCTTCTCAGGTGGCAGCCCAAGCCAGTACCTGGGCAGTACAGGTCTTCTCATGAGACCTAGTTTATGCTACCGTTGATAGATCACTCTGAGTTTTAAGGGGAGCTTTTTCTGATGAGATTTAAAGTTATGTAGAGGCGACAAAGCTTTCTAAGAATATTTTTGGCAGGCTAAGAAGGATTAAAAAAAAAAAATGATACAGGCCCTGGGACAGCGGTATTAGCCGCTGGGGCACTAGCCAGATATTGGTGCTCACGAACTGGGGGAGACAATGGACTTTACTGTTACTATTCAAAATGCTGTTCACGTTCTTTAATCGTCGACTAAAATTATTTCACTTTCAAGGTCCAGGCCAGTCGGGGGTGGGGTGGAGGAGGGCTGTTGCAGAGGGCCTGACTTCCATGGCGGGCGGCCCGGCGAAGTATCTCAGTGTCCCACCGGGCAGGCCCTCTCCCCTCAGGGCGAAGGGCACCGAGAGGCAAGGGAGGGCGCTGGCGAGCGGGGCGGGGGTCGGGGAGGGGTGGGGAGCGTCACCCAGGTCCTCCAGTCTGCCAGTCTCCCAGCGTCCCCAGCTTTCCAGGTAGGGACGCCCCCTCCCACGCAGCGCGGTTCGCTCGGGTGGGAAGGAGGGGCTGGGCTCTGAGCGCCCGCCCCTCCATCTATCACATGGCCGGAGAGCCACAAAAACAACAGCTTTGGCCAAGACCGTGACTTCAGGAAAGGGAACCCAGGGCTCTCGCAGCCAGCCCCCACCCCATGGAGGAGAGTTTTCTTGACTCCTTTGGGAGGCTGAGCCTCCAGCAGCAGCGGCCGCAGCAGAAACCTCGGCCGCCGGCCCCGCCGCCCCCGCGTGGGACACCTCCGCGCCGCCACAGCTTTAGGAAACACCTCTACCTCCTGCGAGGCCTCCCGGGCTCGGGGAAAACTACGCTGGCCAGGTAATGACAACGGCCTGGGCGCCGGCGCGCGGACCCCGGCCGAGCGAGCCCCTGGCCCGAGCCGCTCCGCCCCGCGCCCCCACTCCCCCGCCCCCCCACGCCGCCGCGCCCGCCGGGGTCCTGGTCCCGGCCCGAGCCTGGCTGCGGGGGGAGCCCGCGCCGTTCCCGGTGCCCGCCCGGCCGCGGGCCGGGAGAGGAGGGCGGCCCGTCCTGTTTGTTTCCATGCTGCGCTTTCCCGGGAGGACGGATTTCGGCACTGCGCCTTGCGCAAGCCCCAGATGGCACCGGCCCCTGCCCGGCCGCCGTGCCAGCCGGGCCGAGGGAACCTTGGCCGCCCCCGGCCTCCCCAGCCCGGGGTCGGGAGGCCCGCAGGGATTCTTCTTCAGGAACCCCGGTGGCGACTGCAGAGAAAACCGCGGGGCCGCCCGCTAGCGCGCAGGCACCCGCTACAGTGCGTCAACAGGCGTTTTAAACCAGAGCGGAGAAACGAGAGGGCCAGGGGCCGGGGGGCCCGAGGCAGCAGTGGCCGTGGCCGGGGTCGGGTGGGGGGCCGTGGGGCCCGCGTTGAAAATCTAGCGGATTGAGGCAGCCCTGCGTTTGCTTTGGCAGCTGCGAAGGCGCACAGGTGCACGGGGGGGGGAGGGGGCCGGCGCGGACACCACAGGCGGTCATTGACAGAGCCTCGCTGTGGGCGCCCAAATTCGTTTACTCGCGAATTGCGTAAGCTGCCCTCCCGGTACAGGTCAGCGCGAGTTACGCGGGCTTGTTGCCTGCCGCCTCCTTGCCGGGCCCACCGCTACAGCCTCAATTCCCACTACTCCCCGCCTTGCACTTGATGCTACGGCAACGTTGAACTGTTTCTCTCCTTGCTTTTGCTGACGCTGGCCCGCCTGCCTGGCTTGCCTTCCGCCTACCTTTGCCCGGCTGATTCCACTAGCCCTTTAAGACTCGGATCTGTTACCTTACCCAGCAGCTACCCCTCCCCACCAGTTGACGCTCATCCTCGGCTCCTTGGCTTCCTGTTTACACCTCTGTGACTGTGCTTGGTTTTACACATGGTTTTGTTTATCCTTCAAGTTTCTTGAAGCTAGGGGCGATAGAAGTAGTCTCTTGCCCTCAAAGAGCTTTCCATCTCATTAGAGAAGTAAGGCTAGCCATAGAGCCATGGAGCTGCTACAGAAGAATCACGGTTAGCAGACGTTCAGGAGCTGATTTGGGGGGGTACATAAAGATGGGGGAGCAAGGTCTGAGTCCACTGGGGTCAGCGAACTGTGACAGTCCTGGTGATGTGCTGCCAGTTTTAATTCGGATTCCTGGATGATTTGTGGAGTAAAAGCCTTTAGCGAAACAGGATTGCTACATTTTCACAGATTAAAGGGGTGGTGACTTCCAGAGGGTCCTAGGTACCCTTTCCTAAGACGCAAGGATTTCAGTAGGCCTTCTCTCTGGTTAGGGTGGTGGAGGGTGGAGAGTGGGAGGGAGCCTGCTTAGAACCCAGCAGAACTTGGGTATTTTTTGATAACAGTCATGGTGGGTACATCTCTTACAAACTAAGTATCTTTTGAATTCAAATCCCGTTTAGTTTCACTTTGATTTTGCTAATCTGTGGCCTATGGCACACTGAGTGTCAAAGAAGGAAGTAAAATCTTTGGCCAGATTTTTTTTTTAACCACTCAGAAGGGAAGTGATAAGTGGAAGGGACGCGCATAGGACTGAACTTCAAAAGCCATGGAATTTGGACCTTAGATTCCGAATCTGTAAAGTTGAGTGGGTTGGCCGGGGTGGTCTTTAAGGTCCCTTCTGGCTCTAACATTCTACACTTTTAGGATTTTAATTCCTGGTTGACATTTGGCTAACCAGAAGACACCGGATGAGAGACCAGCTTGTTAAAGAACATCTCTCTAGGGACGACTGGCGTGAGCACTGGCCTGGGAATCCGAAGATTGTGCCTTTAGATCCTCTTCATCATGAAAGCTGGTGACTTTCGGCAATCACCCAGCTTCTCTGGGACTTATTTTCCTTATACGTGAATACTAAGAAGCGATTAGATTAGGTGATTTATTGAAGATCCTTCTGGCTCTCAATTTCTAGTTGTCAGTCTTAAGAATGGCTTGTTAATAATGGCTAGGTAAAGAGCTCTGACCTTGGAGTCAATTTACAGCTTCAAATCCAAGCTCTGCCACTCACTGTCAGAGCTTGTGACCTTTACTCAGCTCCTCTGCACCTTGGTTTCCTTTTCTGTTACACGGGGATATCTGCTCTGTCCACTTCCGAAGACTCACAGAGGTTACAATGTGTGTGAGAGAACTTGCTAAACTTTAAAAGTGCTGTATACATTTTATGAGGTGTTAGTTGCGGCTTCAGATGTTGATCCGCTGAGATAAATCAGGGTGTTACCGGGGAGAAGCCTGGCTCTGAAATGCCGCAGGTAGCTGGAAGTTGACTTGGTCAGTTCTCCGGTTAGGAGTTCTGGGGCAGAGGAGACTTGGCCCTGCTTTGGCGGGGGGGAGGGGGGGGGGCTTGTGCATTTGTGTAGCAGTCTGGGAAGTAAGAAGGGAAACAGGCCACAGCTCAGCAAGGAGGGAAGCCTTCAGTGAGGATGAAATGGTGTGGTGGATGTCACCAGGATGTCACCGGCCGTGGCCCTCAAGGACCTGCCTTCCCCTCCTCTCTGGGGGTGGGGGGGTTGGGTTGGGAAGAGAAGAAAAATGGCAAATTGTTAAAAAGTACGCATGTGGAGAAAGTAGTAAAACTGTAAGGCTATCTGATGTATTGTTGGATTCTGGGAAATTCGTATTTTCTTCATTCTCTGTATTTTCCAAATTTTCTATAATGAATATGTATTTTTTAAATCAGAAAAATAAAAAGCTTTTAAAAATTGGAGGAGATCATTTTTACAAATGTGGGTTCCGCTTTTTTTCCTGCTTTTCTCATTTGATTAAAGAAATAATAAAAGTTATTGAATTAGGCTATGTCTTTCTTCCAAATCAATGTTAGATTATTGCGCTTTTCATTTTTATGTTTTTATAGTTTGAAGGGGTTGGGATGTTGAAACCATCTATTTAAATTCTTTGGGCGTATTTAAAAAACAGAGTTTTATCTGGTTAAAAAATTTTTTTAGTACGACAGAGTACTGAAAACTTAGCATGCCCCTAAATCTGTTTTATCACCTCTATTTCATGACAAAAAAATTTCAAAAATAGTTTCTTACCATTGACCTGTAAGTCCTACTTCCAGGAATTCATCCTAAGGCAATAATTGGACAAGTGCATGAAGATAGAGAAATATTCATCACAGTTATATGATAGAAAAAATGTGACCCAACTTAAACATACAAAAATAGGGGATTAGCTTACAAGTCATGCAGTTATTAATGGGAACATAGATGTATTTGACATGCAAATATATTCATTCCTCCCCCCCATTTAGTTAAAAAGCCTATAAGCAAAGCTATCTATCTATACAAAAATTCCATTTTCTATTCAAAGAAAGGGGGTCTACATATAATCATAAACAAATGTGTGAAAAGATATGTTAGTAGTTGTTGACTTTAGATAATGGGATTATAGACCTCCCCCCGACTTATTTTCTTATTTTTCTATAACAAATATATATTACTTGTTAACTTTTTAAAGTTGAAAATAGGGGCACCTGGGTGGCTCAGTGGGTTAAGTGTCTGCCTTTGGCTCAGGTCATGATCCCAGGGTCCTGGGATGGAGCCCCACATTGTGCTCTGTGCTCAGTGGGGAGTCTGCTTCTGCTTCTCCCTTTGCCTCTCCCCCTGCTTGTGCTCTCTCTCTCTCTCTCTCTCTCAAATAAATAAATAAATAAATAAATAAAGTCTTTAAAAAAATAAAGTTGAAAATAGTTTTGTGAAACAACTTGGCTAAATAGAATCAGGTTGTGTGGGACAAAACATTTATTAAATAACAAAATAAATGTGTCATTTTCTGTATAAAAAGTCTTTTTCCTAGGTTTATTCTCAGTTGGACATGTATTAGGAAACTTTTTTTTAATACACAAGATTGATTTTAATTGTTATTTTGTTATTAAATACAGTATTAATTTATTAATTAGCATACGAACTCACATGGGCCACTTGATTCTTTGACACCTCAGGTTCTTTTTCATTAAAATGGAGCTAACATTTCATTAATAAGTTTGTTGTGGGGATTTAAGAGACTGGTAAACAATGATCCCATAATTATATCTGTGAAAGCACTGTGGAATGCGTGGGCTACACAAATACCAACTATTGTTAATTATTATTCACTAATCAACAATAATAGTATTTGCTGGGTACTTAAAAAACTATTAGTACTTGCTTAGTAAATAAGATTAAGAGAAGGAGCCTACACAAGACTAGCAAATGGAAAACAAGAATGCACACACTGCTGTGGGTAAGTAAGTTGTAACGGGGAAGAGCATTTTATATGGCTGTTGGTGTTCAAGGCCAGGGAAGTCGCTGAGGATGATTAGGAGGATGGGAAAACTATGGATGAGAGAGAGTTTCTTCCATATGGAAATGGTTCTTGAGCTGGCCTTGAAGACGGGGAGGATGTGGCTGAACAAAAGAAAGGGTTAGCGACATGAATAAGGAGATGGAGATAGGAGACAGACCGCTGGGTGGTGTGAAGAGAATGGCTTGACTGAAGTGGATGGTAGGAATTAGTGAATGTGTTGGTTAGGTAAGCTCAGGGCCAGATCATGGGGAACGCCAGAACCTGCACCAAGAAGTACTGAGTTGTAGAAGAAGTAGGATTCCAGTCCCAACACCCTTTCACTCTCAGCAGATGATCCAGAAATATCTGTTTCCACAACTGAACTGACAAACTCACCTGGATCTGCATCTGTCCTTTCCTCTTACATCAGTGAAGGCTTCTGTGGACGGTCTGTTTACCTCTGTGCTTTGCATCGTGTGCGTGTGTGTGTGTGTGTGTGTGTGTGTGTGTGTGTGAAAATGTCCCCCTTTTGGGCCATTTTAACCATTTTTTAAGTGTACAATTCAGTGGCATTAATTACATGATGTGCAACCATCAGTAGTATCTATTTCAAGAAACTCTACCCATGAAGCGATAACTCCCTGTCCCCCTTTCTCCTCAGCCCCTGGTAACCTCTGATCTACTTTCCATCATTATGTTGTTTGGCTACCCTTAGATAACTCATGTAAGTGGAATCATACAATATTTGTCTTTTTGTGTCTGGCTTATTTCATTAGGCTTAATGTTTTCAAGGTTCATCTATGTTGTAGCCTATATCAGAACCTCATTACTTTTTGTGGCTGAATATTATTCCACAGCATGGATATACCATGAAATTGTCCATTTGAAATGAAATGAAATGGCAATAGAAGAGGGTAGTTTTTCCTTTTGTTTTTAAGGCCATATATGAAAAATGTTGGCAACCTTACGTCAGTTCCCTGGAATTTCTTTGAATCTTTACATATCAATCAGAGCAAAGTCTGAGACCCATGCTCTAGGACGTGTTGCATCCTTTGCAATGTTCCAGTTCCTTTTGGCACCATCACAAACGGCTTGTAACATGGATTCAGCTAAGCTCAAAGGATGCTTGCTGACAGCTGTCTTTTTTTTGTTTGTTTGTTTTGTTCATGTCTCCACATAACATGAACTTTTCCATCAAGAGAAATACCTTTCCATTGTTTGGGGGCACTAGAGCTTTCCACGGAAGTTAGAGGACGCTTTCCTGATGTGATGAAGTGATCACACAGAGGCAAGGATGAAGGTATACTTGACAAGCCAACGCAGTGACACACGGGAGGCAGTTGAGAAGGGTGAGAAGTAGTGAGTAGTGAGACCCGGTAGCAGCCTGTGCTCCACAGCGCCCCATGCCTTGGACCATGCGGTTTTTATTTATGAGGCCAGGGCTCTTGAAAATAAAAGCAAGGTCAAAATAGAAAGTTTACAGTATTCCAAGTCTGTGTCTATAAAAATAAAGTATCACTTAGGTGACATATCAGATCTTTATTCACTTAGGTCTATTTTCAATGATTTTTCCTAAGGTGGGTTTTAAATCTCCTCTCCCCGTTGCTGAGAGTCCTTACAATACCTTTTTCCGCAGGTTGGGATGAATAAGGACTGTAAATGCTAGAAATGTTTCACAGAGAGTAAGAAGATACGGTGCAGTGTGTGTTTGTAATTACTTGCTGGAAAGGCTGCCCAGCTGTACAGGGGATTTACCACAACCATGGTCCTGGAGCCACTGGGATCGTGGGAGAGCACCCTGCTGAGTCGGAGCAATATCATATTGCAGGTGTGGCTTATGATTAGAGAAGCAGTAGAAATAGGGGAAGAAATGATAGAGGAAGAATGTTTTCATAAGAAAATCTCAGCACATGCACAAGAAGTTCCTGCAGAGTTAATCTAGTCCAAGCCCAAGACACTAAGCTCTGAGAAGTGAGACATCTTGATCAAGGTCATAGGGATGACTTCTTACTTCTAGTCCAGAGCCTTTACTTCTATACCAGCGGAAGAAGTTAGTGGGAGTGATTTCGTGAAAGAGTAATGAGGTTGGTTTTGATCTGTTGTTTAATAAAAACAAAAACACATGGCCTGTTAAAAGGGCTAAGTTTACCTGGATTTCAACTGTTAGGGTAAGAAGGCCATATTTTATTATTTGTTAGTATTGATGATATGTTTCTTCTGCTATTAAAAAATACCAGGGAATTTATTTTCTTTATTAATCTGGTACCACTGGGGATAATGGGAGGGGATGATTTCAATTTTTTAGTAAGTATTCATATTTATCCTGATTACACTGTGTTGCACAGAGATGTTGTCAACACTCAACTCTGGAGGATCTCAAGCCCCTTCCTCATCTGCTCACATGATAGGACATTTGTAATTCAATCTAGTGCCTTCATTCCCTCGTGGCATTTCAGTGAACTCTTTTCTATAATGGTACCATTCTAGGCCCATTTCAGACTCTAGAGGAACCCAATAAGAAATTGTTCGTTTTCACTCCAAATTATCTAAAGAGATCTAGGCTCTATGGATCGAGGAAATAGTACGATAAAGAGAAACTGATCTAATGTCTAATTGTTCCTTCATAAGTATCTCTGTTGCATCATGTGTGTGGCTATCTGTTTTTATCAAGGTAAGAGCCTGGGAAAAGGGAAGGGAGAAAGGAAAGAAAGCCCACATTTATTAAGTGCTAACTGTATGCCTGGCACTTTATATATGCTAGCTTATTGGATCTTTACAATAACCCTACGATACAGTTGATTTCATTTTATAAGTGAGGACATTAGGATCAGAGAATCACACAATGGATTCTAAGAGTCCAGATTTCATTATACACAAAGTGGTCTTACCTTACTAGGGATGTTCATGAACAAACACACCTACATCTGCTTTTCCCAGTTACTAGGGAATCCCGTTGAGGTATGACTGTATAGCTCGGATGTTTCAATGTTCTTTTCCCACACTTTAAGGACGTGATGAAGAAGTGGGTCTGAGAGGGGCTTTCTCCGCTCTTTAAAGTAGCGCCTCTCCAACATTCTTTGCCCTGTACTTTGACTTCCTTTCCTCCCATGTAGCACCATCTGACATATGCTTATTTATGATCTATTCCTTTTATTAGGAGGTAAGCTTCTTGAGATGAGATGTGTCGTAAGCTCCATGAGATGAGGAAATACTTTCTCTTCAGCTTCTGAGAGAAGGTCTGGCACCTCGTAGGCCTAAATCACTAAATATTTGATGGATTTGTTAATTCCAGAAACTTCCTGAGAGTTGTCAGCTCAGTTGTCAGCATGGGTCTTGAGTAAAGCACAAAAGTGAAAAAGAGATAATTCACATAAAGTGAGCTGTAAAAGAATGAATGCGCTGTGGAAAACAGACAAGAGAAAAAAAGGGGTACAGCCACCCCCTCCAAAGTCCTCTTCCATCCGTGCACAAGAGAACCTGTGTTTTACACGTGAAGGTATCGGATGTGCTGTCTCCACCACCCAGTAGTGAACACTAAAAAGAGGTTTAAAATTTAAAATCAAAGATGCAGCTGCTTTCACATAGAAGCAGCAGTCAAAAAAAGAGCCTAAAGGGACAGTGTTCCTGTTCAACCACTGTTCTGTTGTCTGTAACCGATTTATGACATTTTGGGAAAACACAGCTAAAAACAAGCTAGTACTGAGGTAGGTGTGCTTCTGATGCCTTCTTTTCTGAGCGTGGCCGAATTGACCAACAATAGAAACTTGGGGGAAACCAGTACCATTGCTAGATTCTACAGAAGGGAGCTCTTCACATGCAAGAGAAAGGAAGTTCTTCTAGATGAAGTGGAGTGGGACCACACTGGACTTGAGGGCTATCTGAGAGTCTGGTTTGGGATCTCATTAATATGCCCTACTTCAGGGCACAAAGGGTGAGGGCAGGAGTGAGCAGTAGCACAGACTGGGAACTCTTCACTGGAGTCTCCCTAGCCACTGTGGCTTGGAAGTGTCCACGGGGCTGGTAGTGGTTGAGCTGCATCTCTCCAAGGGCAAGGCTCAGCCCTTGTGTTTGGCAGCACCTCGAAGGTCAAACCACACCAGGACTCAGGGGAGACTGTTCCAAGTCATTTACAGCTGTGGCCCCCACCCCATTCTCTTCAGGCTGTTGAGTCGTAGAACTTGTTCCTGACCCCGGAGTTTAAAGTCCTTGAGGAGAATAACATCAGAGAAGAGTGCTGGAATCCAAGAAGACTCCTCTCTTCCAGTCCCTTTTGGGGGGGTAAACCCAAGGTTTGGGTAAAATTCTCAATGTACAAAGATGAGTAACTAGAAATTCTCCTCACACAGTTTGGGGCTGTATAAAAAGTGTTTGCATAATTAAGGCAACAGAGCCTAATATTCAAGAACCATTCATATACTCAGCAGGTACTTATTAAATATCTCTCATATGCTTGACATTCTTCATGAATGTCAAGAGAGCAGTGAACAAAACAGACAAAAATCCCTGCCTTCATGGAACGTACATTCTATCAGGGGAAAAAATTTTCTTAAGGGAAGAAGCAAAATTTAAATAACATCTGCTCTTCTCTGTACTTTCAAAAAACAAACAAAAAAGAATTCCATGGCTATTCCACTTGATGTATATGCCCTCAGGGACTGTTCCACATATGCAAAGGCAGATGGGCACAGTGATGTTCGCTGAAACTTGTTCATGGTAGGGGAAATTGCAAACAAACTAAATGTCACTAGAGAAAAGGATACATAAATGTGGTTTGTTTATTTTATAGTGTGCAGCTCTGGGACCGGAAGTCTAGGATTTAATCCAGCTGTACCACTCACGGGTCTTTGTTTTTTTCCAGCTTTAATGAGAGGTCATTGACATATGACATTTGTTTTGTTTTTTAAAGATTACACATATAAGTGAAATCAGACTGTGTTTGTCTTTGTCTGACTTACCTCACTTAGCACAATGCCCTCCAGGTCCACCCACGTTGTCACAAATGGCAAGATTTTACTCTTTTTATGGCTAAGTCATATTCCATATATGCACCACATCTTTGTTATCCATTTATCTATCAATGGACGCTTAAGTTGCTTTCGTTTCAGGTTACTGTAAATAATGCTGCAGTGAACACAGGGGTGCATATAGGTCTTCAAATTGGTGTTTTGTTTTCTTCAGGTAACTACTCAGATGTGGAATGACTGGATTAGATGATAGTTCTATTTTTAATTTTTTTAGGAACTTCCATATATTTTTTCATAGTGGCTGCACCAATTTACTTTCCCACCAGCAGTGTATGAGGGTCCCTTTTATCCACATCCTTACCAGCTCTTGTTATTTCTCATCTTTTCGATAATGGCCAATCTGGCTGGTGTGAGGTGATACCTCATTGTGGTTTTGATTTGCATTTCCCTGATGATTAGTGATGTTGAGCATCTTTTCATGTGACTCTTGGCCATCTGCATGTCTTCTTTGGAGAGATGTCTTTTCATGTCTTCTGCCTATTTTTAAATCAGATATTTTTTGATATTAAACTGTGCAAGTTCTTTACATATTTTGGATATTAATCCTTTGCTGGATATATGGCTTGCAAATAACTTCTCCCATTCAGTAGGTTGCCTTCTTATTTTGTTGATGGTTTCCTTCACTGTGCAAAAGCTTTTTAGTTTGATGTAATTCCATTTGTTTGTTCTAGCTTTTGTTGTCCTTGCCTAAGGATACTGGTCCAAAAAAAATATTACTAGGAGTGATGTCAGAGAGCTTACTACCGATATTTTCTTTTAGGATTTTTATGCTTTCAGGTGTTACATTCAGGTCTTTAATCCATTTTGAGTTTATTTTGTGTGTGGTGTAAGAAAGTGGCCCAGTTTCATTCTTTTGCATATGGCTCTCCAGTTTTCCCAGCACCATTTATTGAAGAGACTGTCTTTTCCCCATTGTTTATCTAGCCTCCTTTGTCTAGATAGACCATATACATGTGGGTTTATTTCTGGGCTCTTTATTCTGTTTCATTGATCTATGTGTCTATTTTGTGCCGGTACCATACTGTCTTGATAACTATAGCTTTCTAGTATAATTTGAAATCAAGGAGCATAATACGTCCAGCATTGTTCTTCTTTCTCAAGATTGCTTTTGCTATTTGGGGTCTTTTGTTGTTCCATATAAATTTTAGTATTATTTGTTCTAGTTCTGTGAAAAATACTATTGGTATTTTGATGAGGAATGCATTAAATCTGAAGATTGCTTTGGGTAGTATAGACATTTTGACAATATTAATTCTTCCAGTCCATGATCATGTTATATCTGTCAATTTATTTTTGTTATCTTCAATTTCTTTCATCAATAAAATCTTCTTACAGTTTTCAGAGTGCAGGTCTTTAACCTACTATGTTAAATTTATCCCTAGGTATTTTATTTTATTTTATTATTTTATTTTTATTATTTTTTGATGTAGTTTAAGATTGTTTTCTTCATTTCTCTCTCTGATAGCTCATTATTAGTATATAGAAATGCAACCAATTTCTGTATGTTACTTTTGTATTCTGGAACTTTACTGAATACATTTAATAGTTCTAATAGTTTTTTTGATGATCTTTAGGGTTTTCTGTATATAGTATCATGTCATCTGCAAATAGTGACAGTTTTAATTCTTCCTTACCAATTTGAATCAAGCCTTTTATTTCTTTTTTCTTGTCTGATTACTGTAGCTAGGGGTTCCAGTACTATGTTGAATAAAAGTAGCAAGAGTGGGCATCCTTATCTTGTTCTTCATCCTAGAGGAAAAGCTTTTAGCTTTTCACCATTGGACATGATGTTAGCTGTGGATTTGTCATACGTGGCTTTTATTATGGTGAGATACATTCCTTCTATAACCACTTTGTTGGGAGTTTTTAATCATAAATGGATGTTGAAGGTATGACCTAGGACAAGCACTGGAGTGAGACAAGGGCCACCCACAGTTTGGCCCTCCTGCTGCAGGCTCCCCCCCAACCACCCCTCTCACGCCTGCCTTGGGCCTGGACAATCCCACAGCATGATCTCCCTCCAGGACCCACATACCAGGCTTCCACTTCCAGCTGGGTTCTTGGCCTCATGGCTAGGACCCCAAGGAGGGCTGCTCAGACAAATGCCTAAAGGACCATGCTTGGGCCACAAAGGCTAGCTATTATGGTGTCTAGTGGCCAGGAGGATAAAAATGGATGTTGATTTTGTCAAGTGCTTTTTCAGCAACTATTTAGATGTTCATACGATTTTTATCCTTTGTTTTGTTAATGTGTATCACATTGATTTTTAAAAAGATTTTATTTATTTATTTGACAGAGACACAGCGAGAGAGGGAACACAAGCAAGGGGAGCAGGAGAGGGAGAAGCAGACCCCCCCACTGAGCAGGGAGCCCAAAGCAGGGCTCGATCCTGGGACCCTGGGACCATGACCTGAGCCAAAGGCAGACGCTTAACGACTGAGCCACGCAGGCGCCCTCACATTGATTTGCAGATGGTGTACCATCCTTGCATCCCTGGAATAAATTCCACTTGATCATGGTGTATGATCCTTTTAATGTAGTGTTGAATTTGATTTGCTAATATTTTTTTGAGGATCTTTGCATCTATGTTCATCAAGGATATTGGCCAAAATTTTCTTTCTTTTGTGGTGTCTTTCTCTGATTTTAGTATCAGGGTAATGCTGGCCTCATAAAATGAGTTTGGAATTGTTACTTCCTCTTCAGTTTTTTTTTTTTTTTTTTTAAGATTCTACTTATTTATTAGACAGAGAGAGAGAGCATGAGCAGGGGGAGCAGCAGAGGGAGAGGGAGAAAAGCAGGCTCCCTGTGGAGCAAGGAGCCGGATGTGGGGCTCAATCCCAGGACCCTGGGATCACGACCTGAGCCGAAGGCAGACACTTAACCGACTGAGCCACCCAAGTGCCCCTCCTTTTTGGTTTTTTGGAATAATTTGAGAAGGATAGGGACTAACTCTTCTTTAAATGTTTGGTAAAATTTACCTGTGAAGCTCTCTGGTCCTGGACTTTTGTTTTTTGGGAGTTTTAAAATTACTGATTCAGTTTCATTACTTGTAATTGATCTATTTAGATTTTCTATTTGTTCATGATTCAGTCTTGGAAGATTGTGTGTTTCTAGGAATTTGTCCATTTCTTCTGTTTTCCAGTTTGTTGGCATATAATTATTTGTGGTAGTCTCTCATAATTCTTCGTATTTCTGTGATATCAGTTGCAACTTCTCTTTAGTTTCTTATTTTATTTATTTGGGTCCTTTCTCTTTTTTTTCTTGCTGAGTCTTTTTTTCTTCATGAAGTTTATTGATTTTGTCTATCTTTTCAAAAAAATCAGCTATTAGTTTCATTGATCTTTTCTTTTGTCCTTTTTTTAGTCTCTATTTCATTGATTTCTGCTTGGATCTTTATTATTTCCTTCCTTCTGCTAACTTTGGGTCTTGTTTTTTCTCCTCTTTAGTTCTTTTAGGTATAAAGTGAGATTTTTGGGGGGATTTTTTTATTTCTTGAAGTAGGTCTGTATCACTATGAACATCCCTCTTAGAACAGCTCTTGCTATAGCCCATAGATTTGGAAAGTTGTGTTTCCATTTTAATTTGTCTGAGCTATTTTTTTATTTTCTTATTGGTGTGTTCATTGACACATTGAGTGTCATTTAGTAGCAGGTTGTTTAGTCTCCAAATGTTTGTGTTTTTTTCAGTTTTCTTTTTTTAATTGATTAGTGTCTCGTTTCATACCACTGTTATCAGAAAAGATGCTTGATATGACTTAAGTCTTCTTGAATTTATTGAGACTTGTTTTGTGGCCTAACATATAATCTATGTGTGACAGTGTTCCATGTGCACTTGAAGAGAATGTATATTCTGCAGTTTTTGGATGAAATGTTCTGTATATTAAGCCCATTAGGTCTACTATGTTGTTTAAGGCCAATGTTTCCTTATTGATTTTCTGCCTGGATGATCTCTTCATTGATGAAAGAGGGGCATTAAAGTCCCCAGTATTATTGTATTACTGTCAATTTCTCCCTTTTTGCCTGCAAATATTTGCTTTATCTGTTTAGGTGCTCCTATGTTGGATGCATAAATATTTACGAATGTTCTATCCTCTTCTTGGATTGACCCCTTTATCATTATGTAATGTCTTTTGTCATTTTTTTTTAAAGATTTTATTTATTTTTTAAGAGAGAGAACGAGCACGAGTGGGGGTGGGGAGGAGCAGAGAAAAAGCGACAAGCAGACTATGTGCTGAGCGCAGAGCCCAACATGGGGCTCGATCCTGTGACCCTGAGATCATAACCTGAGCTGAAATCAGGAGTTGGATGCTCAACTGACTGAGCCACCCATGTGCCCCCAGTCTTTGTTTTAAAGTTGGTTTTGTCTGATATGAGTATTGCTTTTCCAACTTTGTTTTCTTTTCCACTGGCATGGAATATCTTTTTCTATTTCTTCACTTTCAGTCTGTGTGTCATTAGAGCTGAAGTGAGTCTTAATTTCTTCATCTGTACCACAGGGCTTACTAACAGTATTTATCTCACAGGTCTATTTGAGCATTATATGAGAAATGTAAATCCATTAGAATAGTGTTGGAACAGAGTAAGCACTTAATAAATGTTAGCTATATTTGCTGATAATGGAGCACTACATATAGCAGTTAAAAGGAATGGACTAAGTCTATATATAAACATGAATAGATATAAAAATATACTTTATTTCATTCAACAAATATTTATTGTGTGCCTACTATATTCCAGGCAGTCTTCTAGGTACTTGAGAATAATTAGTGAACACAACAAAGATCCTACCCTCATGGACCTTGTATGCCAGAGGTAGGGAAGCAGTTGTAAAGTATAAAGAAATTATATATTATGTTAGAAGGGATAAGTGCCCTGGAAAAGGGAAAAGAGAAGTATAGTAAAGGTGTTGGGAATGCCAGAGTTAAGGGCAGGGGGTTAGTTGAATTTTAAGCCAACAAAACAAATATGAGAAAATGTTAACAATTATAGCTCCAGGTGGTAGGTATACAGATATTTATTATATTATTTTTCCTTTTCTATATATTTAAAGTGTTTTTCTTGAAAATTCCTCTCCATGCCATGAGATAAAAAAAAATAATAATAATAAGGAGTCTGAAATACGAAGGGAGTCAGCTAAGAAGCAGAAAAGAATTTAAAAGGAGCTAAATGAGAACTATTTTAAAAAAAGAATCCAAAGAAAATGTTGGACTTTTAGTCCATTAGAAATAGAGATGAATAGAATCACAATTCAGAAAATCAAAGAGTAATATAGAAGACACATGATAATAAATACAATCAAATAAAACCATAGTAAATATAACCAAAGCTACGATTACAGATAGAATAGCACATATTTCTGAGTTGAAGACCTAAACAAAAGTGATAAAAAGATAGTCAGTACTTAGACATATACTAGTAAGACTGTTGCAAAGCTATTATTAACTACTCCAACCTCCTTAGTTCCTTTTTGTTGGGTGTGGCAATGTGCCAACAATAAAACTACTTTTTCGGGGGGCGCCTGGGTGGCTCAGTCGTTAAGTGTCTGCCTTTGGCTCAGGTCATGATCCCAGGCTCCTGGGATTGAGCCCTGCATCGGGCTCCCTGCTCCACGGGGAGCCTGCTTCTCCCTCTCCCACTGCCCCTGCTTGGGTTCCCTCTCTCGCTGTGTCTCTCTGTCAAATAAATAAATAAAATCTTAAAAAAAAAGCAAACAACAACTACATTTTCAAGGCTCTCTTGCTGCTTTCCGCCATGTAGAATATGGATGTGAAAGCTGGAGCTGCAGGAGGAGGCACAGAATAGAGGAGGGAAGGAATGGAAGCCTCATGCTAAGAAAGGTGGAAGATACCTGGATTCACTGTTGACCTGGGTCCATGTGAAATCTCTGTATTTTTTGTATGTAATATATAAATTTTTAAAAGACACTGTTACCTGAGTTTTCTGCTAAATGCAATTAAACCCATTTCTAACTGAAACATTGTTGAACTATAAACATTTGTGGGAAAGGATTGTAATCCACTGGTTCTCATCCAGCCAAACTGCTCATGTGTGAAGACAATATAGGGTCTTTCTCAGACACACGAGAGCTCGCAAAGTATGTAACACCCACGTATCCCGACTCCGTGTAGATCTGAGGTAAAATTCAGGCAGCACAGCATTCACACTGTGTAAACCTGGACCAATTATTTAACCTCTTGAAGGTTTAGTTTCTTTATCTAAAAACTAGAGAAAATATTATTTACTCATAAGATTGTTATAAAGGTTAAGGAGAGATAATATATGCCAAGCCCCTTGTGTATGCTTAGCACTCTTGAAAAGAAAATCGATTGCAACAACCAAATTTAGCCCACCAGGAGAAGAATCAAAGACATCTTGAAAAGAATATCCTTGGGGTGCCTGGCTGGCTCAGTCCATAGAGCATGTGACTCTTGATGTCAGGGTCATGAGTTCAAGACTCATGTTGGGCATAGAGCCTACTTAAAAAAAAAATCCTTCTATGTGGTATCGGTCAAAAATGTCTCCTCAACAAAATAAGAAAATAAAAGTATAAATTGTATAAAGGAAAGATTCATAACTACTGGATATAATTTAAAAAGTAAGAAAATACTGGAAAAGAAGATAATGAAGAATTTATACATTAAGCTTAGTGGAACAAAACAAAAAGTCCAGTAACAGACCTAATTAGTTTATCATTTAGTATATTAAAAAAAAAGTATTTTAAAGCAATGGGGAATGGACAAAGTATTCAGTTAATGGGTTTGGGATAACCAGGTTCCCATGTGGAAAAAAAACCCAGTTAGATCCTTAACCAATACAGCATACCAAAATAAAATTTTAGATGAATTGGGGAGTACAATGTAATAGAACGAAGAGGAATATTTTCATAAACCCGGGGTGGGAAAGACTGTTATCAGAGGCAGAAAATAGAAAGTAAAAGATGGATACATATGACTAGAAAATTTCTAAAAATTTAGACTTCTATGTTAGAGTTTATCATAAACAAAATTTTTAAAAAATTTACATATTCAGTAAGGAGATAACGTTTATTAACAAAGGATATGAAAATGCAGTTCATAAAAGAATATTTCTAAATGATCAGCACATGTAAAAATCTTGCTGATAATCAAAGAAGTTGGTACAAAGTAAATGGTTAACTCTAGGGCACTGGAAAAGTAAGTTATGATACATCCAAGTGAATATTTATGTCATAATCATTAAAAATAATGTCATAGCAAGATATTTCATGAGTTGGGAAATAATTGCTTTGGAAGTAAGTTTGGTGAAAACTTGGTATGCTCTATATTATGTTTCTGTTTTTAATGTAACAAAACATCGGATAAAAAAGAAATTCTATCTACCTATCTACTCACCTACCTATCCTTCTGTCTCCTGGAAAGAAGATCAGAATGTTCATAATTATGTTTAGTTGGGGGAATATGGGAACCTCCCCTTTTTTGCAGTTTTCTGTTTAAAAATATTCTGCAGTGAATATATATTTCTTTGCTAATTAGGAAGGAAAAACAGTATTTTTAAGGTTTGTGTAGACAAGGACAGGAGCCAGCTTGAAGGGATACCTACCGGTGAAATTTGGGACAACTTGAGCATCATAAAGAATAAGGATGTTAAAGATTATTAAAAGGGAATGGGAGGGGCGCCTGGGTGGCTCAGTCGTTAAGCGTCTGCCTTTGGCTCAGGTCATGATCCCAGTGTCCTGGGATCGAGCCCCACATCGGGCTCCCTGCTCCACGGGAAGCCTGCTTCTCCCTCTCCCACTCCCCCTGCTTGTGTTCTCGCTGTCTCTCTGTCAAATAAATAAATAAAATCTTTAAAAAAAAAAGGGGGAAGGGGGAAGAAAGCTCCTCTTTACAAGACAATGCCACAAAGTAATAGAAGAAATTACATAATGAGAAAAATCAACATTCTGCAGTTCCTAATGTAATATTTGATTCAGGCAATGGTCAGCAATGAAAGTAAAGATCATTGAGGGAAAGGTTGGTGGGCAACAGGATCATTACATGGGGTCTCACAGTGTCACTGCCCACCCCCCCATCCCTGCCTTCTTGCCCTGATGTTATCTAATATATATATATTTTTTATTGTTATCTAATATTACAAGTGAAGCAATGTTCCTTTACAGAGGAGAGACCTGGCTGCCACCACCTTTTAGCCAAGTGACCAGAGGGAACATGATAGTACAGACTGTCATTATGTGCAAACAGAAGTATACAAACATTACCTCTGTACCTTCCTTCCAAAAATGTGTCACCTAGATCTAATCCTGAGGAAACCATCAGAAAAACTCAGAATGTGGGGTTTTCTAAAGCCAGCTGACCTGGACTCTTCAAAAAGGGAAACCAAAGAAGGCATGAGGACAGTTGTAGATTAAAAGACACCAAAGAGACATAAAACCAGATGCAGTATCAGAACTATGAAAGACACTATTAGGACCATCAGGGAAATCTAAAATTTTTAAATTTAAAAAATTCTATTAACATTAGCTATTATAAATTAGTGTTCATTTTCTAGATGTGCCCGTGTTATTGTAGTTATGTAGGAGAATGTCCTTGTCCATAGGAGATGCTTGACTAGGAATTTAGGAGCCAAGTGTCACAATGTCTGCAAGTTAGTTTTTGAATGGTTCGTTAACAGTTCGTATGTGAGAGAGAAAATAAATGAGGCCAAATGTTGACAACTGGTGGCTGGAGATGAAGGGTAAGCAATGTTGATTGAATTATTGTTTCGACTCATTTCTAAGGGTTTGAACATCTAAATATGAAATGTAATGGAGGGAAGTTCAGGTGGAAATAAAAAGGAGAGAGAGGAGTGAAATACAGGAGACATAAGGGCCATGGCATCCGGGTACAATGTGTGGATCTTGTTGGCTCTCACTTCCAACTAATCAACCCTAGGGACACATTTATGAGAGAATCCGGGAAATCTGAACACTGGTGGGATGTTTGGTGAAATGAAGTATGAAGCAGGTGAAACGAGATCGGCTATAATTGGTTTTTTTTTTTTTTTTTTTGAGAGAGTGAGCACGTGTGCTGGAGGGAGGGGCAGAGGCAGAGAGAGAGAGAGAGAGAGAGAATCTTAAGCAGGTTCCACCCCCAACACGGAGCCCTCTGCGGATCTTGATCTTGATCTCACAATGCTGAGATCATGACCTGAGCCAAAATCAAGAGTCAGATGCTTTACCAACTGAGCCACCCAGGCGCCCTTGCTGTGATAATTATTGAACCTGGGTCATGGGTCCATAGGGAGTGATTGTATTATCCTGTCTACTTTTGCATGTTGGGAAACTTCCATAGAAAAGTTGGGGGTGCAACTCAAAATTACATAGTAACGTTGGACTTTGTCAGGGAGTGAGTGACCAATAGATATCTAAATATGTTCCCATGGGTATACATAAGAATTACACAGAAGAGTGGTAAGTTGTGAAATCAAGATTAGTACCCGAATTTCTCTCATAGCAGTGATTTTAAGTGAGTTGCATGGGAGGGGGGAGCTGTGGTAGTGAAGGTTACATGGAAGTAATTGTCTTTCTATTTTTTTCCTTTTCTCTTATTTTTATCCTCTCAATTTCCCCAGTGCATGAGGCTCTTGACCACCATAAAGAAAGCTAGAGCTGATGCATTGTCTTCATTACTTCTGAAGCTGATGGAATGGTATTTATTGCTTCCACCTAAGTTTGAGAAATTCAAGATTTGTCTATTTCATCAGTTCTTATGTAGCTAGGAGAGCTTTTATTGTCCTGCAGATTCCAGATGCTACTGTACCTGCCAGTGCTAATTTAACATTCAGCTGAAGATAAACACAAGGTTTCGAAAGGAATGATCATTCAGGACGATCATACAAACCTCCTACTCCCCCCAGCCTCCCCAGGATCCGTGAGAGCTGTAAAGGTGAAAAACACTCATATTTTTGCATGCCTGTTGGTTAGGAGGACCAGTTAGGCTACAGTCAGATATCTCTTAGGGAATGATGAGCAGGTGGTCTAGCCCCATGGTGGCCCTGAACAATTTAGCTTTGACTCTAAGGCAGAATTTTACAATTAAGGAGGGCAGTAGTTTCTTCGTTGTGCGTGTGTTTTCTTTTCTTTCTTTTTTATTTTTTAAGATTTTATTCATTTGAGAGAGAGACAGAGAGAGCACACAAGCAGGGGGGAGAGGCAGAGGGAGAAGTAGGCTCCCTGCTGAGCCAGCCAGGAGCCTGATGTGGGGCTTGATCCCAGGACCTGGAGATCATGACCTGAGCCAAAGGCAAACACCCAACCATCTGAGCCACCCAGGCACCCCTGTGTTTTGTTTTCTAAAAGGAAATAGGATTGAAATAAAATGTGAATTGGATACTCATGTCTTAAAGCTTTTTTAAAGGAAACATTAGAGAGTGAGAATATTAACTTCCACTAGATAATATAAGCCATAAAGAGGAAAACAAGAGTAGACAAGCCTATGTACAGGAGAAGAAAAATTCAACTCTGAAAATGGTAAAAGACCACAATGAAACCTATGAATGGCAGACTTAATAGGAAAACAAACAAGATTTAGAAGGGATATCAAATCTGGGACAAAAAAAAAAAACCCCAAAAACCTCTTGGAACCAATATCCATAACTTTGCTTAACTTAGTATATACAGAGATAAGGAAAATAAGTTATACCCTACTATTTAGCCTCTGAATGCAGTTTTTATTATTTAGACTAGGTAACACTGATGAAAATACTTTAGAAACTCTAAAATATTCACAAATATAAAATACACATGCACTTAGTGCTTCCTTTAGATTTTTTTCTAAGGTGTCATCATAATAACTGTTTGCCTTGGAGGTTAAAGTTTGGACTTACGATTTGGGCTTTTCAGTTTGAGTATCTTTAAAGTCAAATAAAAGACATGTACATGGAAAGGAGGCAGATTTGTTTCATCAAATCTCCTTTATACTTTTGTGTCACGCTGTATCCGTGGTGGAGTTTAAGTGGCTACATTTCCTTGCCACCTCTCCTGTGGTTTAGTTCCCTCCACTTTCACTGGGGGCCAGCACAGCGACTCGCTTTGACCAGCAGAACGTGGTGGAAGCCTAGCAGCTTGCACTCCTGCCCTCTGAACTACCGCGGCTGGTGAAGAGGCCTGGGTTAACCCCCCTGAGGCTGAGAAACCACAGGGGCTGAGAGGCGGGCCGGCAGTCAGCAGACTCCTGAATGGAGGAGGCCCGCGGAGACCACCTAGCGCCTCCCCTGTTAGAGGACTGTGGCTGCACGAACGGTCCCAGGCCCGTCCCAGGCAGGACGGGCAGGACTGCCCCCATGCGCCCAACCCAAACTGCCGATCCATGAACTCAGTTCATTACCTTTCCCGGCAACAGGCTTCCTGGGATGGGAGCACCATCATGAATCACTTTGATCATCTGTTCCCACTTTAAACACCCCACATCCCTTTGGTGATCTCTTCTCATGTCACACGGTGTCCATGCTTTTCAGACCTTACACTGACCTGGTCACTCTTCTCTGGACATAGTCCAGCTTGCCAAATCTCTCTTTACATTGTGTAGCACTCAGAACGGAAAACTGCTGCAAATACGATTTGCCCCTTTTACCTGCTCTGGTTCTTTCCTAGAGCTCCTTTCTCATAACAAGACCCCGAAACAGGAGCTTTACCTCTCGTGCTTTTAACCCCCTCCCCCAGCGGCAGAATTTTCTCACGTCTCAGGATCCAAGTCCACTGGTGTCGCCTTTATAATGCTTCCCTGTCTGAACTGTTCCCGACCCCAAAGTCTCTTCTCCTTCATCCGTACAGCTCTTTACACTGAGTGTTAGGTCCGCTGTGTCTGGCTCCTTGGCTAGGCTCTGAATTCCTTGAAAACAGCTATTTTGTTTTCTTTTTGTACCTTAACACTTCACCCAGTACTTGGCATATATTAAATGCTTAGTAAATGTTTAATGAGTTGGATAATTATCTAATATTCTCTGGGTATTAAAATACATTATCTTCTCGTCTACATTTTTCCACAAGGCCATTAAGAGAGACCATCAGATTCCTGTCTAAATCAAGATGTAAGATTATGTCCATTGAATTTTTCCCTGTTTACCAACTCAGTCCATCAGCTATGGTGCTGCTTTCTTTTTAAATGCTGTCAAGCCTGCTGAAGAATTTTGACAGAAATGTTTGTTTCCTGTTTCTGGAATGTGTTCACTCATTCTTGAACATTGAGGCGTTTGCTTTATTTTGGTTTTTCATCTCTTTCATTCACAGCCATACGAATTCACTTGCAGTAATTTCAAGATTACATACACACTCCGGCGTATTTTACTACTGTGGCACATCAACAGTTGGGGTTGGTAAATTTGATCTCATGCGTTATAACTATTAATACACTAATAGTACTTTACATTGTTAAAGTGCCTCACCATTTGCAAAATGTTTCCCCAGATCTGATCTCATCTGCGCCTCACGCGAATGATAGGTAGGTGGGTAGGTAGTGATGCTTATCTGTGGTTTTCGGTCAGGGAAATAGCTTAGAGAGAGAGGTCACCTGACTGGGTAGAGAGTCAAGAATTGAACCCAAGCCTTTCAGAGCAATTTAGAAGCTTGTTTAGGATCTGGGCTCTGGTGCCTTATGCGCATTCTGCTCAGTCCTGGTTAAAGAGAGCTTTTCTCACGGAGAAGGACAAACACACACCACCAGTTGAACAGCTCTGCTTTCTCCGTGCGTTTCCTGTTCTTGTCATTCTCCAACCTTTTTTCCTCCAAGCTTTTTCCTTTTTATTCTCCCCTACCCGGCTTTGTGTTCTGAGCATACCCGTTTGGTCATACGTTCTGCTTGCCTGCGGAATTTGTTTTGGTGCTGCAGGGACGAAGGAAAGGAACGGACACTCGTGCCGGGCGCTGCACCCGTGACTCCCCATGTTATTGGATCAGTGTGGTGACCTAGCAGGACAGGTGAAATCATCCTTTGTTTCTACAGATGACGAGAGGAGGCTCAGAGATTTACGCAGTTACTACCTACCATCACATCCATCTCCCCCCAAGTTGTCTCAATAAAGATTTCAAGTGGAAATATCTGCCCTCGGAAGTGATTTTGTGCAGAATTTAATATGCTTTTTTGTTGGTTTTGTTTTGTTTTAAAGGGGGCACACCATGATGGTTTTCCTTTTTTCTGTGATATTTTCGTATTTCGAGAGTGTGGGAGTTTAGGAAGTCCTGGGGAAGGCCGGCTGTACCTCTTGCCTTCCAGTGTGGTTGTTCCCGTTTGGTGTGGGTCACTGTTAAGATGTAAACTGTTACCTGGATAAGGGTTGCGCACCCATGCAGCCCTGTTATCCACCTCTCATACCTCAGCAAGAATTAGTGTCTCAGATGGGTCATTACAGAGACCAGAGCTCCAAGGAGCTGGAACCCGGGACAGGTGAAAGATGGGGGGAAAGGGCCAGGCTGCCACCTGGGGGCTGGCATGGGGGGCGGGTCTGGGGGGAGTGCACTGGTGCATCCCTGCGCAACAGGCAATGAGGACTGGTGCCCACGAGGAGGCTGTCGTCACACCTTCTCCTTAACCTCCCGATCTAGAGTCAGTCTTGGTGCTGCGGAAGTCAATGCGGTGACCACACTTCTGCGTTTTAGGAGTTGGGCCGCACACACAGCCTCCACCTTCTAGAGATGATAAGCATCTCTCTCTTTAAATTGAATTTCAACAACACGCAACCTGGTGGCCTCATAATTACAAACTGCTAAATGTTAGAGATGGAAGGAAATAATCTCTATAATGACTGTGCTTAGTCATAAAGCAATCTCTTATTTCCCCACTTTCTAGACAATTGCAACACGACTTTCCCAGGGCCCTGATTTTCAGCACGGATGATTTTTTCTTCAGGGAAGATGGTGCCTATGAGTTCAATCCTGACTTCCTGGAGGAAGCGCATGAGTGGAACCAGAAAAGAGGTGACAAATTCCTTTCCAAATTCCCCGGGAAATCCTATCGTGCACATAGGTAGTAGCTGCTGCAGAATGAATACATTTTCTAGAAGGAGCGTAATCAAAAGTTCTGCCATTTCCCCCCCTAAACAGAATGTCAGAACATAACCTCCCTAGATTCCAGGAAAAAGAAAATGATTGGTAATGGGTTCTGAAATATGTGGCACTAAAGTTGTGTAATGAGAACAGCTGTGATAAAAAAAATAACAAAATATGGAGTACACTCACCCTTCTGATTGTTGCATGTTGTTCACTGTTCTGTAACATTGTGTTGCAGCCAGAAAAGCAATGAGGAATGGCATATCCCCCATTATTATTGATAATACCAACCTCCACGCCTGGGAAATGAAGCCCTATGCAGTCATGGTAGGAAGAAGCATCATTCCGAATTTTCAGTTACGGACATTTTGTGAGAAAGTTGCAACATTTGTTCTTTCCTCTTCTTCTGATCTGCCATGATCTCATCTTTATTAATCGTAGCTCTCTCAGGGTGCAGGTAAAGAGGTTTAATTTTAGTGTTTCTCGGTTGTTCAATGGCTGAAATTTGCTGAGATGCTAATTATCACATCAGGGTACGTTTTTAAATTGTCCTTGGTCTGAATTCTTGATAGTTTTTCTGTCTTGATTGTTTCCCAAGGGGAGACAAACATGCCCAGGAGCACCCTCTGAGACTTACACAGAAATACTGGTTGGATGACGCTACTAGCGGAGTGGTTGATAATAATAAGCCCCTTCTGTCTTTGGCAAGCCAGGGATTTCAGCGCTGGGTGGTATTGGTGCGGGAGAGTCTGGGGCAACTTTTTTTTGGTTTAAAAACAGATTGAGAATTAGCACTCTAACCCTATTCGGATACTAGAATATAAATATACAAAGATAACAACTCGGCTCTCTGTTGTCAGAATAGGAAAGAACAGTAAGATGAATAAAACATTGTGCATATTTTTAATTTTGAAATATGTCTGAAAAAAAATCAGATCTCTTATGGTAGTAAGTTTTCACTTCCTATTGGGTATATAGACAGGAGAAAAGATCCTGAAACACACAGGGCAGGAAGAAGATAGCTGAGTAGTCTGATTTTGTCACACACAATCCCCACTTGGCTAACTGTAAAGGGAATATCTCCAAAACGGGGCTTGTGACTTCTTTTTAATTTGGGGGCAAACTAGCTTCTATACAGGTACGCTTTTCTCGAACTGTATGTCCATTAGGTTTACTTGGGCCCAGCCTGTGGGACTTTGGGTTCGCGAGTAGGAAGGAATGAACATCAGCTTTGTGGTTACTTCAGTTCATGGACCAAGAATCCACTTGGGAGAGAAATGAACAGGGACATGAGTAGTCTAATCAAGGCACAACTCAAAACCAAGAGTTAGCGGGAGAGTGGCTTAAGGGAAGACATTTTACTTTTTTATTTTTTATTATCTGGAATGTACAATCTTTTTCAGCCATCCACAGCTATTAGTAAGACCCAGAAATTAGATATTTTCCACTTATGATATTTGAATCCTTCTCTAATTAGAGGGGTCCATCTCAAGAATGAAGAGGAAATCTTTTTACTTTGCTCTTTTCGTTCTGTATTTTAGAACATAATAAACAATAGTGATAATAAAGTTCAGATTTTGAGATAAAAAAAGTAGTAGCCAATTTATGAATGCAAAGAATATTTGGATGTTTATATGGAAACTGTAATCATTTTCTAAACTCGAGGAAAATGGGGCACAGTGCACTGGGCCAAACTGTGTTGCATAGAGGGGAAAGCTCCCTTTGGTGGGAAGAGTTTGTAAAGAGTATGGGAAAATCACTTTTATTTCATAAGCTCTGTTCCTGTGGCACCCTGACTTTCTAACCAAGGTGTGAGGGATGGGACAGGGCATTTGACAGAAGAAACTATGCTAATCATATAAGGGACTTTGAGAAGCCACTGAATGTATTTCTCATACCTGTGAATAGGATATTTAAAACTAGTCCAGCTATCTATTTTTTAAAAATGTCCCAAAACAAAGAACCGTTATAATTTTCCTACATAGTAGATAAAATGGACCAAAATTTATCATTGGGAGCCATAATATAATCTGAGAGTGGCTAAGCATGGAAATGAACCAACTGTACTTATTAAGATAAACTCAGGCCTTGGATTACTGGTAAAACAGAGGAATTGTAGAAAGGATTTGTAGTAAATGTGAAATGGCAGCATAAACATTCCCAAACATACATACCATGTCTTCAATGTTTTATGTACTTTTGAAAAATCAGGCACTTGAAAATAACTATGAAGTTATATTCCGAGAACCTGACACTCGCTGGAAATTCAACGTTCAAGAGTTAGCAAGGTACTTCTTTGTTTTTCTAGTTCCTCATTATGTATCCTGCTATTTTCAGGTATTTCAGACCGAACAAAAGAATCTTTTCAGGCTGGAAATGGACATGGTAGTTTTCAGGCCAGAAATGGTAATTCTTGGAAATTGATAACTTTGGAATTATTAATGTGAAGACTTTAGTTTTGGGTCAGTTTTCTAATATAATGCTAAATGCTAAACCTTGGCTTGGACTTGGTCCTTTTAAAGGACACATATAACTTTCTGCTGAAATGCTTCTTCATTAATGAGCGTTTGAAAGCACTGTTCTCTGCATGGGATTGCACATGTCAGTGGTGTTTCTGCATTTAGGCTAAATCTTTAAAGGTCTTTAGATGTTGAACAGTCTGTGGTTCATTTATGGTCTAGATGCTGCTTCTAATTTATAAAGCAATACATGTCCAAGTAATACTAACTTGTTGACTGAGTGCATGAGTTCTGATATTCACTATGTGTTACTAGATGATGCCAGTGATTTAAAGTAACCAGTGAGATCAGAATTTACTTTTTAGGAATAAGGCTAGTTCATTCTATGGTTACAAGCAGACAGCGTTTCCAAAGTGGGTCTGTGGCCCAGCCTCCTCAGGATTGCCTGAGGGGGTTGTTGAAATCCTAGTTCATGGGCCCCATTCCATTGTGGGGAATCTCTGGTAATTGCATTTTGAACTATATCCCCAGTGGTTTCTCATGCCCACTTGAATTTAAGATTATTTTAATTAGCATCTAGAAGTACCTAGGACTGACTGACATGAATTGATTATAGAGATATGCATGATTAACAGGCAAATATACAATAAAAAGATCTCACGGTGTTCTTTTACGTCTTGAAGCACAGAATTGAGACTTCCAGAAACAAAGCATCGGTGAAGGTCTTGCCCTTTGCTAGGTTCAGGGCGGCATGCAAAACAGGAGTGGAGCCTGAAAGAGAACTCCTTAAGGGGACCTCACGCTTCTGTGAGAGTTAAGTCCTGAGACAAGGGAGTGCATCTCTAAGTAAAATGCAAGTAATTCCTTTTGATAGGCTGCCTTAAGTAAATGTTTGCATTTGTTCCCACGTAGAAGAAACATTCATGGAGTCCCAAGAGAAAAAATACACCGAATGAAGGAGCGGTATGAACATGATGTTACCTTTCACAGCGTGCTTCACGCCGAAAAGCCCAGCAGAATGAACAGAAACCAGGACAGGAATAACGCGTCCCCTTCCAACGGCGCACGTTACTGGAATCCCTACGCAGAGTTTCCCAACCGGAGGGCTCCTGGGGGCTTCACACACGAGGGCTCCTGTAACAGAAGAGGCGGTTGTCACCATGGATATTAGAAGCCTGTCTGACAGGCATTCGAAATTTTCCTAAATCAGTTTTTACTGCCAATTTTGGTATTTATTCTTTGTTCGGTTTTCGTCAAAGCTCTAATTCCAGTGTAAATAGTCCGACCTGAAAGTTTTTGAGCAGAAGCCATTATACTTCATCTTCGCCGAGCATTTGTTAAAGTGATCCTGTATGCATGGTCCGACGCTGGGAATTCGGCCGCTTTGATTGTAAACAGAGTTCCTTTCTCTAGGGAAGCCAGAGATTGGAAACTGAAACCTGAGAACGTACCCAAGCACAGAATCAGTCACCTAAGTCCGAGATGTAGAAGCTTCAGTACCACTTTCTCTGAAGAAATCTATTTTTCCAGGAAATTCATCTCCATCAGGAAAGTTGGAAAGGTGGGGGAGAAGTGGGAGGCAGGAAAAACGGTGCCGTTGCTACTCTGAGAATCTGTGTATCCTCCAAATGTGCGAGGTGTGGCTGTCAGGATGATACTGATTTTCCTTTAGAACGCACATGCCAGAGAGCATACACCTAAGGGAATGTTGTCCTTCAAAGTAGACCCTTGGGGAATTACTCCTCTATTCTAGTGATGTGTTATTGTTAAAGAGGTCTGTCGGATCCTTCTTTTAAAAATTTTTTTGGAGACAGCAAGAGCGGGAGAGCGAGAATGGGGGAGAGGGAGAGGGGGAGGGAGAGAGGATCCTAAGCAGGCTCCTCGCTCAGCAGGGAGCCCACTGCGGGGCTTGATCTCACCACCCTGAGATAGGACCCGAGCTGAAATCAAGACTCAGGTGCCCAACCAACTGAACCACCCACGTGCCCCTATCGAATCCTTAACAGCCCTACAAGCTACTGAGGAAAATCAGTGTCATTACTTAAAGTCACATCTTGGTTTTAAATTACCACTTTATTGAATAAGTTTAACCTAACTTTTGGCTGTTGTGCTAATAGTGTAAATTAAAGAAGCCTGACTTTATAAAGCACCAATTTTTAAGAGTTAAAGTTTTTAAAATTATGCCTGTTAATAGACATGTGTGTGATCACTTGGCTGCCCAAATGTTTGGGAGTGCAAGGAATTAAACATCCCAAGATAGAAATCATACAGGGCTATGTCTAAGCCATGCCCATTGGAAGATGACCAGTCTTGGTGTTTTATGTGGCATTAAGACAAAGTTCTGCCACAACTCTGGAATGTCCCTCTTATGCCGATACTGAATCTATGATTCCAAATTAAATCTCAGCAGGTTAGAATCACATTTGGTGTGAGACCATGATTAAGTAAGACCATGTAGGATGTATGCTTTATTTCTTGTTGGCCAACAGCTTCTTTCTAATGTTCTGTGAAATATTAAGTGTCCTATATAATGGTGCTTTTATGGCTATTAAAAATTATATATGGTATTGCTTTCTATGGATTTGTCACTGAATCTAAACATTTTTTGGACCAATGATATAAAAAAGTTATTCCCCTAAATCCCATAGAATTCTACCATATTAAGAACCAGTTTTTCTTTTTCTTTTTTAAAAAATTTTTTATTGTTATGTTAATCACCATATATTACATCATTTGTTTTGGTGTAGTGTTCCATGATTCATTGTTTGTTCATAACACCCAGTGCTCCATGCAGAATGTGCCCTCTTTAATACCCATCACCAGGCTAACCCATCCCCCTACCCTCCTCCCCTCTAGAAACCTCAGTTTGTTTTTCAGAGTCCATCATCTCTCCTGGTTCGTCTCCCCCTCTGACTTACTCCCCCCTTCATTCTTCCTCTCCTGCTATCTTCTTCTTTTTCTTTTTTCTTAAAATATGTTGCGTTATTTGTTTCAGAAGTACAGATCTGTGATTCAACAGTCTTGCACAATTCACAGCGCTCACCGTAGCACATACCCTCCCCAATGTCTATCACCCAGCCACCCCATCCCTCCCACCCCCGACCACTCCAGCAACCCTGTTTGTTCCTGAGATTAAGAATTCCTCCTATCAGTGAGGTCATATGATACATGTCTTTCTCTGATTGACTTATTTCACTCAGCATAACACCCTCCAGTTCCATCCACGTCGTTGCAAATGGCAAGATCTCATTCCTTTTGATGGCTGCATAATATTCCATTGTGTATATATACCACATCTTCTTTATCCATTCATCTGTCGATGGACATCTTGGCTCTTTCCACAGTTTGGCTATTGTGGACATTGCTGCTATAAACATTGGGGTGCACGTACCCCTTCGGGTCCCTACATTTGTATCTTTGGGGTAAATACCCAGTAGTGCAATTGCTGGATCGAATGGTAGCTCTAATTTCAACTGTTTGAGGAACCTCCATACTGTTTTCCAGAGGGGTTGAATCAGCTTGCATTCCCACCAACAGTGTAGGAGGGTTCCCCTTTCTCCACATCCCCGCCAACATCTGTCATTCCCTGACTTGTTAATTTTAGCCATTCTGACTGGTGTGAGGTGGTATCTCATTGAGGTTTTGATTTGGATTTCCCTGATGCCGAGCAATGTTGAGCACTTTTTCATGTGCCTGTTGGCCATTTGGATGTCTTCTTTGGAAAAATGTCTGTTCATGTCTTCTGCCCATTTCTTGATTGGATTATTTGTTCTTTGGGTGTTGAGTGTGATAAGTTCTTTATAGATTTTGGATACTAGCCCTTTATCTGATATGTCATTTGCAAATATTTTCTCCCATTCTGTTGGTTGTCTTTTGGTTTTGTGGACTGCTTCTTTTGCTGTGCAAAAGCTTTTTATCTTGATGAAATCCCAATAGTTCATTTTTGCCCTGGCTTCCCGTGCCTTTGGTGATGTTTCTAGGAAGAAGTTGCTGTGGCTGAGGTTGAAGAGGTTGCTACCTGTGTTCTCCTTTAGGATTTTGATGGACTCCTGTCTCACGTTTAGGTCTTTCAACCATTTGGAGTCTATTTTTGTGTGTGGTGTAAGGAAATGGTCCAGTTTCATTCTTCTGCATGTGGCTATCCAATTTTCCCAACACCATTTGTTGAAGAGACTTGTCTTTTTTCCATTGGACATTCTTTCCTGCTTTGTCAAAGATAAGTTGACCATAGAGTTGAGGGTCCATTTCTGGGCTCTCTATTCTGTTCCATTGATCTATGTGTCTGTTTTTGTGCCAGTACAAGAACCAGTTTTTCTATATCTTAAACTTATTTACCAGTCTCCTCTAATAAACAGGAGACATAAAGACAAAAGCAACCTTATATTTTATATGCTGAAATTATTTGATCTCTGCACATTAGAAAGACTATTACTTTAACATTTCAATACCTGACACGACTGAAATCTTACCGCTATGTAACCAGTATGAAGTGGCCCCAGGTTTAGATCCAGAGCTTTTAAAGAGCTCAGAAGAGTAGTGTCCCTGTTTCTTTTTTTTTTTTTTCCTTATATGACACCTGAAATACTTGGTTTGGAAACATAAAAAGAATTGATTAAATGCTGCCAGCTTTATCCCGGTAGAAGTGATCTATTTTTTCTCTTAATTCGTATGTGATTTTTTGAACACTCAACTTTAGCTTGTAGTGTTTTGTATTACTAACCTTTGCATCATTCATATAGCTGGCATAGGGCTTTATGTACAAGATAATAGGCTCTCATTAAGTGATTGTTGAATAACACAAGTTGCTTTTACCTTTTATCCCTTATACAGTGCACCTTCTTGACTTTGAAATCATTGTCACTTCTTAGAGGATAATATCCATTTATACTTAAGCTTCATGGTTTGCTTATATAGCTTTGCTATATTATTTACAACGTATAAAAAAGGTGTGCATGAGATCTCTCTGTGATCTAAATGGTAATGAAGAACAGAGGAGGTACTAGCAATTCAGGTTTTCTAGGAATGAAAAAAAAAAAGGTAAAATTCTTATAATTCTTTTTGTTCACCTGAGATTCAAGTTTTATTCCCTGTTCTAGAGTGGATCACTTGGAAAATGATTGGGGTGTGAAGGACCAAATTGTTTGAACAAAACTTAAATCACATATTATTAAGACTGGCAGAACACCTGAGTTAAAAAACTGCAGAATGGACTATTTATGTTAATAATTTTTAGAGGAGAGAAAAATCATGGATCACAGTTATGAAAGAAAAAAACTGCTTCTTAAAAGATTTATTCTAGGGTTTGAAATGTGTTTATAGATTTGAAAACATGGTATTTTATATAAATTTAAGACATATTAAAAGACCTGTTTGAAGAGCTTCTCCATGCTATTAGCTCCTATTAGAACTGCATTCTCTTTTCTCTATTAAGCATAGAAAGGTAACAGATGAGAATGTCCTCTTATATTGAACTATTCCTGTCTGCCTTGGTGGTTAGAGAAAATCAGGTTTGAAGGAAGGACTTGCTGAGTCCTGTGATAGGGCTAAAAATAAAGCAGGTAGAATCACAGCCAATTTGAAAGAAAGATTTTCTCTTAAGTTGCAGATGATCATTTTGTTAAAAAAACACGAACACTATGAAATCTGCTTTAAAGCATTTGAATTTTTAATTAAAATAATTCAGCGATCACACTGGAATCATGAAAAGGAATTACATTGAAGATTCTGTTTTTCTTGCAGTTATGCTGTCTTAAGGTTGAAGAATTGGTCTAAAGAAAACACCACTGTTGTTTCTTACTCCCTCTGACTTTTGATCAGGATAGAACTATAAGAGAACCAACATTCATTAAGGAAAAGTGGTTCATAGTGGGTTACCTCTGAAAAAACCAAACCAAACCAAATCACCTAAAATAGGAACTAAACTAAAAGGAATTACAGGAGTCAAAATAACTGTACTTAGAAACCTAGTTTCATTTAATTAAGGACACAATTTAAAGAGAAAGGTATGTTTACTTTGTAAAATATACCTGATCAAATCCAGTGATCAAATCCAGTCATAAAGATTTAAAGATTTTTTTTCTTGATTAGTTAGTAAATAAATATACAGTCAATTTTCAGACATGTAACTGAGATTAAAGTATATCGTTACAGAGACAGGCCAGGCGCATTCCTGAGATAGACAAGCACACAGGGAGATTTGGGACTGTGTCCTTTTTTTCTCATGCAAATCCTGATGTACTTGATGCAAATCCTGATAGGCTGAAGCTGCATTTTCTACAAATTGGAAAGGCTGAGTCAGTAACTGATTTATTGTCATTTTTGTTTCTGTCGCCTTTGCAGTCTCATAGATGCCCTTTTCACTGTACTTGCGTCCTGCACATTGGTCTCCCACTCTTCGGTGCGGGCCTGGGGGCTCCCGCATCCTGTGACCCCAGATGCAGCAGAATGCCTTTTCTGCCTCAGATAATCTTTTGAGCTCTCGGGAGCAGTCCTAGGGGAGTCACTGAGAGACATAAGTTGATTTTCTCCTGCCAGACCCGACAAAAGGGCTTGAGTGTTTATCAATGCGAGTTCTTCGTCTGCTATTGAATCACTTTCCAAAAGGGAAAGGTCATTAAATTTAAGTGGAGTCATCTGAGGAGAATTCAACTCTTTCTTCTTTATAGGTGTTTTGTATTTGGTGCCGCAAGCCCGTGGTGGCTGAAAGGCCTTCTGTGCAGCTGGAGAAACAAATGTACAAATGGGACTGACAGGCGGAGGTAAAGGCAGTCTACTCAAAAAATCCAAAGCTTTTCTCTTCTTGCAGCTTTTTGGGTCATCCATCTCTTTCTCCCCTTTACAATAAGACTTTGAAATCATTTGGGCTGATCCAGGTGTGGAAACAGACTTCTCTTTTGGCTTACGAAGTGATAAAGGACTCTGGTAATTCATCTCACTACTGGGAGAAGACATCTGATAAAAAGACAAAAAGCAGCCTAGATAATTATGCACTAATATATAAAACATCATCAAATTAGCTTTTCATTAGAATTATTTTTTTTAAAGATTCATTTATTTTAGAGAGAGAGAGAAGGGGGAAGGGGCAGAGGGAAAGGGAGAGAGAGAGAATCTCAAGCAGACAGACTCCCCAGAGTGTGGAACCCGAAGCAGGGCTCGATCCCAACCCTGAGATCATGACCTGAGCTGAAACCAGAGTCGGACACTTAACTGACTGAGCCACGCCTGCACCCCTCACTAGAAATATTTAAGCACACAAATACCACACACGTTGTCACTCCCCTCATGACTCATAGGTCAGATGATTCCAAGAGACCTTGATATGATTGTGCTCATTCCAGAAGAAAATAGTTTTGCATAAAAAGATACAAAAATGACAGGAAAAGAAAGAAGAATGAAGACTAATTGTACTAAAAGACAAAAAAGGAGGTAGGGGAACATAACTTATGCACTAATCTTTTCTTTTTCATTAACAGTTTAAACAAAGATAAGCATTTTTAAACCATTTTAAGAGCACAGACTGACTGGGTTCTAGTAGGTATACTTTTCTAGTTTTGTGACTTTAAGCAATTGTTCAACCTCTCTAGGCCATAGTTCCCTCATTTGTAAAGTGGAGATAATTTCCATCCCATGGATCGTTGTGAAGATTGAGTTAACATAGATATACCTAGCAACTGTTAGCTACTTAAGAATTAGTCATCAGCCAGTATTACAGACCTTATGGCTTGATGTGCATGTGTTGTGATTTAAAGAGTTAAATCAAACTGAGCTTAGAAACAACCCTAATTGTACAGACTAGTCCTCCGAGTAAAAGGACACAAGCCAAGTATTTTCCATCACATGTACTTGCAAAGTTAAAAATGAAAGCACCTGTTTGTAAAATGCCCCCAAAGAACGTTACATTCTGGCTTTGATAAACAAGATAGAATTTCTAGATAACCTAGACTTACAGGAGACAGATAACAATTAACCACACTTTCTAGGTAAGTTTAATTACATTTTACCATGTTTACTAGGTATACACCAAAATATATTATTGCCTTCATTTATAATATTAACAAAATTCCTTAAATTTACATTAACTTACCAGAAATTTATTTCCCATGCCAAGGACTGTTTGAGCAGTGTGTGGCTCTGAAGCATAGTCTTTAGTCGGGGTGGACAACTTGGGAGCGTTTGCATTAAGTATATGCATAAGTTTGTTTTCTGCATCATTGCAAAACATACCAATATTCTAAGAAAATAAATGGGAAAAGCTGTTTTGTAAAATGAAAATGGACATAGTCATGTTTTCAGAAAATGTTACTTTTAAAACCAGAAATGAAAGATTCAGACCAGAAGAAAAATAATGACACACCCCAAATTTGATAGCAATTGTCAAACAATCTGCCAGTGTAAAAATGCAAAGCCAACACAGTTGTTGGAGGGAGAGAGGGAGTCTGTATGTCAGGGAAGGAAAGAGATGGGAGAGATCTTTCCAATCATCCAGTTTAATAAGCAAGGTTTCACATGATACTGGATTCATTGCTGGAAGATGGTCTCAAGGTCCAGCTCTATTTCCTACCTGCTAGCTGTAAATCATCCAACATCTATAGAGTACGCCTTAGGTTAGTAGTAAAATGAGAGAATCACCTCATGTCTGTTCCAAGAATTAACTGAAACAATGAGTAGGTTAAACCACATAAAACTGTTGTTTCAGAAATTTCAATTGGTCAAATACCAGCAATTTTATAGGATTTAACCTAATTCATGAGAGTATTTTGTAAAACTTAAAAATGCTATGTAAATGACAGTCAGTTGTCTCTGAAGTACCCTTGAACAGTCTCCGAGAAAACCTGGATGTACTCTGTATGGGAGCCAAATAATGAATGCACTCCCCACTCCACCCTCCAGTTTAGAAACCAGATAAATCAGGGTGTTATTCTTCACTATGTGTACTGAGTCTTTAGACAAAATATTACACAAACCTCCTTCACATAGCTGGCTACTCTAATGCTTTTAAAACGTAATTTTATTTACACATATTTTGAATAACACACATTTCAAATATTAAAGAGGCTTATCTTGAAGATTCTTTACTAGTTAGCAATTTATAAAATTCAAAATTTTATTGGAAGGCAGCACTGCAAAGTAGTTAATAGTTTGGGCTACGCATTCAGATGGCTTAAGTATGAATCCTGCTTCTAACAACTTGGCTGTGTGCCTTAACCTCTCTGTTTTTCATCAATAAAATGGAAAAAAGCTCCATACCTCATAGAGTTGGTGGTAGAATTAAATGCGACAGGGCTGGAACAAGGCCTGACACACAGTAAGCACTCTAAACTTTAGCTAATATTATTACTTGCTGTTTATATAGATTTAAGGATAAAATGCATACATTATCCAGGGAAAATAAATTTCAGTGTTCTATTTGGGAGTATTTCAAATCAAAGATATAAACTATAAAATACTAGATATGGAGTTTAAAATGTAAATTTGGAATCGGCATGTTATTAACTAACTACACTACCAACTGCTCTGAACCATGGGTAGCTCCTATAATTCTTGTTGCTCACATGATTTGTAGCTCTGAACGTCCTCCTCACAGTTTCCCCTCACTCAGTCCCCTCCAAATCATCATCTCTCAGCTGTTGTCCTCCTATCTCCTCAGGCTTATGAGCACTTTATACAGGATGAAACCGCATTACATTGTATCTCAACTATCCAGTTTTCATAGAAGCCACCATTTTCCCTTAATATTTGACCATCAAAATAGGAAAATACCAAAATGCGTGGTAATGCACAAAGTAATTTTACCTCGATAGTATTTTTCATTTTGTGGAATAGCTCTTGAAAATGGCCCTCCTTTGGACTGGCAGAAAACCTGGAAAAATCTCCAGCAAATAAAGTAGGAATTCCTGATTTGGCTTCTGGTCGCCACTGGAGGTTGCTTGCAGCAATTAATGTGTGAGGTTTAATAATGTCCTCATTAAGATCGGCCCAAAACTTTATTGCCAATAAATTATGGCATTCATCTGACAAATAGACCAAAGGAGCAAGACCTAAAGAAACAAAACAAAACACCCCACTTCATTATATATGTTAGGTAAATTTAAAAAATGCAAGGAACTTCTAATATGCCCATTTGTTTTGGTATGCTAATGGTAAAAACAGATCAAACTAACTAAATTTAGAGAAAGCTCAGGATTTCCAAAATAGCCTGTTGCTTATCATGCTAAAATGTTAATGCCAATATGACAACATATTCTATTACTGAGGCCATGGGGAAGGAGGTTCTCTGTTGGTGGGAATACAAATTTGTGCAATCCTCTGGTGAAAAAAATTGGTAGAACCTAGCAAAGTGATGCACGTTTACCTTTCCACTCAGCAACCCCACTCTAGTACTCTATTCTGAAGATGTACTTCCAATTATAGTGAGATACATATGAACAAGGTTCAAGAAAATAGTGTGTATGAGCTTATTCACTGAAGCACCGTTTGTAGGTAATTATAAACGATTTAAAGCAGCCTGTATTACGCAAGAGTAGTATGGCACATTCAGACAACACTTACTATGCAGCTGTATGAAAGAATGAGGAAATGCTCTGAAAACACAATGGTCCAAAATCTTGGGGATGAAGCAAAAGCTGTTCTAAAGAGGGAGGTTTATAGCAATACAGGCCTACTTCAAGAAACAAGAAAAACCCCTAATAACCCTTACACCTAAAGAAAATATAAAAAGAACAAACAAAACCCAAAGGAAAGAAATTATAAAGATTAAAGCAGAAATAAATGAGACTAAAAAAAAAAAATTCAATGAAACCAGAAGCTACATCTTTAAAAAGATAAACAAAATTGATAAACCAGACTAAAGCCAGACTCACCAAAAAAAAAAAAAAAAAAAGAGAGAGAGAAAGGACTCAAACAAAATCACAAATGAAGGAGGAGAATAACGGACAGCACAGAAATACAAAGGATTAGAAGAGAACATTATGAAGAATTATATGCCAAGAAATTAGACAACCTAGAAGAAATGCATAAATTCTTAGAAACATGTAACCTTTTTTTTTTTTTTAAAGATTTTATTTATTTGAAAGAGAGAGGGAGAGAGTAGAGCGCACAAGCAGTGGGGACAGGGAGAAGCAGGCTCCCTGCCAAGCAGGGAGCCCAACATGGGGCTCAATCCCAGGACCCTGAGATCATGGCCTGAGTCGAAGGCAGATGCTCAATGGACTGAGCCACCCAGGCATCCCTGAAACATGTTAACCTTCTAAAACTGAATCAGGAAGAAACAGAAAATCTGAACAGACTGATTACCAGGAATGAAACTGAATCAGTAATCAAAAAATTCCCCAATAAACAAAAGTTGATGACCAAATGGTTTCACAGGTGAGTTCTACCAACATTTAAATAAGAATGACTACCTCTTCTCAAACTATTCCAAAAAAAGAGAAGAGGAAGGAGAACATCCAAATTCATTCTATGAGGACAGCATTACCCTGATGAACACAGATGTAAAAATACTCAGCAAAAGATGAGGAAACCAAATCCAACAATACATTAAAAAACAAACAAACAAACAAACATTCACCACAATCAAGTGGGATTTATTTCTGGGATGCAAGGGTGTTTCGGTATTCACAGATCAATCATCATGATACATTACATCAATAACGGGAAGGATAAAAACCATATGATTGTCTCAACAGATGCAGAAAAAGGATCTGACAAAGTACAGCATGTATTCATGATAAAAATCCTCAACAAAGTAGGGTTAGAGGGAACATAACTCAACATAATAAAAGCCACATATGAAAAACACATAGCTAACATCATATTCACTAGTGAGAAACAGAGCTTTTCCCCTAAGGTCAGGAACAAGACAAGGGTGCCCACTTTCACCACTTCTTATTCAACACAGTACTGGAAGTCCTAGGTGCAGCAATCAGACCAAAAAAAAAAAAAAAAGAGAGAGAGAAAAGACATCTAAGTTGGTCAGGAAGAAGTAAAACTTTAACTATTTGCAGATGACATGATACTATATAGAAAACCATAAAGACTCCACCAAAGAACTATGAGAACTGATAAATGAATTCAGTCAAGTTGCAGGATTCAAAATTAATACACAGAAATCTGTTGTGTTTCTATGTACTAATAATGAAATAGCAGAAAAAGAAATTAAGAAAATCCCATTTACAATTGCACCAAAAAGAACAGAATACATAGGAATTAAAAAAAAAAAAAGAGAGAAAGCTCTCTATTCACTGTTAAGTGAAAAGAGAAAAGCACACCAAAAAAAGACTAAAATTCGTTACCCTTCATATAAGAAAGAAGTTGCTATAAGAAGATATATACATGTATCTTTCCACATGTAGAGAACAAACACAGGAAGGATAAACCAGAAACTACAGAGATAGGATGTGGGTAGAGAGAAGGGAAGGAATAGCACTGGGGTAGAAGGGATGAGAGGGACTGACACTTCTTGGAGTATGCCTTTGTGCAGCTGACTCTTAGAATGCAGTATTTCACACACCCTTCACATAGCCCACAAACAAATAAACCCAACCAGATAGGAAATTCAAAATGGAACACAAACATCTTTCCTGGCCTTTCTATCTAAAAGGGCCTAGAAGCAATGGTACCTCTGAAGTAATGAGTACATAGTCTAGCAAGCAGATGTTGGCTGTAAACAACATTTTCTCAAAAAAAAAAAAAAAAAATCCAGGGTTCCCTGGAGAAGTAGTTGATTCAACTTGACTGGGGCAAGGAACATACAACATGAACCTGGAACATCTCGTTGATGCCAAACAGTAAAGAGGTGCTCAAAAAATTACAGGAGTCAACCTGAAAAAATTCCTAAATGGCCGAAACTGAAACAATCGGAGCAACAAAATAATGCAGGTATTGAATTTTAACCCACAGAATGAAATACATATTCATTAGTCCATACTGATATAAATCAATAAAGAAGTAAATTTGGGGAAAAGAGGCAGCTCTTACAGTGGAATTCCAATGAATTCCAATAAATGGAAAAGAAAAAAGGAAATCAGGCAAATACTACAATAAAAACTGTTGCAAACAAAATCAGCTGATGGATGCTGAAATTAATTGGTGAAAGTCTGAGGTGAAATAGGACTTGCACAGTCTCAAAGAATCTGCTCCAAGGTTAAGGTGGCAGACACCACCTTAACCAAATGACCAAGGTTGCCACTCTCAGTAATAAGCAACATCAACTTCATTAACCCCTTGATACAAGAGAAGGACAGGCACAACACTGTTTCTGTGGTAATTTTGCCAAACATGCATAAGCTTATTCCAATCATGAGAAAACCTCAAACCCCAAATGGAGGGAAATGCTACTAAATAATTGATCAGTCTATTCAAAAGAGTCAAGATCATGAAAAACAAGAGAAGACTGAGGAATTATCAAAGACTGGAGGAGAATAAGGAGAAATGATGATGGAATGAAAGTGGGATCCTGGAATAAAAAAAGGAAAATAGCATGACAAGCTTCTAATTCAATTACATTCTATAGTGTAGGTAATAATAGTGTGCCAATGTGAACTTCCTGATTCTGATCATGGTACCATGGTCATGTAGGATGCTTACATTAGGGGAAGCTGGGTGAGAGATATTTGGAAAGTCTGTATTATTTTTGTAACTTTTCTGAAGGTCTGAAATTATTCAAAATAAAAAGCAAAAAAATTTCAATGCCAAAAATGGGAAGGGACCACTGGATAAGCCAGGACAAGCCTAAGGCACTAACCATTCAATCCTACTATTTAGAATTCCTTGTCTCTGTTATTGTAAGAATTATGTTTCCCTTTATAAATGACAGGAATGGATCCCATTCTTAGATAATGATTTGTTTATTCTATTGCAAATGATGGTAATTCCTTTTATTTCTTTCAATTTTATAAGTCGATTTATTTAATGGATTTTAATCTTAAATATTAAAAATTGCTTTTAGAGAAATTATATTTCCCAAGCATGTTCAATTTTCTAATTTTGGAATTTGCCTCTCATTATATTCAAAACTTGATTATAGCCCTTCTATCAAATGCCCTTCTTTAAACTATGTTTTTCAGGTGCCTGGGTGGCACAGTCGGTTAAGCATCTGACTCTTGATTTCAGCCCAGGTCATGATCTCAATGTCCTGAGACTGAGCCCCACATTGGGCTCCACACTGAGCATGGACCCTGCTTAAGATTCTCTCTCTCCTTCTCTCTCTGCCTCTCCCCCTCCCACTTGTTCTCTAAAACAATGAAAACATAAACTCTGTTTTCCCCCAATTATAAAAGTAATACACGTTTACTGAAAAACATTTAGAAAATGCAAAATATAAAAATAAGCTTCCAGGATAGTTTCCTCACTTCATTTTTTCCTAGAGGTTTCATAGCTAAATCAAATCATATATGTTGGAAAAAAAAAACAAACAGAAACTTTACTTATTTCTCTGATTACCACGCATCTTGTAAAAATGGTAACAGTTGGAAGAATTTTTTAAAGTAACACTTTTAGAATGTTGGCACTAAAAAAAAAACCTGAAAATAAAAGTATAAGAAGAAAATTATCTTGTTGGTTTGTAGTCTGGGGTTGCTCTGAACTTATGCTGTACCTTTTAAATTCTTTTTAGAAAATTTCACTGAAAGGATAAAGCACGTAGCAGTTGCCAAACCTCCGTTCAGGAATTCTCCAGCCAGCGATGTTGTGATGTGGGTGCAGAGCCCTCCATCTTCAGGTCCAGCCTGCGCTTTCAGGGAGCGCTGGTTATGGCCCGCTCCCACCTCGGCTCCCTCTCCCAGGCTTGCCCTCTGCTGTAGGGCCCCGCTCTCTGGAGGAAGCATGCATCCAATGACTGGCCCCTAGCCTCAAGCCGGCATGACCCTGAGGGCCATGCTCGCTGCAGAGTCCCCACGGGACACAGAGGTGCTGTTCCTGGGGGCGCTTTCCAGGAAATCTGAGGGTTTCCCAGGGAAACTGACCTAAGAAGTGGTCTCATTTAAGTAATTCACTTTATACCAGTTTTTGTAATACAGTAACAAAACAGACTGAATGCTACAAATCCCTACTTTAAGTCCAATTCTCAAATGGTTGGGTTGGGTTTGGGTTTTGTCAGAGGGAAGTATAAGAAAGAACACATAAGCATTAGAGCCTGAAAGTATGGGTTCGAATCCTTTACATAACTGTGACCTTGGGCAGGTTACTTAACCTCTCTGAGCTCCAGTCTCCCCATCTGTAAAGTGGAATGATAACAGCAAATGAACAGTGTTACTATGAGGACTTTATGAAATTCTCAACAATTACCTGCTCCCCCACCCTGCCCTGCCCCACTTTGTTAGACGTGGGGACAGAAAGAAACTAAAACAGAGTCCCTGTCCTTGAAGAGATCACAGTATCATGGGTGAGGAAGAGGGTCAGGAATGTGGGCACAGGCCCGGGCCATGTGATGCATGTGATGGGTGCCGACCCAGCGAAACACATGACACGCTGCGGCAGCTGAGCAGGGGAGCTCTGACCCCGGCACAGGCATCTGGCTGGGGGGTGGGAGGGGGGCATGTAAGCTGACTAAGGCATGACAACCTTTCTTCAATTCTTCACGAAGGGAGGACAAAGGGCATTGTAAGCAAAGTGAACACATATTTAAAGGTAGGAAGTGCTAAATGTTCTATATAGTGGGTCAGGAACACAAAGTCACAACAGTTGAGCTGAGGTGTGTGGGGTGGTGGCTTAAGGCAGGCAGCAGATGAGTTTTTCAGGTATATGAAGGAGTGTGGGTTTCGTTTTCTAAGGGATAGGAGCCACTGAAGATTTTAAACCAGGAGACATCATGATCAGATTTGGGTGTTACGTAACTAGTACTTCAGGCTTAAGGTGGCACTTTGAAGCTTTCTATAACAGAATTTTCTTCCTCTAACAGTTAACATCAAACTAAATAAAAACAGAAAGAAATGTTCACCAAAAACACAAATGAGGGATACCCTGATATAAAATTTAAAAATTAATGATCAAGGAAAGAAACAAGATTGTGGATGAGGCCAGGCACAGAAAGGCTCAGCTTCTAATTCCTTTCCCCAAACTGGTAAAATGACATGAAGCTTGAGAATGTTATTACCCATAAACCTAAAGGAAAGCAAACGGCCTGCGTCTCCTTGCCTTCTTCCTCTTCTGATCAGAAATAATGAAAATGGCCGCAGGGGAAGCAGGTGACCAGGAATGACTGATAGAAGTGAATGTTCCAGGGTTTAATGGGTTGAACTGTGCCCCACCCAAGATGCTAAAGTCCTAACCCTCCGTACCTGTGAATGTGGCCTTATTTGGAAACAAGGTCTTTGCAGATGTAAGCAAGTTAAGATGAAGTCATTACGGTGGATCCAACCCAATGTCCTTATAAAAAGGGGAAATTTGGACACAGACACGTACATGGGGAGAATGCCATGTGAAGACGAAGGCAGAGATCGGGGTGATGCACCTATAAGCCAAGAACACCAAAGAATGCCAGCAAACCATCGGTAGCCAGGAGCAAGGCACTGGAGAGATTCTCCCTCACAGCCTCAGAAGGAACCAACTCCGCTAACACCCTGATTTTGGGCTTCTGCTCTCCAGAACTGTGAGACAATACATTTTGGTTGTTTAAGCAACCCATTTGTGGCACTTTGTAACAAAGTGTAGCATAGCAAATTAATACCCAGGGTGACTCACTCAACTGGGGAAAACAATGTAGAACAGAGATAGTATCTTCCAGGGATACACAACATACAGTGGAAAGAAACTCAAGTACTCAGCCATCACACGGTAACCAAGAGGGGAAGACAATGATTTGGGATATGGCAGAAAGTCAAGACCCGCCTTTTCCTCTGCACACACCTCACCTCCTCACCACTATGTGTCCTGCCCGGGGCCATCACAAGTGGTTTCAGGTCAGTCTCCACAAGCAGCCAGCTCCCAGGTCCTGCTGTATTCCCTGGGCTGTCTCCAGAAAGCTCTGCACAATGACTTCTTTCACACCATCTCCTACCTCTCCTTGTCTCCTGGAGCACCTTCCCTGGACAAATCTCCACTCCGCTCAACCGCTCCCGTAACTGCTGTCCTTACCAGCTTGCTGGCTCTCCTCGGATGCCACGGCTGCCCCTGCAGACCTCTTGTGCTCCTGGCAGTCAGGCTGGGGTAGGTGACTCCCCTGCTCCTTGCAGGCTGCTGCTACCCGCCCCTAGAAAGCATTCACCCTCCTCACTGGGCCTTTCTCATCAGTATACACCATCTCATCAGGCTGCTATTGGTTTTTTCATCGGAAAAAACATTCTCTTGATCCCAATTCTCCTCCTTGTGAGTGCTCCATTTCCCTTCTTTGCTTAAAGGATGATCTTCTTGAAATGGCTGCATTCCATAACCTAATATGCATGCCTCTCCGTGCGCCCAGTGCACTCCCTGGTGCTGAAGCCAACAGTCCCTTCCTGGCCCTCACCTCGCTGTCTCGGCTATCAAATACCATCTGAGACTGAATCACTCTCACCCCTCCAGGATTCTTCTTCCCTCTGCGCTTTCCGTGCAGCTCACTCTCCTAAGTACTTCTGCCATCTCTCAGTGGCTCGTCCTGTTTTTTCCACCGAGTCCTTTACATCTCTCTGCCTGCCTCTAAACACCAGCGTGCCCGAGCCGCTTCTCCAGCTACCCCCACATCCAGTGACCTCGGCTGCTCTCACAGCTTTAAACATCACCTGTATGATGATGACATCCCAATTTATCTTTATATCTTAGCCCAGACCATTCCCCTGATCAAACTCCTGTATATCCAACTGTCAAGCAGAAATCTCTGTTTATACTAAGTGCTAAAACTTAACTGACCAAACTGAGCTCCTGACCCTCAGCACATACCCTGTTTTTCTTGCACTCTTCCCCTCTCAGTCAATGGCAACTCTTTTCCCAGGTGCTCAAGCCAAACACTTTGGCATTGACTCCTTGACTCTTCTTACCCTACCTACACTGTCCGCCTCCTTCAAAATACAATCAGAAACTTGCTTACATGTGGAATTTAAACAATAACAACAAAAATAAACAAAAAAACCCCCCAAACTCATAGAAAAAGGAATTAGACTGCCTGGTTGGGAAACAAATCTGCCCTCTGTGTTGGAGACAGACACGATCTCCATCCTTCCAAGATTTTCTGCTATGCAAGCATTCTTGAAGTAAGAGTCTGAGGCAATGGCTGCTATAAAATGTGCATAAACATCACAGAGAATAGCCTGCCAACACCAGGAACTAATGGGACGAGGGGAAAATAGCTAGCAAGGTGGTGGATTTTAATCCAGCCATATTGATCATCACATTAAAGCTGATCAGATTAAACAAACCAGTTAAAAGACAGGCCCTCAAACTGCATAAGAAAACAAGATCCAACCGTGTTGTCAGAAAGCCAATTTAAAGATGTTGGTAGGTTAAAAACAAGGGTGGGGAAAAGATGTACCATACAAACAAGAACTAACCACAAACAAGTAGGAAGAGCCACACTAAAGTGGCTCCTTCCCTAAAAAGAAAGTAGGTTTTAGAACAAGGGACATTAGTCCAGATAATGAGGGATACTGCCGAGAAGCTGGAGGTGGAGGCTTGAATGTTCAATAAACTGCAGAGGCACATGATAATTATTTGTCTAGTAATGCTCCAAAACATTTCCAGCAATTTCTTTAAAATTAAATAGCACAGAATGGCATGGAAGTTCTTACCCTGTAATAATGTAGAATTGCTTTTCATTGAGAATTAAGGTTAAAACAGGCCTACTTTCAAATCACTAGTCACCAAATTTGCTGATTTGTAACTCCAATTATCTTGAGATGACAAATTTTAAAAAATATTATTTTTCAAAAGCATCCATAAGAAGTTACAATTAAAAGTACACTGTGTATTACCTATTTTTTTCACAACAGAAACTACAAATCCTATTAGGTCCACCTCAGAACAAGGTGGTTGGAAGTCTGGATCCAATAGTTTGTTGAAGTAAAGGGGCTCCCTCGGCTGATAAACTTGGAATAGGATTTCATCTGAAGCCTATGAGGGAAAAAAAAAATCAGTGTATGTAGATTCTATAAACTAATATGCATTCATCAAAATTAAAAAACTCTAATGAAAAGTTTGTACCGGTAGTTGCTGATACTGGGTTTTCTTTGTTGCTGTTAGCTGTATATTAGCTTTTTCAGATTTACTTTTAGATTGTGATGTTGCAAGATGATGGATTCTGTATCTCTTTCCTTCTGTTAACAGGGAATATAAATCTGATGATGGACGCCAGATACTCAGTGTAACTAGATAAAGAGGAGAAAGATATAATGGAAGAACTGATAAGCATTAAAATTCTTGTAAAACAAACACCGTAACAACAAAGATCTAAGGATTATAGCATTGTTTTGAGGGCAGTGGTAGCCCATTTTTACTCCTCTGATACAAGTTCACTTTATACTTTATCAAGCATTTGAACTCATTTTATTAATATAGTACTTTAACTTATAAAATTTACATACTGACCTGAATCTTTTTCTTTTTTCCCATAGCTTATGATACGCAATTTCCACACGGTTGTAACATTCCTTGATAAAATTTGTTCTCCTTGCTCAGCAGATTCCATAGCCTTCCTGAATTCCAACTGGATCTGTGCTTGCTTCTTATCATTCAACATCTGTCTGTGATTATTCAAGGCTCTTAACTGCTCTTCACTAAAGTAACCCTATGATCATTTAATATATTAAGGCAAATGATACTAGAATAGAAAGCAAACAAAAAAAACCCTCATCCATTGTAAATGCATCCCTTTAAATGGGGATAAAATACAACAGAATTCGAGTTCACTTTAACAACATGACAATATAAAAATTGAGACTAATATACTCAGCTCATCACATAACAAATATTTTCAGGTGCCTTAACTGTTCATTTATCTTTGTGACAAATTTCCCGAGGGCCAAGACAACCCCCTACTTATAAATGTACTCTAATAATCATAACCACCACCATCGTTATAAATACCTGACATTTGAGTGCTCCCTGTATCTGAGGATTGGATCTGTGTGTGGTAAATGTATTAATTCATTTAGTCCTTACAATAACCCAGTGGGGTGGACACTAGTATTGTTTGCATGTTGTAGAAGATGAAACTGAGGTACAGAGAGAATAAATAACTTGCAGGGGCGTATAGGTGGAGGTAGTTCAAGAGCTCTCATTCTTAACCCGAGGTAGTATAATTTTATTAACTCTCTGGAACAGCAGATACTGTTGAAAACAGACGCATGCTACAAGCACTTATCTCTGCCTCCACACTTCTCTCCTGGTCATTTTAGCAAATTGCTGTCTGTATCTCTTGGGACTCTCGCCCAGTACAACAAAAGTGAATGAATAAACAAAAAATAAAATCAAATAAAAGATGAAATGGAATCCTGACTCACAATGCACTAGACTGCAGCTGCCTCACACATCTTAATATCCTAATCCATACTGGGAAGGGAAACTACAGGATCTGTGTACCCTGAACAGGTCTTTCTAAATACGCAGATAATGTTTAGTTTAAACACAAAGTCCCCCAACACTCAACATGGTCACTGAAAACAAACCCTTTGGGCAGAGTCTTTTAGAAATGGATGGCTATTTTTCCCCTCCAAGAATTGCAATGAAAACTGTATCTAAGTGAAATCTCTAGAATCATGTACTCTCAGGACCTAGTGAGAAGCCCCTCACAGGCTTTCCTTTGACAGAGGTGGTGGGGAGGCCCAAGAGAGAAATCATCTGCCCAGGTCTAAAACTTAGTCTTCCAACTCTCATTCTGCCCCCTTATTTTCTCCTTTAAATAAATCCCATAAAAGGAAACAAGACTAAATAATATTTTGTTAAATTTTGTGATGAAATTAAAACTATTTTCATGATGACTCATAGAAAACATAGCTTCAATAAGAGGCAAATCATTTTTCAGGAAAGCATAATAAAGCCTTAACTGACAGACTTTCAGCAAGTATACTCACAGGCTTTAAATCCGGACTCACTCCTCACAGGCAGAATCTGAGTTGTCACATTTGGGAATATGAGCAATTCTATTCAGAAAAGCAGTGCTTACTCTCCTAAGGGAGTTTTGTCTATTTTGTAGTCCCACTAGTTAAGAAAGTTAAGGCTATATACTAGATTTACTGTCATCAAATAAATGAGATTAATCAATAAACAAACAACAATTTTCCTCAAATTCCCTCTCCTTCCTATGTAGCAAATTAATCCTAGAATTTGCATTAACTGGATATCCAGGTGTCTAAAAATTCAGGAGATAGCTTAATATATAAAATGATGTTCCAATATTAGTAACTAACATGGATGTGGAACTTTATAATAGTACACTTTTATATACATTATCTAATTTGATCCTGAAACAACTGATTTTATGCCCATTTTACAGCTATTTTATGCCCAATTGGGTAATAAATGGCATAGCCATAATTCTAACACAGTTTAGTGCTTCTGACACTTTTCCACCAAAATACCCTTAACGTAGAAGATTAGGAAATAAACTCTAGGTAGGATCTGAGAAAGAAGTGAGCATATGGAAACTGAGACAATGCTTTGAAGATACTTGTTTTACCTTAAATGTAAACAAGTTTTGCCTGTATTTTAAACCACATTTAACTAATATATAAAATTATTTAATCTTTCTATCCTCCATCTGGTATAGAATTGCAAAGGTACTGCATTGGTCTGGCACATCACTGAGGACCCCAGAAATGCAAACATCCTCTTTGAGAAACACACCCTTTCAACACAGCACTTGCCTTCATGGCCAGAAGATGGACTAGAGCTTCCCACCATTAAGGAGGAAGATTAAGACCCACTGGATGCCCTCTTACTCTCTCACCTCCAGATAACTCGGGTCTGGTGCATTCGTCACTGCTTCATAAAGCTCTGCACCGTCTTGCAGAGCACAAACTTGCTGTCTTGTTAATGCACATGATGGTATACATCGTTTTGTTATATTTTCTAGGAAAAAAGCATCATTAATTAGCCAAGCCACAAATTTAAGAACACTGAAAGCTAGAGGAAAAAGCAAAAAGTACCCAAAGAAGGGAGGCTAAAAGGCAAAACACAATTTATCTACTAAAAGTTTTCTAGGAAAATTTCAAACTAGTGTACTCACTCATGGTTTAAAAAACTGTCACACAGAGAGCTTACTTAGAGAAACTCGTAAGTTAAGTAAATGATTTCATGATTTACTTAATCATGAAAACAGCATGAGCTGGTGAATCGAATATTGAGAGTCCAATTTTTCTGCAGATTTACAGAGAACAGGAAGTTGAAAATCATGAAGAAATGCAGAACATAAAATTTTCAGCAAAAAACAAACATAAATTTCATGTCCTTTATGCTAAAAATACTGTGATTTTTTTATTATTAAAATTGCTGCCACAGGGAAAACAAGATCTAGCTCCAGGTGTAATAACATATAAATCAACAACTACAACAACGAAAATGCAAAAGTTATATATAAAGTAGGTAAGGATATTGAAGAAAGAAAATGATATATGGCTGGGGAAAGTAATTTTTGAGTGCTTATCCTTCCTTTTTATTGAATATATTTGACATATAACACTATGTAAATTTAAGGTGTCCAGTGTGTTACTTTGATACATTTATATACTTAATGTGATTGCCATTGTATTGCTATTTATCACATCACATTAGTACAATATTGTCTATATTCATTATACTGTGCATTGGATCACTACAGCTCATTTGCTTGTTGTTGTTTTACCCTTAAACACCATCAGTTTTATCCTCCCACCCCTCATCCACTGATAACCACCATTTTACTCTTTTTATGAGTTTGATTTAGTTACATTCCGTATGTAAGTGACATTATACTGTACTTGTCTAGGGGAAAATAATTTGGCAGTTTTTTCCTTTGCTGCTGATCTTCCTCTAATACCAAAAGAGGATACTATAAACACTTTAGTACTGAAGCTTAAGAGGAAGTTTACTTAAGACTTCTGAAAAGTGCTATGGTTATGTAATGTTTTATTGCCTAAGACAATCACAAGTATCTAAAAGCTCAGTGTGTTGAATAAAGAGGTGATAATTTGGGGTCACTTCAATGCTTATCTGTATATCTATGTAATTCAGATACAGAATTAGGAGAGAGAAGTCTATTATTCAAAACAAAGACATTCACTCAATTACAGAGGTTAAATCAGAAGCCTCTAAACATCTTATAAAAAAACACTTATTCTCATATTAAAAAGAACTTGTAATATACAACTCATTTTACCGTCATGCTTTTCAAATTCCCCTTGAATTTTATTGAATAAGACTTCTAGTTTCTTTTGTTGGGCTTCTGCATATTTTGTTGCCTCCTTTTCTTCCTCTCGTTCATTCCGAAATACGCATACTCCAGACAGGGTCCTCTCCATCCACTGTAATGATGTGTCAAACACAGATACATGGTAGGGAGGGATCATTCAAATTAATTGTCCCAAAAGGAAGAAATACACAGTAAGCTTTAAGAATATATCATACCTGTATTGGGTATGCTCTTTGAACAACTACATCAACACAACCAACATTTCCTCCATCACTGAAAAGTGATGACAAGGGGAGAGGGAAAGGCCTAGGATCAGGAGAGAATCCAAGTTTGGCATACCAGCGAGCAGGACGAGTACTGTTAGCAGAAATCTGGACAAATTAATGAACAAATCGATTTATAAGTTTATATATTCAATTCTATTTCAGATGTCATAACATTTTCATTCATTTCTTTCATTCATTCAAACATACTCATTTTCAAAATCCTCATGAACATAGGAGTGTAGAGAAACTGTGCAAAAGTGAAAACACTTTCAAAATACAGTCTCTCAAAAAATCGTTTATGCTGTTGTAAAGTCTTAATGTAAATGTTACTATTAGAAAATTAATTAAGAGTCTTCAATTTAAACATGATGGATTAAAGACCTAAGGGCAAAGAGAACTGGGGAAAGAAGGGCAGTGGATGAGACATTAGCAAAATTTTGGAAGCTAAAAGTTTATTGGACAACTGGTAAAAAACGAAGCATCCTGAGAATGATTACAGTTAATAAAAATAAACATTTCTAAAGCACTTCTTATAGGGCCTGGATAGTGTTAAGTGCTTTACATCTACTGACATTTAATCTTTACAACAATCCCAAGACTTATTGCCATTTTACAAATGACAAAACTCAAGTATAACCTGCCCAACATTACTCAGCTGGCAAACTTGTATGGAGCCACTAGGAAACAAAATAATTTAAGGAAATCCCTCAGAATTTGGAGGCAACAGGTCCCTCTGAAGGAGGGAGCAAGAGATGCGGCTGAAAACAGAAGGAAAGATAATTAAGTCCTCAGATTTCATTTCCTATCCCAAGGAGTCCTTCCCTTACACCAAGAAGAACCTAGGACAAATTACTTTCTGGAGAGGCTGAATCACACATATCCTAGACTCTGGAACACAAGGCAGAGGCCACTGGGTGGGGCGGGGGGCAGGGTGAGATGCTATACTCAAAACAAAAATGCAATGAAAATCCTTATGCTAAACATGAGTCTCCCTATTAGTTTTCTTACTCTGTTCAGCTCTCAGACAGTCACTGATATTTGAGGGTCTCCTAACAAAAGCAAGTCCCTGTCTTATCACTCCACAAATTGACAAAAGCCCACCTCACACAGAGCTTCTGATCAACTCATTAGTGCCCCACTCTGGAAGAGGAAAGAACAGCTAACAATCATCAGTTGAAGGAAGTCTCCAACTGAGAGACCCAAACAAACAAAAAATTATGTGAAAAAAAAAATGCAGCAAACAGAAGAAACTAAAGTAAAACAAAATATTTATCAATAGCTTCAGAAAGATAAGATGTTGCATCTATGAAACAAGAAGAGGATGTAATAAAAAAGAAACATTTAGGGAGTAATAAGGGCCTCGGAGACCGGAAAATTATGCCAATAGGTACAAGCTCATTTTAGGGAGTAGATAATTAGAACTAGAAAGTAGGGGGAGCAAAGACAACAAAATAGAAAATAGGAGAAAAGATGAGAAAATCAGAAGACCAATCAAAGAAGCCTACCGCCCAAATATGAGGAGTTCAAGAAAATTGAAAAGGAAAAAATGGAGGGGGAAGAAATTATCAAAGAACTACTTCAAGAAAATTTCCTACAACTCAATGAGGGACATATGTTTATAGACTGTTAGCCACTGTGTACCCAGGGCCATGATTTTAAAAGACAGGCCAACCCCAAAGTACCTTGCTGGGAAATTTCAGGATACTGCAAACAAACAATCTTCAAAACTTTTTAGAAACAGATCATATAATGAAGGACTGGGAATAAGAATAGCACTGAATTTAGCAGAAGCTATACCAGAAGTAAAAAGATAATAGAGAAAATGTCTTCAAAATTCTGAAGAGATTATTTCCATCTCTAATTCTGTATTCAGCCACCTTACAATAAGCTCAAAGAAAAAGCTACAAGCTCCCTTTCTTAAAAAGCCTCTGGGGGTTGCTTGTGTGCCTTTAGAGCTAGGGAATAAATCCATATAGATATGAAATCCAGAAAACAGGGCTTCCAACACAGAAAGAAGTGAAATTAATTTGTAGAAATGTAACTGTGCAGCATACATAGAAGGTAACCATGTCAGAATGGGGCAGGAGTATGGAGAGGTCCAAGAGATCTCCAAGAAAAAGAAACAGAATTGATAAAGGTATTTTAACATATTGAGATGATTTTTATGTATCTCTTGTGTGGGAATGAGTTGGTGATAAGGATACAGAAAATTAAAAAAACAAAACAAAAAAAGCAAGACAGTTGTTAACTCCAGGGCAAGCAGTAAGTTGTAAAGAAAATGTAATTAGTGTATTATACGCTGTGCTGCGAAAAATATTTTTCAATCATTATAATGTAAACAGTGAATACAGACTTCACTCCTCAACTTTCATAGCAGCAAGCTAACAGTTAATGTCTAAACTGAAGGAGAAAAGATGACATAGTAGTATATAAGCAAAAGAAACTGCCAAAGAGATTAAAAGTGGTTGCCTTTGGGGAGCATGGACAGAGGTCAGGCAGGATGGCTTCAGTAACTGCTTTTTTGCGGGGTGGTCATAAGCCTATGTTACATGAGGTTTGAAATTATGCACATGCACTGATTTGATAAAAGCAAAACAAAAAATTGAAAGCTACTGCAACTTTAATATTCTAAGCAACATAAAACAAAAGGCTGTTTCCGCTTGACTAAAAGCAACACAATGTGGAGTTAATGACAAAGTATCTCTTTACTTAAAAATGTTTATTAAATGCCTTCCTGAAGTAGAGTGATCCAGAATATGAAAGAAGTAAATTATTTCACCTCATAAGTGAATCTAACTGCACAATATTAATTTCTCAGTATCAATTATTGTAATTGATCAATTTGTAATTGATCAATATTGTAGACTATTGTACAATATTGTATTTGTAACTTATCAATATTGTAGACTATTCAATATGACAAAGTCCTATTATATAGGTTTAAGTCTACATAGAGATGAAAAGTACATTTTATTATTATAGATTTAAGAATCACTGAAACCTAATTTTCTAATCATACTGGAAATAAAGGTCTAATCGAGTAATCAGGGTGGAAACAGAGCAATACTATGAGAACAAGATGGCACCAAGGGCTATAGGTACCCAAAGCCCAAAATCAAATCCAGTGCAAATTTGCTCCTGCATTATTTTAGCTCAATATCACTCTCTCGGTTTCCCAAAAATAGCACAAAAAAATTTAACAGTCTGAGAAATTTGCCACTTACACTCAGACTATTAGTATGTTTTCAAGAAATGGAGCATCTTTAATAGGCCAAAGTTTAAAAATTTAAAATACGAAACCTCCCTAGAATTTAACTGAATCAGGGACCGATTTTTACCAAGAGTGTGCATTAATTTTTTTTTTTTTTTAAGAGTGTGCATTAATTTAATTTACCTTTAACATAAGAGATTCTGGGGCTTCGAGTGGTGTGCAGGCATCAGGAAAGCCCACCAGTTCTGCCCCGTGAATAATGATCTTCTGACCCACGGTCAGTCTACCGTTCTTTACGAGAGCTGCTAGGGGAGGATCAAACTGGGCCTTAACAGCATACCATCCATCCGTGAGCTCGACAATGCCCACTTTTCTGGTACCCACACTACTAGTTTTACTGCTGGAAGTTTCAGATATATCTGTGCTTGATGAAATTATTTCAGAAATACAGAGAACAAGTGTTTTTGCAGCCGTGTCATCCCTTTCCATTATCTTTTTTATAGCTGATCTTCTGCTTCTATCAATTTCCACATCATATCTAAAAATAAAAAGAAAAATGCACATTTTAGGAATTGTGAGTCTAGAATTTCATTGTAAAAAGGTCACTGAATAATTGAGAATAAAAATTAAATACTTTTGCTGAAGAACTGCTAAGACAGAAGAGAATTTAAAATTTGGTAGCTACCAATATAGTAAGTTTTATAATATTAAAATATGAATTAAATATTAAAACTCCCCAAATGCAAACATGGTTTATTAGCAATCCCTGAACAATGGATCAAATTAGTAATTCATATTCTTCTCACATGCCAAGAGGTTAAAGGGGGTGGGGGAAGAGGGAAGCAAGAGGTGTAGGAATGTGTGATTTCTCTTAAGGGGGCTGGAGGATTGACAAGAGAATTACTGCGTACAACTCAGCGGCAGTGTGGGATGGCGACTGTCACTGACAACCGACTCGTGTACCTCTACGATGGGGAAGTCACAGCCTGCGCATAAGTCTGAACCTCATCACATATGTGATTACATAATATAATGCATTGAACTTGCCTGTATTTTAGTTGAAGAAGCACCCTTTCTGGGCTTAGGCACCTATTAGCAAATTCCTTAGGAAAGGCAAATTCCATAGCTGCCAGTTTCCATATAATCCATCTGTAGTGATTATACACCCAAACTCTAGAAATAAGATTTGGATCCACACCTGGGGTGTCGCACAGAGCCCTGACCAAATAAAGGTAGAACAATATAAAAATACACATAAGATGATACTGAATTCAATAACCATGACCACTCTTTGCACAAACACTACATCATACAAGATCATTTAGTACATTTTTATGAGTCAGAATATAAGTAATATAATTTAGAAAATGATTTGACATGTATCAAAATATACTAATAAAATTAACATAGTAGTCAAAACAATTATTTCAACTGGAAAATGAGATCCTTAATTTAAATAATTGTATTTTGGGGGCGCCTGGGTGGCTCAGTCGGTTAAAGCGGCTGCCTTCGGCTCAGGTCATGATCCCAGGGTCCTGGGATCGAGCCCCACGTCAGGCTCCCTGCTCCATGGAGAGCCTGCTTCTCCCTTTCCCTCGGCCTGCTGCTCTGCCTATCTGTGCTCTCTCTATGTCTCTGTCAAATAAATAAATAATATCTTAAAAAAACAAAAAGTAAAATAATATTTTAGATTATTTTTCTTAAAAGAGATTGTTTTTAGAAATCACCTAAGAACATCCTTCTCTAGGCTAGTGCTTTTTAAAGATCCTCCTCTCTCTGCTCAAATCTCTAACTCTCCTTCCTTCCGCATTCTCGCTTTGAGTACTAGGGAAACAAATAATCAAGAGAACTTCGAGATGCTTCCACCCTCACAACCACCAGCCCACCAGCATCTGGACCTTTACACTCTGCCTCTCCTGCCACACTAGCTCCCACCCTTTCTTGCCTAGTTAAGGACTTTGATCTAGGATATGCCTCCTCTCTCTCCCCAACATCAACTTCTTTCTTTTCTACTGAACAATTTCCAGCAGTATAAAAATAGTTTTTCTTTCTTCCTTAAACACAATACAATACCCTTTACTCCTACTTCCTTCTCCACATATTGCCCCTTTCTCACCCCATCAATTTACTGACTTATTTTCATTAAGACTAATAATGACCTCTGCATTGCTAAATCCATGTTCAATTCTCAGTCATCTTCCTTTACTCACCAGCAGTGACTGACACCTGGTCATTCTTTATTCCCTGAAGCTCTGTCCTCACTAAGCTTGCAACATACCACACACTCTTTGGTATTAATTTCTTTCAGGTTGCTTTTTCTCAGTCTCTCTTTCATAGCTTTAATTTTCATCTATATGCTGACAACTATGAGATTGATTTCTTTGGCCCATACTTCATCTATAAACTCCAGACTTGAATATCCAACTGCCTACTCAACATCTCCACTTGGGGTTCTACTAGTATCTCAAGCTTCAAATGTCCCATGTGGGGCAGCTGGGTGGCTCAGTTGGTTAAGCATCTGACTCTTGATCTCGGCTCAGGTCTTGATCTGAGGGTTGTGAGTTCAAGCCCTGCCTACTTAAAAAAATGTCCCAACTGGACACTCCATTTCTCTTCCATCTTTGAGCTTCTCAATTCTCCATACATGGTAACTGCACCCTTCCAGCCGCTAATGCCAAAGTCTTTGGAGCTATTTTTACTCTCCTTTTCTCTCACTCCTCATCCAATCCTTGAGCAAATCCTGATGGTGCCACCTTCAAAATATACCCAGAATCCACCTGCTTTTCACCAACTCTACTGCTACCTTCTTCATCCGAGCAGCCACATCTCACCTGAATCACCTCAATAGTTTCCTAAGAGGTCTCTCTGCTTCCATCATCGTCCCTCCCGACAGTCTAATCTCAAGAGCAGCCAGAGTTATTCTTTAAAAACAAGGCAGATCATGTCATTCCTCTGCTTTAAACATTCTTATTCAGGCCAAAAATGGTTACTCAGAGTTAAAGCCAAGCTTCTTACGAAAGTTTGTAAGGCCCCGTCTCTCTAACTTCATCTGCTACTACTCCTCTCCTGTCCATTCTGCTCCAGCTATACTCACTTTCCTCCCGTTCCCTAAATAAGCCTGCTTCTTGCTTACAGCCAATGCTTTTCCCCGCAGGGTCCTATGCTCACTCCCTTGCCCTCCTTCAGAACATTGACCAAATGTCAGGGCCTCAGTGAAGGCTCCTGACTACTTAGCTTATTTTAAAATTGCACATTTCCTCACCCGCGTCTGCCTTTGCCCTTTCCAGCTTTATCTTCATAGTATTCATCACCTTCTAATATACTATACAACTTACTTACTTCTTTTTAAAAATTTCCTTCCCCACCCCAAACCCCTCTACTATAATGTATGACTTATTAGGGCAGAGATTTTTGTTTTCTTTTGTTATCCCAAGTACCCAGAAGAGTTATCTGGCACATAGTAGGTCCTCAATAAATATTTGTTGAATGATCAAAAAACAACTTAAGCTTCAAGAGTCAATGTTATGAAACATGCTCACCTGATTACAGGATAATTACTTTTTTTTTTTAAGATTTTATTTATTTATTTGACTAAGAGATACACAGTGAGAGAGGGAACACAAGCAGGGGGAGTGGGAGAGGGAGAAGCAGGCTCCCTGCTGAGCATGGAGCCCAATGCGGGGCTCGATCACAGGACCCTGGGATCACGACCTGAGCCGAAGACAGACGCTTAATGACTGAGCCACCCAGGTGCCCCAGGATAATTACTCTTAACTTATATACTATACAAGTATAATATATACTTAATACAAGAAAACAATATAACTGTTTAGTATACTTTTCCACCTAGAATTGATAGCAGATATTTATGGGAGACAAGTGCAAGATGTAAATAACATTCATGTCTTCAAGTATTCCAAAAACATAACAAAAGTTTCAGGAAAAATGTTTTACCAATTTCCCCAAATTATAAATTTTGGAAAGATATATAGGAATTTTAAAAAATGAGAGCATTAGAAAAATGTTTCTCATCTCTTGCCCTTGGCATGGTAATTTTATCCAATAGCAAAAATTTTAAATCATCTTTGTAAAAACATTAGAACCATAAGAGGTTATATAGTTGTTAAACTGTTGATGTTTTAGGGCAGTAAAATTTACTAGCTATTTGGTATTACTGACACTTGAGTGTTTCTGCTTAGCTTCTAGTATTTATATTTTATATTTCTTGAAACACACAATGAAAGGGAATACGACGTAAGTGTGTGTGTGTGTGTGTGTGTGTCTATCTACGGTAAGGTCCACTCAAACTTAGCTCTTCTTATCAGTCTTTATTTTACAAACACATATAAAAAATGTCTCAACTGAAGAAAAAACCAATTCATTAAATCCTAGGACAAACCATAATTCATTTTTCAAAAGATTACAACAGAATGTCAGTTGAACCACAATGTAGTTAAAATAATTCACTATATAAAAATTTGATTTCTAGCCAACTTACTAAGTTTTAAAGAGGTAAGTGAAAAAAAGAGAGAGATGGTGGAATACAGAAAAGTTAACACAATCTCTTTTTGCATGGAGTACCTATAAAATTCTTCTTTTCCAGCCTTTCCATCATTGGAAGGTATGAGCCATCCACCGTCAGCCAACTGTATTCCCTCTCCAGACCATAGTCCTTCCTTACCAAAATAATCCTGAGTGTGAAACTGAAAAGACTCTGCATTTTTGCTGTTAATTTTTACGCAATGTTTGGAAACGCCATACATATAGAGCTGCACAAAATAAATGACAAAGAAATTTAATAATGAATGAAAAACAAAATCAAACAAAAGAGCATGTTTCATAGAATAAAAACAATTATAAGAAATCAAAACGGAATTTACAAAATTTTTCATTTAAATATTAAAATATTCACCATCAAAATATTTAACTAATAGAAGCTAAACATTTTAATATAATATAAATGACTCCTACATTCAAGAGTCTGCTGCACCCTTTTCATTCCCCTTGTGCATAAGCCTCCTGCTTTAGCTGCCATATAGGAAGTCATTTTGGGGATAAAAAAGTAATTTAATATTTTACGAAATCTCTTAAGTTAAAAAATTCAGAAGGGAAAGAACCGTGAAAAGCGTTAAGTATTTTAGGGGATCTGACCTCAGGAGGTCAGATCTGTACACAGGCCTGGCCCACTTCCATCCCAGCATGCCTCATCCCAAAGTACGAGATTTGTTTGGATGTGACTCTGGAGTCACACTCCTTGCTTTGGAACTAGGTCCAGTAGAGGAAAACTTACTAGTGAAGTGACTTTGGGGCAGTTACTTAACCCTATCTGTGCTTCAGTTCTGTCATCTGCAAACAGTGAACAAAATGACGGTGCCTTTCCTTTAGATGCTTGTGAAGATTGAGTGAGATGTAACCACCACAGGCACAGTGCTTGGAAGGGTGACGAGTGCAGAAAAACTACTCAATAATGTCACCTATTAATATTATCAATATTATGTTCACCTCTCCATTGCCTAAAATTCTAACTAGACAGCACTGGCTTAACAAGAATCCTTTTTAAAAAAATGTCAATAGCTCTTAATGGATTCAGGGCTATGAGTTAATCACCCTTTCAATTCAAGTAGACTACTTTCTTCTAACACCTGACAGCACTATAGTAATAAAATGAGTACATTTCGAAGGGGGAAGAGAACTAGCAATTCTGGAGCACAGATCACTTTGGTGGGATAAGGCAGCAGAGAAGGAGGCTGCCACTGTTGGCTGATTAGGAAACAAAATTATTTCATTCATCCACTCCCACATTCATTTGTTCTTTCTTTGAACAAAACAATTTGGAGATACTAGTTAATAAAATGAAATTATACGTGACTATAGAAGTTAGTAGCCTTGTGGACAAAAGCGTACCTGTTTATGAGAACACGCAGAGGGGACTCGGCCTTCCACTGCTCCTCTCAGAGAGATTCTAGGCACAGTGGAGGTTTTTGCAAGATACAGGCTACCTGGCTGTGGAAAAATGTGCTGCCTTTGTTTCTTTTTAATCCGCATATCCTGTATATCTCTGGCATTCTGAAGATTTGTAATTAAATCTATTAAAGAATTAGCAAAAAATAAACGTGCATGTAACATTTAAAAAGCACAACCTTTGTTTTATAAAGTCATATATATCAATTTGCTCTAATTTTCAGGGATAATTTGCTCTAAATCTTAAGGGACAGGCAAAGTTTCAACTTGTAAATAATAGATCTATTATTTTTATTTCAAATTTGGAAAAAAATTAGTAGCCTGTTAAATATATATTCCACTAACAGCAGTCTTAGATTGTTAGTCTAAATCCCTCCCTTTTTAAAATAAGAATAAGTAGTCACCTTTGAAAGAAAACATTAGAATACTTTAAATCTAACTCTTTGGGCTTAGGAAAAAATCTAACAGCATTAAAAAAGGTTCTGAAATTATTAATTGTCACAGAAAGGGACAAATCCTCAAGGCATTATTTAAATATGAGAATCAGCTAACTGGAAGGCAAAAATATGTCAACACAAATTTTCACACAATACCTAAATGTTCTTTTTCACACTTTGTGACTATTATAGTTGCTGCTTGATTGGAGTTATTTTTCTTAAGCTGATGAATTCCACTGTCATTATTACTTGTTTCACTATCACCAGGGCCATGTTCCTCTATGTTTTTTGGGTTTTGTTTGTTTTCTTCCAAATTAGTATTCTTGCTAATACACTGTTCATCTCTGTGAAAATGTGATTTAGTTTTAAAAGGTGGGACAAAGACTTTCACTGGTTTGCCTGGAGTATTCGAGTGTCTCCTTTTTTCATTTCTTGTGGCAGGAACTGTACAGAATGGCTGCCCTGAAACTGATAAATTGCTTGAAGATTTTTCCAAAGCCAGGTGTTCATAAAAATGAGATTTAGACAAAAATTCTTGACCAGGTGTGGTGAAATTTGGATTTTGCATTTCTTGCCGTTCCTTAGTTGTGCTACAATGAGGAGAAAATATTTAAGTTTGATTATTTACCAATAAATGGACATATATGTAAATGTTTTAGAATGTGCTTTATTCCTGCCCCCCCCCCCCCCCGCCATAAACCTCAACTGCCATAATGGCAATCCTACTCTGGCAACTGTTTTGCATTTCATTATGCTTGCCATCCAAGACAACACCACACTTTTCAAGTCTGTAACTATTTCTCCCACACTGACCTCCAGCCTTTACCATTTATTTCACATAACAGTCAAACACGGATCCTCTTTGTCTCCTCTAGTTCGATCACAGTACTCCTTACTTACTTCCTTTACCAGAGAAGGATCTATCCATCCTCTTATGACTAACACCCTCACCTGTACTCCTGACGCCACCTAGTAAGTCAGTCTCCTCAGGAGCCCCACTATTTGAATTATTATTCCACCTCTCTCCTTTCTCTACCACCTGTTTATACGTTTTGTGTGTGTGTGTGTGTGTGTGTGTGTTCCTTTCATTTAGCCAGAAAGCCATGCCCACCCTTGAAACACTTTTTTCTTAGCCTTACCTCCCCTTTGAGCTAATAGTCGTTGTGACCTACCCTTTATGGCTAATCTTCCTAAACACGTAACCTAAACTAGCTATTTTCACTTCCTCAATTTCCATTCACGGAACTCTCATTTCTCCCACTGTTCTACAGAAATTGTTCTCAACAAAGTTGCTGATCACCTCCCAAGTGCCTACACACAAATTCAACTTCCTGTGTAAACTCATTCTACCTGGTCTCTGACAACGGACTTCTTAAAATTGTTTGTTTCTTTCTCTCGCTCTCTTTTTCTTTCTTTTGCTGGTTCTTCCTCTTTCTGACTCAAAAAAATTCCCATCTCTAAACTTGGATTTCTTCCCTAGACATTTTCCCTGGATGATGTGAGCCATTTCAAATGCTTAAATTATCATCTAACAAAAATATTAATCTGTATCTTCATGCCCGACTTTGCCTCAGGTGTTATTCCTATACTTGGAACCTCATATAGCACCATATACCTCTACCTTGATGTTCCACACTCATCTCAAACTCAACATGTCCAAAATTAATTACCTTCCCTAGCATACATGTTCTTTCTCATATTTGATATTTTGTTGAAAATCCCATACTTCCTTTTATTCAAACAGGAATCCCTGGAACTTAAAGTTACCCTAGAACTAATTTATTCAGTCATCTAACCATCGAATATTTTATTTTTATTTATTTATTTTTTAAGTAGACTCCACATCCAGTATGGAGCCCACGGTGGGGCTTGAACTCACGACCCTGAGATTAAGATCTGAGCTGAGATCAAGAGTTAGACACTTAATGGACAGAGCCACCGAGGAGGCCCTCACCATTAAATATTTAATGAGTTCCTACTGTGTGTCCTAGACACTGTTTTGGCTGGAAGATAAAATGGGAACAAAACAAAATCACAGGGTTTATATTCTAATGGGAACAAAACAAAATCACAGGGTTTATATTCTAGTGGAGGGAAGCAGACAAACAAATATTGGTAATCAGTGCTCTAGGGAACATTAAAAGCATGGTTAGGGGGGCAGGGAGTGTCCAGCAGAATTAAATAAATAATATTTTATAGAGGTTGGTGAGGAAAACATTACTGATAAGGTGACATTTGCACAGAGCCCTGAAGGAAGTGAGAGATAATGCCATGTAGGTATTGGGAGAAGGGTGCTGCAGGCAGAGCGAACATCATGTGGTAGGCTAGGCACAAGTACAACTGGAACAGAGTGAGCAGGGGAAGTCAGCAGGTGAGACTGGAAAGAGAGCAAAAAGGCCAGATCATGGAGAACCTGTACACCCTGGGGTAAGGACTCCCCAACTGTACCCTGAGATGGGAAGTCATGGACTAGTTTTTGAGTACAGAAATGACCCTCTCTATCCTAGGGTATGAGTGTATTTTGAAAGCAGAGTTGTTAGACTTTTATAGGAAAACAGATTAGGGGAAGCTGTTAAGTTTGAGATGTCTATTAGTCACCCAAATAAAAATGTCAAGTAGGTAACTAGATGAATGCGTATGTTGTTCAGGGAAGAAATTCAGGCTTATGACGTTAATTTTGGAGCCATCAGTAAATAGATGGTATATAAAGTCATGAGAGTGGATGAGATAGCTACTAAGGAGGAAGGTCAGGAAGGGAAGCATCTGGAGCTGAGTCATGAGGGAACCAGCAAAAGAGAATAGCCAGTGGGAAGGAGGAAAAGAGAGAGGTCCCAGAAGTTAGAGTGAAGAAACTGTTAAAAAGGCAGGAGTGATTAACTACGTGAAGGCTGGGTTAATAGGAGGGTGGAGAGCTGACAAAACTCAGCAATATGGGGTTAACCGGCAATCTTGACAAGGGGTAGTGCGCAGCGATCAGAGAATGAGGTGGGTTCAGGAGTGAAGGGCAAGAGATGAAGTAGAGAACATGAGTGGAGATCATTCTAATGAGCTGTGCTTCAAGTGGGTAAGGAAATGGATTGGTGGGACAAGAGGGATCAAGAAAGGGGTTTCTTGTTAAGACGGAGACTTCTAGCGACTACCTGACTAATGGGACTGACCCAACAGAGAGGAAGGCAGTATCAGTGCAGGAGAGAGGGGGGCAACTGCCGGGCTGATTTCCCTGAATGGATGGTCGAGAGATCTAGTGCCTAAGAATGCATAAACCTTCTGCCCCAAAACTTGTTTTCATTGATCTTGTACGCCCTTGTTTTGAAATATTAAAATTCCTGTGAAAGTGAGGAGATTACTTTGTAGGTTATGACCAAGATGTCTACTGAATGTAAGTGGAGATACCCTGCCACTCCCAGTATACCCATCATTTGGCCAAATCTTGACTCTTATCTCCCACTCACATTCTCCTCTCTGCTCTAGCACCTGTGTTAAATTGAAATCTTCACTTCCCTACTAATCTCCTCAAGACAGTTTCACTTTGGTCTATTTCTTTTTTTTTTTTTTTAAAGATTTTATTTATTTATTTGAGACAGAGAGAATGAGAGAGAGAGAGAGAGAGAGAGAGCACATGAGAGGGGGGAGGGTCAGAGGGAGAAGCAGACTCCCTGCCGAGCAGGGAGCCCGATGCGGGACTCGATCCAGGGACTCCAGGATCATGACCTGAGCCGAAGGCAGTCACTTAACCAACTGAGCCACCCAGGCGCCCACTTTGGTCTATTTCTAAAACACAAATCTGGTTATGCTGCTCCTCTTAGAAATTTCCACACAAACAGTCACTATCCAAGTTTCAACTTGTCAGAAATGACACAGGAAGCTTCCTATTTATAGGTCCTAACCTCCCCCATTTTTTTCCGTTTCCTCCTAGTCCCCACAGCACCCCAGCCTCCTGAATTCCGTGAGGAAAGCCACGTAACTTCCTACTCTTTCCAGAGTGTGGAGTGCCCTCCTCACCTAAACATCCCTTACATTCTGTCTGAAGAACTGTTGTTAAGCTTCTGCCGCATAATTAACTGCCAATTTTTCTATGCTGTCGCATCACTTTGTTATACCTACTTTAGTACTCATATCACAGTAATTCTTTTCATGCCTGGCTCCAAGACCAGCCAGAAATCTGAGGTAGAGTTACTTATCTTTATATCTATCTGCACAATATAAGATCCTTAGGAATTTATGCATGCTTACTTAAATGCACAAGACTATTTTCTCACCATATGTGTAAATTAAGGTAATATGTAGATAAATAAACTTTTACTTTTTTTAACATTACAACCTGTTTTTGAAGATGAAAACAAATAAAAAAATCACCTGGGTTTCTACATTCAAAACATGTATATTAGTAGCCTGCTGGCAGAGTGCAGGTCAGTGAATGTTTTCAACAATGCCACACATAGTTATTTTTGAGAAGGTAACATTAAACACAATTTAAACCATAGTCCTGGGCTAAAAAATTTACCAGACAGAAAAGTTTTCACAGCTGCTTTCTACAATTTTAGATGCTTCTATAATATTCACATCCATTATCCCTAAGTGACATCTCTGTAACTGCTTCTTCTTGAAGAGCCACTTGGAAAATGATGATTTAGCTCTTTGTCACCACTTCTACTTTCCTAAACTTCCTTCCTTCCTTTCTTGCCTCCCCATCTTCCCAAGTCATGTATTTGACTGTCAATATTTAATTATGTACCCTCCCTGGTCTTCTGTCAGAGTGGACAAGAGGTAGTTGTCTAGCTTCATGGAGTGGAGGAGGCGATGTATTTTCAACTTGTACCCTTGTTCTGGCTCCTTCCTTTGTCATCACCAATTCTGAAGATTCATGAATTCCTCAGCTTTTGAGGCTTCTCCAGTGTAACACGGTTGGTTCTTTCCTCTCCCCATTACGATTCTGAATCTGTTTTTTCCCCATATGCTTTGAAAAACAGCCACTGTGGTCTCCCTGTCTTGAGTGTAAGGTCACTCACTGTGGTTTTGGTAAAACTCTGGAAGGCAATGGAAGCTATATGAGTATGTTCAATCCACCATCTTTACCAAGAAGCTTCTTACTGCATTAAGACTTCAGGTTCTGCTTCAATTTTATCTTGTAAGCTGACTTCCCCAGGGCTCTATTTTTCTGTTCCAAAATGGTCTAGCTGCCTGTCTGGGCTTAGTGACACAGCTCTCATTCTGGGATCTCCCCTCAGCACCATCTGCCTGGGGGATTCCCTCTGCCTCTCTACATTCAATTCCTGTTTCTTCAATCTCGCCTCTTCCTCCTTCTTTGTTATGTACTGGTTTTGTGAGCTTCCTAAGAAAAATAATTGGAGATACATCTTTTGGTACTCTGCATCTGAAAAATGTCCACCTCACACTTCTTTGATATTTTGGTCAGCGATAGGATTCTAGGCTGGAAATCATTTTCTCTCAGAATTTTAAAGGCACTGCTCTGTAGTATACATTATAGAATCCATAATCTTCTAGCCTCCAATGTTAATGGCGAGAGAATTTATACCATTATGACTCTTGCAACTTTGTTTGAAACCTGATTTTTTGGCCTGCTGGAAAATTTAAGGTTTCCCTTTGCCCTTAGTGTTCTAAAATTTCACAAGGATGAGCCTTAATGTGAGGCATTTTTATTCATGTGCTCATTCAGAGGGCCCTTTTAATCAAACTCTTATCCTTCAGTACGGATAAAGTATCTTGAATTATTTCTTTGAAAATTTCCCTTCACTTCTCCTTTGTTCCTTCTTTCTCAAACTCCAAATTTTCAGATGTTAGGTCCATAGGACTGAATTTCCTAATTATCTTTTCTTCTTTCATCTCTTTATTCTATATTTTTGGAGGTTTCCTAACTTTTATCTTCTATTATTTCTACTGAGTTAATTTATCATCATAGTTTCAATTTATAAGAACTCTTTTTATAACAACTTCTTATTTTAAGGATGCAATAGTTCTCTATCCTGAGAATATTAGTTAAGTTTTTTTGAAACTTCATTCACTTCCTTGCATGATCTATTTCCTCTAAGTTCCTTTCTTTTTTGTTTGTTTTTGTACTATGTATATTATCTTTCACAGAGGCTTTCTTCCAATAACTAGTGATCCTTGATTCTCTCTTATTTAAGAGTGAAGTGTGTGCTGTGGGGTTCGTCAATTGTTGGCATCACCGACTGGTGCCATGGCTATGCAGTTTCATTTGAGTACCTGCAACTGTATTTGTAGTCTTTTCTTTTTTTTTTTTTAAGATTATTTATGTATTTATTTGACAGAGACAAAGCGAGAGAGGGAACACAAGAAGGGGGAGTGGGAGAGGGAGAAGCAGGCTCCTTGCTGAGCAGGGAGCCTGATGTGGGGCTCGACCCCAGGACCCTGGGATCATGACCCGAGCCGAAGGCAGACGCTTAACGACTGAGCCACCCAGGTGCCCCTGTAGTCTTTTCTGTTGAGCTGTCATGTTCCCCAGAAAAAAAACCTTCCAGTCTTCTGCCTAGAGGCCTGGCTGCCAGTATTTGGGAGCCAAGTGTGGGAAAGAGGCTGGGGAGTCTCATTACTCGATAAACAGATTTTTTACTTAATCTCTGTTTTCAGTACCTCCCCTCAACTGTGCCTGCTGTGTCTCCACCCTCCCAATTCAGAATCCCTCCAATTCATCTTTTCCAGACAATAACCTTCTGGTCTTCTGGCACAAAAGGGATAACTAGCTGCCTGCAGTGGGGGAGGGGATATAGATGTTTCTTAAACAGATTTTCAACTGATCTATTTTCTACCTCACCTTCAGAAGAACATGCTGCTGCCAATTTGAGTCTTTCTTGGGTTCTTTAGGGGAAGTTGGGTGGCTTCTCTGCTTGCTCTAATGTGAGGTTTTAGCTTTCTATGGACTAAGTCTTTCATGCTTTTTGGCTTCCAAAATTTGTTGTTTTTTTCCTCCGATCATTGTCCTTGTGTATTTTTAAGTTAAAAAAATTCTCTTAGTAATTTGGGTAGGGTTTTGAGAGGAAGGAGAGGTAAGAGAATATTTTCAATATATGCCATCTTTTTTGATATATTTGAAATTGATTTTCAGTAATTTCCTTATTTCTCTTAATCTCTCTTATCCATAAAGTTGGAATAAAACCTTTGTCTAATTTCCAAAGATGTTAAGAAACTAAAAATGAGGGCGCCTGGGTGGCTCAGATGGTTAAGCGTCTGCCTTCGGCTCAGGTCATGATCCCAGGGTCCTGGGATCGAGTCCCGCATCAGGCTCCCTGCTCCTTGGGAGCCTGCTTCTCCCTCTGCTTCTCTCTCTCTCTCTCCCCCCGCCTCTGTCTCTCATGAATAAATAAAAAATCTTTAAAAAAAAAAAAAAAAAAGAAAGAAACTAAAAATGAGGTAATAATATGAACAGCACTATAAAGTACTACCAAAGTACACTTACTTAACTTGCAGGCTTTCAAAAAGGGAAGTGTTAACTTCTTTATTGCATATTAGTGCCATTATTATTTTTAGAAATATTTACTTTCAAAAACCGTACCTTTCCTAAACTGTATTAGTAGAATTAAAAAAAAAAAACTAAGTATATCTTACCGAAAGGGTCCACAGGTAATTGGCTCTAAAGAAATATGATGCATAAACAAGCTTCTGTCTTTTAGGGTGCCTAGAAAAATATTTCACATTATGTATTAATGAAAATGTATTTTACATTATGTATTAATGAAAATCTAATGGGAGATTTTATTTTGTATGCCTGTTTATCACACATTACTATAAATATTTACATAAAATTTTTGATATTATAGACTTGAAATATTTGACTCACAAATTGATGACTATATACCAAATAACTCAGTATTAACATATAAGGGAAATCATTATAAATTTAATCAGCTGATGTTAATCATAACTCAAAATGTTAGCTGCCATGCAAATATCAAATTTAAAATTTAGTCTTATGAAGGTTTTACAAGCCAAACTTTAGATATTATTCTCGTTATGCAATTTGTACTTTTTTTTTTTTTTAAGATTTATTTATTTTAGAGAGCAAGACAGAAAGAGCGTGAGCATGAGTGGGGGGAGGAGCAGAGGAAGAGGGAGGGAGAGAACATCAAGCAGACTCCCCACTGAGCGCAGAGCCTGACGCAAGGCTCAACCTCATGACCCATGAGATCATTACCTGAGCAGAAACCACGAATGGGACACTTAACCAACTGAGCCACCCAGGTGCCCAGCAACTTGTAGTTCTTAAACATTCAACTAGTTCATTAGTAGGGGATTGGTTGAATAAACTAGAATACATTGATACAGCCACATGATCAAGTACTATGCAACCATAAAAAAGGAGGAGAAACACTGATATGAGGAATTCTTAATCTCAGGAAACAAACTGAGGGTTGCTGGAGTGGTGGGAGATGGGAGGGATGGGGTGACTGGGTGATAGACACTGGGGAGGGTATGTGCTATGGTGAGTGCTGTGAATTGTGTAAGACTGATGAATCACAGACCTGTACCTCTGAAACAAATAATACATTATATGTTAAAAAAAAAAAAAGGAAGATAGTAGGAAGGGAAAAATGAAGGGGGGGGAATCAGAGGGGGAGATGAACCATGAGAGACTATGGACTCTGAGAAACAAACTGAGGGTTTTAGCGGGGAGGGCGGTGGGGGGATGGGTTAGCCTGGTGATGGGTATTAAAGAGGGCACGTATTGCATGGAGCACTGGGTGTTGTATGAAAACAATGAATCATGGAACACTACATCAAAAACTAATGATGTGTGACTAACATAACATAATAAAATTAAAAAAATAAAAAAAGGAGAAAGATCTCTACATAGTCATTAAAGATTTATTGTGGGATTTATCCCATGTGTTTCAGAACTAAGCCTCTATAGTCCAGTATGTTTATCCCGCACTATCTGAATTCTCCCTTTCCAAACCCAGGAACCAAGTATATAGCGAGCAATAGTTACATGTTTTATTTATTTTTAAGTATTCCATGGTAATGAGATAGGAAGCCATGGAGAGTTTTAAGCACTGGAAGGGGCATGATCTGACCTTTTTGTTACCAGGATGATTCTGGCTGCTATGCTGAGAGCCTGGAGGAGGAGCAGAGGCAGAAACAGAGAGATGAGTTAGAAGCTATGATTGTGGCTTGGATGAAGGTGGCAGGGGCAGAGGTGAGAAGAAATGATCAGATTCTTGTTATATTTCAAAGGTAGAACCTACAGGACTTGTTGATGGGCTGTGTGTGGAGTATGAGGAAACGAAAGAGTAAACGAGGACATTAAGGTTTTGATGTATCAATTGGCAGAATGGCGCGAGAAAGGAAAGAACAAGGAAGAATGGGTTCGGGACAGGGATGGAATCAGGAGTTCAGCACTGGCTGTGGTGACTTGGAAATGCTTATTAGTAATATAAGTACAAAAGTTCAAGGGCAAATGAATGATTAAGTTTGGAGTTCCAGGACAGGTTAAGTCGGCAGATACAATTTTGGTAGTCACTGAAGTTTAGGCAGAGAAGAGCTCTGAGAACAGAGTCGTGGGGCACTCCTAGGTTTAGAGAAAGGAATGAATAAGGAAGAGCCAGCAAAGACAACGGAGAAGTGGCTATGCAGGAGGAGAACCAAGAGCATGTGAGTGACCAACTGTCTAATGTGGTTGAAAGATGGAGCCAAATGACACAGAAATGGCTGCTGGATTTGCCAACATGGCGATCACCATGTGACTTAGGAAAGAGTGATTTTGGTGGAATGGTGAAGGTCAGTCAAAAGCTTGACTGGATTCCAGAATCTAAGCTTTAAATTATTACACTAAGATCTTACTAAATTTTTACAGCTTTTCTATTTAAAAAGTGATTATTCTATAATCACTTCATGCTTCCCAATTCTGGAGAACCTCCACATCATACTAGGTGTTATGAAGGAAGAGCTCACATAACAAAGCAAGACGTATCTTTAGCAAACCACGCTGTAAAAGTCTTGTCCAATTGTCTATATTCTCAAAAAAGCTTAGAAAAAGAACTTAAAAATACTGTGTGTAGTACCTACAGAGAGGGAAAAGATATGAACACAAAGCAAACTTTACCATCTGGAGTGCTTTTCGAAGCTTTTAAGGATTTTTCTTGATTTTTCATTATCCTGTCGAATTCATTTAACAAGTTTCTTTTAATTGGGGGTTCTCCTAAAAAGAAATTTCCATACATGTTTTTAAAGCAAATAGTATCAATTTTATTTTTCCAAAGCCTATACAGTCCATTTTTTTAAAACTGAAGAACTGACTCTTACAATTTCTTAGGCAAAAAGCACATAATAATAATTTAAATAGCAACCATTCTATTTTGAAAGAGACAATGCATTTTTCAATATCAAATTTTTTTTAACCATTTAAGACACCACTATCTAACAGGGTCTAGGGATAAAAACATGTTACCAGTTACCAAAGATACACTACTTTTTAATAAATTGGCACTGACTGTAACTGTAGGTTTACTGGAAATATGGACAAACAAAATTTCTTAAGTAAAACTCTTTCTGCATTAAACTGGAGAAGGAATTTATTATGTAGGTCCTTGAATTAGAGAAGAAAAGACTTTTTAAAATTACCAGAATTACATTAAAATATTAGTAAAAGTATTACTTATTTAAAATTTCTCCAAAGGCTGAGAGTAAAATTAAACCGTAATTCGAGTTATATATGTTCATGTCAACTGAGATAATATGTGATAATAGGTACCTTGCTTTTTGATGCTTTATTAAAGGGAGTGAATTTGTAGAATTTAATAAGTAAAAGTGTCCATGGAAGGCTTTATCAAGTGTTAGATTATGAAGTGATTTAGCTCTTTAACAAGGTCCTGTACTATTCAAGTAACCAGAAGCTGATTAAGCTATATATTTATATATAATAGAGATGAGGGAACTTAAATGGTGATGCTGTTGAGAACATTTATTAGAAGTCAGAGTTGTTGTTTTATTTTTTTCTAAGCAGGCCAACCCATTTGGGAATACACATGAACAAAATGGGTTCCTATAAATAGAGCCACTCTTTTCCATAAAGCAATTGTGAATCTCTTAAAGCATCTGCATTTCAGGATTTTCACTAGAGCGCAGCCATAGTTTAAGGTAAGTATCATAAACTTACTACTATTCCCATAACATAAACTTGGTACAGAATGTGACCCGGATAACACTTCAGCAAATCTGTACCCAGCAGGGTTCCTGAAGGCACCAAGTGGAAGAGTGAACTGACTGCCTTCAATGTAATCTGTAGTCTGAATGTAAACCCTGTAATCTGAAGAGACTGAACAAGACCTGTGATAACTTAATTCTATGAGTTTACAGTTTTTTAAAAGGAGCTAGTTATTTAAGATCATCCACTTAAAAGCAGGAGAGTTAGTTATGGCATTTAATTGTATTTGATCAACAGATTCAATTATTTAAGATTACTCCTTGTCAGAGATACTAACAGAAAAAAAAAAAAATCACACCTCCAATAAACTAACTGAACTAAGTTGTTACATACACATTTAAAAGAGAAGTTAGACTATAGTCCAAATAGCATTAAGACCAGAATGCTATCTGCTAAAAATAACTGATTTTAGAATACTTCCTAGATGAAAAAACAGGAGGCAAAACACCACCTTTAGCTGAAACCTATTTTTAAAGTTCATAAGAGCCAGAGTCGGAACCTCTGTGTGCTCTCTCTATATACATATTCATATTTATTTGTAAAACAGTTACTAAGTTGTATTATGCAGGCTGTTATAAGGATAGAAGTTTCAGATTTTCTAGGGAAACAAACCTTTAACAGTAATTTCTCAGTTATAACTACACTAATAGTCTCTAAAAATACATTACAAGAGCCTCAAAACATGTTTCTTACTACAGACTCAGAGATATCAAGAGTGAAATCACCTTCACCTAAACTATACATAAAAGTCTATAAAAATAAAACTTATAAAGCCTGAATTGCTTTAAGCTAACATTCCATGATTTTTAAAGACTTAATTTTAAGTGACTGGCAACCTAAAAGTAAAAAAATAGACTTACCAACTGAGACAAGTGCATCTCCTCTTCTTTTTCCAATTCTTGAATTTAACAAAACCACTTCCTCAGTGTTTTGGCGTATAAAAAGAGAGTGTTTGGTGTGACTTAGCAGTTCAGAATCTGTCAGCTCACCATCTTCCATAAAAGCTTTGGCAATCTCTACCGTTTCTGTTTCCAAATAGTTTTCTGGATCCTTGGAATAAGTAGAACAAATTTCTGTATTTGTTTTCACAGGAAGATTAGGAAAAGTTTCAGTTTTCCCAATTTCTGGTTTTTTTTTAGGTAAAGCTTGTTCTTTTCCCAAAAGATGAATGTTCTCAACAAGAGATACTTTGCTTCCCAGTAGCAATTGCTGTTTGTCTTGCTTCAGCTGAGAGGGACATGGAGAAACTTTAATGGAGCAATGATTTTCTGAAGAACCACTCTCAACATTACAGTTACTTGATAATTTAAATTCTTTATTGTAGGCCTTTTCCAATTTGGAGTTTCCACAATGTTCTGGGGTTCTCTTATCAATACAAGAGGGAGGACGTATTTTTGATACATCTTGTCTAGATGTAGATGAATGCTGAAGACCACATTCAGTTCTGATCAGATCGAATTCTTCTAACATTCCCTTAACTTTGCATAAGGCACTTTCAGAAACTGAAACTTGTTTCCCACTTGCTGTGCTAAATCCAGAGACAGCAGATGATAGTAAATTTTGGGAGGTATGTAGCATAGCATTTTCTTCATTTGTGAACTTGTCTGAATGTTCATTATTTTTAAATGATACTTTGGGAAAGAGTTGCTTGGCACTATCTTCTATCTTAGAAAACACCTGCCTTGCCTTTTGTAATGAAGCATCTGATACTTGTACAGATTTTCCACTTGCTGTGCTAAAAATCCCACAAGCATTCGTACAAGAGACTGACTTGGGAAGCTTCCCTGTACTAAGTTTACATATATCAGAAGTTTTGGAATTATTCTGACAAGGTGGTATTTCAGAAACTTTCTCCAATCCAGATATACTTTGGTTAAGTTGTAAAGTTTTTTCACTTTGAATGTCAGCAAAAACCTTACGTGAAGACGAACTATGTTCTGCATCATCCAAAGAGTTCGGAAAACTAATATCCTCTGAATCATCCAGTGCGTTAGGATAACTTGTCACAATTTTCACATGGTAAGTGTCTGATTTACTCTTGGTGTTTTGCTTAATTACCATAAAGCACTTGTCTGTAAATCCCTCTGTCACTTTTGACTGGTGTGCAACAAAACTACTTGCTGTACTGTATGCAGGTACAGCATTATTTGAATTAGGATTCAGTTTTTGAATTGAATTAAAATTTGAGTCAGATATGGCCACTTTACTGGGTGTATTTTCATTTTTGCATGAGGAGTTAGTCACAAGTTTCTGAACACAAATATCTTCATTTACAATTTGTGGGTCTGTGTCTGCTTCTCTTACAGTGGACATCATTTCAGAAAAACTACTGTTTTCTCTCTCCTTAACATTGTTTATTACTGGCTCAATACCAGAAGTATCACCTTTATTTTTTGAAAGATATTCTGATTTATTATATACCTCACTGGAATGACAAAAATCTGAATGGTATGAATACCTGTTTGACATGGTACTATTACTTAAATAAGTTGGGCCTTGTTTTTCAGAAAGATGATTTTTGTCATTTTCAGTTCTGGTACTACTTGAACTATTTCCACATGAAAGATTTTCTACATAATCATCAGGATATTCTTTTAAACAGATCACCTTGGCAGCATTTATTTTTTCTGGTTGATCATCCAATTCTCCTTCTCTAAGCCATTTTTTTGCTTCAAACAGTGAAGCTTCACTCACAGAAATTTTTCTACCATGTCCTGTGTAAAATGCTAAAGGTGAATTTTCAATGGCTGAGTAAGTGGATTGATTTATATAAATTGTAGGTTTTTTTGCTGTTTCTTTTTCTATATTTTCATGTACTTTAATTTTCAGAGAGGCACGATCTGATATTTTAAGATTTTCAGTTTGTTTGTATAAATTATCACTTAAGAGCCTGGGTCCCACTGCAACCTCATTAGAAACAAGTTTTTTTCCCTCTAGAGAATTCTGCATTTCTTCATACTTTGGGGCAGTTGTTAATTCAATTGTCTCACATGCTAATTCAAGCCCATCTTTATATTCCTCCCTGTCCTTGGACATCTTTGCCTCTTGAAGGCTAAAATTAGTGATTCCACTATTATCCTGCTCTTTTTCATCAAAAAGATTTTTCACTTTGTCCAAAGATTCCTTTGCAATTTCTATTTTTTTCCCACTAGCTGTATGGAAACCCAACATGGTAGGTTCTTTGATCTTTTTGATTTCACTTTCTGGTCTTTGCTGGAGGGTCAGTAATTTATTTTCAGTACCAGTTAGGTCACTTGCTTTCATCGTTTTGTCTTTTCTTTCAGTATTTTCTGTTTTCTCATGACGGGAGATGTCTATTTTGTTGCTATCTATGCCAGAAAGTAATTCAGAATTCAAGGAATCTGAAGAGTTATTCAATTCTTCTTCTGTCCATTTTTGATCAAAGAGATTTATAACTTTCTTTAATGACTCTTTGGAGACCCTCATATTTTTCCCACTTGCAGTCTGAAAGGATAAATCAAAAATGTCAAAATCTTTTATGTTTTGCCTCATTGTATTAGCTGTGAACTGCTGCTTATCGGACATATTAACATGAAATGTTTCTTCAGCTCGTGCAACTTCCAAACAGGTTAAATCTGACAAACCTTCTTTAATTTGAGTGTTTCCCTCCTTCATAAACTGGGTAGATAATTTTAGATCTATGTTGTGATCAATACATGGCAAACTGTTTTCTTCATGAATATCAATTGTATCATTTTTACTTGAATCACTGCCAACAGATTCTAAGTTATGAGTACTTCCACTGGCACTAGTACACTGGTTATCTCCATTTTCTATATTTCTCTTGTAACCTTCAGTATTTTCTTCAACAAAAATGCCAGTAGTCATTTCAATATTATTTTCTAGTATTAGTTGGCTTTTATTATTTTTCTCATTTAAATTTTTATCATTGTTACAATCTTCTATCTGAATCATTGAAACAGCAGAATCATTACATTTACTTGAGGAGAAACTTACTGTATCTACTTCTACAGAAGTTTCCTTACTGATATTCTCAAGGTCACTGAACAGCTTCTTAGCTTTTTGCAATGCTTCACTACTAACATTCAGTTTTGTGCCTCGAGCAGAATAAAAGCCTCTAAACTCCACTTCATTTTTATCTGTTAAATAGCCAGAAGCACTTCTGTTACCGTTGGTTCTTGACAAGCAAGCACACTTCTGCTTACCCCCAAGTATACCTTCAAATTTCTTACTGCTATCTACCTGAATGATAGATGGGGCATTAATTGTGAGATGAAGATTGGTATCTCTGCATTCCTCAGAAGTGCTATTCAAGACAATCAGCTGGTTTTCAGGCATTTCAAATGGATTTTTCTGTATTATGTGGCTTGGTTTTCTAAACTGTGTAAATTCAAACTGACTTCCTGATTCTTCCAAAATAGTAGAAAGTTCTGTAATTTCTGCCTTTTGGCTAGGTGTTAAATTATGATTTGAATTAAAATCTCGCTTTAAAGTTGGAGGAGCTGTGTGACCACTTTCACTATCAGAAACACATGTGCTACTCTGCACAAACCCAGATACACTATTACTTGACTGTGGATCAAGTGCAAGAGGTTTGCTTAATTTCTTTTGACTTTCTAATGATGAGGTATTTACAATTTCAATACATGCTAAGTTAGTAGGATACCGTTCTTCAATATCTTTGAAGAGCATTTTACTTTTCTTAATGTTGTGTTCCGAGAGTTTTATCTCTTTATTAGAAGCTGTTCTGAAGCCATTTCCAAAATTGTGATTTGAAATTGGATCTGACAGTCTTGCCCAATTATTCATGTAATCATTATTTCCATTTGATTTCCTAACTATATCCAAAGTGATGTCTGATTTTGAATCTTGATCTGGAGTCATTTTTAGTTGCTGCTTTATGTTATTTCTGTTCTTTTCTGTAAGATCATCTATGTTTGATGAATCAAAATCTTTCATTATCGACACTTTGGTTGCTTGTTTGTCATCCATGTCTGTATACACCACCATGGTAGAGTTCTTGAGAACAGGGTCTCTTACACAACAGAGGTCTGCATCATGAAGTTCCTTAATATTTCCTAAAACAGAAATATTACTTTCATTAGTTATCTCTAAGACAAAATTATTATCATCTGGGAAAAGTTCTTCAGAGTTTGGATTGACAGCTATTTTTGAAATTAAAGTAGCTTCTTTTTGGTCTTTTTGGATTGTGGTGAGATTTGCATTTTGGTTGAATTGTACCTTCATTGAAGGTGATGCTACTGTTACATATTTTTCAGTTGACAACAGCTTAGCGTTTTTAGAATTTGCATTTAAAACATGTATTTCTTGATTCTTTTCCATGGAAATATTTTTGGTTAATTCAAAACCAGCTTCATGATTCTTACATTTTAGTTTCTCTGATATTTTATATGATTCTTTTCCTCTAGAAATCATGACCGGGTTTGATGGAGGATCCCTGGAGCTAGGAGTTAACAGACTGGTATTATCATGGTCAGATGAAAAGCTTTCTGGAGATTGAAAGTGAATACCACTACCTTCCACTTCTGAATGTGGCACAGGAGGGTGACTTACTGCAGGGAAGACCTTTTCTTTTATATCTGAAACTCTTTGACTTTTTGCATCATCTTTACAGGGTTTTTCCTGCAAGGATGACAGACAATCAGTTTCTGTGGTTATAAATGACTGCAGTTTTTCCTTATTAATTTTTGCTTCTTTATAATCAAGATCCTGAGGTACTCTTTTATTATTAGGAGAACTGGTTCCATTATTGGAAATTTTTCTCAGAATTGTCCCAAAAGAGCTGGCTAAAGACACAGTTGGTTCTTCAGAATCATTCTGTAAACAGTTTTTTCTGACAGAAGAATGTGATAAACCTAAGCATGAAGACACAAAGTGACAAAATTAAATTAAAGTGCCATCAATCACATTCACTAAGTATTTTCCACTAAGTAAAAAAAGTAGTAACTAAAACAAGAATTACATGAAAAGTAAGATGTGAATGTCAGGCTTAAAACAAAGAATTCTAAATATTCTCTATTTCAAGTTATTACATTTTCCAACTAAAGATAAATAGGACTTAGTATTTCTTTCTAACATGTATCAATTCAATCAAAATTAGTATGTAGTTCAAGAAAGCAGCTAGCTACCATAAGTAAAATGCAAAGTAGTTTTACTGGAAAAGAAAATGGAAAAAATTCATTGCTAATATGGGTGTAATAGCAGATAAAAAAGCAAGGCAAAGGAAAGGAATTAGAAAAGTAATCACTTCCTTTAGATAATTTTGTCTTTGATATTGAAGAAAATCAACTTTTATTTTTTAAAGATTTTATTTATTTGAGAGCCAGTGAGGGTGAGAGCAAGAGCGAGAGAGCGAGAGAGAGCATGCGTGCACCTGCATGCGTGCATGAGTCGGGGGAGGGTCAGTGGGAGAGGTAGAAGCAACTCCCTGCTGAGTGGGGAACCTGACGCAGGGCTTGATCCCAAGACCCCAAGATCATGACCTGAGCTGAAGTCAGATGCTTAACCAACTGAGCCACCCAGGTACCCCCTCCAAAAATCAATTTTTAAGAACAGGTTCTACAGATGAAAGGCCTGAAGGATGACCTGATCTCAATTATAAAGGCAAATGAGATAAACTGCTTGGAGTTAATTTTTCAACACCTCTGAATTCCCTATTAGCAAATCAAAATTATTAATCTCATTTTATTTAATCAGTGACCACCACTACATATTAGCTCTTTCATTGATTCTAATTCTGACATACACAGTACCAAATATTTTTCTCTGGAAATTAACCCAAATCTCAAACAGTTCCTCTATACTCCAGTTCTACCAAACCTATTATTCAGAGTTATTCCACCCACTAAAATCTTCTCAAAGGAATATAAAATCATCTTTTGACATACAATTTAGTTACTAATAAAGGAACTGTTGCTCAAATAAAAACTGAGTTTCACTGTGTACACTCTGACACCCAGAGATACAGTAATAACTCTAAATAATCTCTAAATATTTAAGAAAACTATGTAACAAAAATTACTTTTATAACTGGTTTACATTAAACTTAGCTAGCTATTAGCTTTTCTTTTCTATTTTTTTACAAGACAGAGAATATACAGTAAATATCACAATATATTTATAGAACTGTCAAATTTGCATAAATAAAAATTAAAGCAGTAGTAGTCAAATTCTTGATTCTTATGAATCACATGCTCTGTCTCAAGAGTAATGATCGTACATATACTATGCAAACTGATCCAACAAGTCTGAATAAAATGATTTTGAACACTGGTAATCAAAGGCCCAAACAATGCCTGTAGACATTGCCTCACATTGAATATATGATATAGAGATTTGAAAAAACCAAAAAACCACATAAGGAAAACCAAAAAAGAAACTAAAGAAGGAAAGCAGGCAGTATATTTTTTAGAAAGATTAAAGAAAGAGACACATATTCAAATAAGAGAACTTGTCACCACCATAAAACTATATGCACCATTCTCTCTCACTCACACCCACACAGAGGTACCTGAATCAGCATTTGTAAATGTCAGTGGTCCTTCAAAAGTGTTTGCTTCAAATTGGGCCGAATGCTTGGTTAGTCCAGATTCCTGGTCTTTCCGCGTTTTCAGTCCTTGATAAGATGTTTCATCATTTATAACATAAATAAACTTCTTTGTTTTCTTTTTCAAAGTGGATATTAAACCTGAATTCTTCAAAGCTACAGAAGTATGTTTGAGAGTGGCTGGCCAGCTTCCATTAACAATTGAACCTAAAGAATCCTCTTTCTGTGGGCAAATAGTATGTTTTTCCAATCCACTTTCAGGGGCTTCAGGTTCTTCTTTAGAGTTTGGTTCAGTCATATTATTTGAGAACACTGCACTGGACGTCTCTTCAGATGATTCTCTTATTCTGAATATAGACTTTCTGATACCCTGACATGGAGAAGCTATTAGAGTAGTTTCAGATATTGCTTGCTTTACTGAAGGAATGGAATCTTCGTGAGATCCAAGACACTGACTTTCATCTATCTTATTTACCACTCTTTCCTCTTTTAATGTCATCTCTGAATACTTTGGTACACTTGAAATCTGTGGCAAAGAATTTTCCAAAGTTATAAAGTTGGTGCTTTCTTTCTCTGTGATTATGAAGTCTTTTTCTGAATTATTTTGGTCACAAGAAGAAATACGCAGTAGAGGTGTATTCTCCATCTGGGTTCCACTTAGACCTGAGAGAGTTAGGTGGGGCCATTCAGAGACTGAAGACCGTACAACTTCCTCGGAGATTTTCTCACTTCCATTCCCAAAGGGCTTCTGATTTGTTACATTCCAATCTAATGGATCACTGTCATTTGGTTCCATTTCAGATAAAAATGAATGTTTATTTTCTTTCATTTGGTTTTTAGCTTCCTCACATTTTGTTTCACTGAAAATATTTTTCCTAGTCTTGCTAGTTTTTATTTTTGGTAGATTTCTTGTTTTATATTTAGGAACACATAATGAAAAACTATCTTCTTCAGAAACATCTGCAACTGTTTCATGTACTTCATCTTTTAGGACATTTGGTGTTGACTTTCCAAAATGGTCTTTGCAGCTATTTACTTCACCAAATGAATTCCCTAACATTTTCCCCAAACCTGTTAAAATTTAAAACAGATGCATATTAATAACATTTCAAAATATAGTCATATAATTTATACTATTCTTGCAACCTCTCTCAGAAATAGTATATACTAAATAACACATAAGGTAGTAATTAGAGGGTTATCCTGAGCACCAGCTTTTTTGGGGGGAGGGGAGAGGGAGGGAGTGCCACTCTTCTACTGTTCTTCTGGTAAAGACTGATTCCAATGTCCCCAAAGCCTTTTACTCATACTCCAGTCCCTTTCTTTATCAGCTCTGCACAATTAAAACTCAATCTTACTATATATATGCAATTTAACATTCTAAGATTTATCAAACCAGATGTTCCAAATTAATTTTGTGACCTGGGGCACCTGGATGGTGCAGTCGGTTAAGCATCCAGCTCTTGGTTTCGGCTCAAGTCATGATCTGAGGGTCCTGAGATGGAGCTTCACATCAGTCGTCTGCTTGGGATTCTCTCCCCTCTTCCTTGCCCCTCCCTACACCCCCCCATGCTCTCTCTCTCTCAAATAAACAAATCTAAAAAAAAATTTGTGGCCCTACAATAACTGAGAGTAAAATATGATTTTATAAACACATACACACATACACACAGTTATTCAATCCTACACATTTACACAAACACACACACATACTAAGAAAAATGCAATATTCCTTTTTTTTTTTTTTAAGATTTTATTTATTTGAGATAGAGAGGGAGAGTGAGTGAGATAGAGAGAGCACAAGCAGGGGAAGGGGCAGAGGGAGAGGGAGAAGCAGGCTCTCCACTAAGCAGGGAGCCCAACGTGGGACTCTATCCCAGGACCCTGGGGTCATGATCTGAGCCAAAGGCAGATGCTTAACTGACTGAGCCACCTAGGTGCCCCAAAAATGTAAAATTCTAATGATCTGTTTAGGTAAATTTTGGTACCCATGAAACCCTAATTACTTTCCAATTAGAAAATAAGACCTTCACATTTCGTTATTAGTTTTATTCTTAATCTCTGTAAGGTCTGAGTTGTAGGTTTTGTTTTTGTGTCACAATAGCATTTTTTTTTAAGATTTATTTATTTATTTGAGAGAAAGAGTACACACGAGCTGGGGGAGGGGCAGGGGGAGAGAAAGAGAAGCAGATTCCCTGCTGAGCCCAACACAGGACTGGATCCCAGGACCCCGAGATCATGACCTGAGCCGAAACCAAGAGGCAGATGCTTAACTGACTGAGCCACCCAGGTGCCCCTACAACAGCATCTTGAATGGTATTACCTGACCATGATTAAACATTTTCATTTAAATCAAGTTAGCTTCTGAGTACCTTGGGTGACTCAGCTGAGCATCTGACTTTGCTTCAAGTCATGATCTCAGGGTCCTGGGATCAAGCCCTGCTTTGGGTTTCCTGCTCGGCAGGGAGTCTGCTTGCTCCTCTCCCTCTGCCCCTCCCTCTCCCCCTGCTTGTGCTCTCTCCCTCCCTCCCTCTCTCTCAAATATTTAAAAAAAATAAATCAAGTTAGCTTCTACGCACAGTGTGTTCAGTAATTAAGAAGGAAAAGCAATGTATTTTCTCTTTAAGAAAGGAAGAGCAATACTTTAATGATGTCAGTTAAAAATAGTAGTTCAATTAAACAGAAGGACTTACCTTGACTTTTAGCTTCTCTTTGATTCTTGTTTTCTTTGTCTGGCCCAGAAGGGATAAACCTATCATTTTTCTTCAGATTTTCATCATGGTTAGAAAAACAGCGTTTAAAAATCTGCAAAAGTTATATTTTAAAGTCACTAGTATAAAAACTCTCACTATGCATTTATATTCAACTTAGAGACAGAATTACTTCATATGAAGTCAAGAAAATCACATACAGGATCAGGCTTAGAGACTTTCTCAAAGGCTTAGATAAGTCAAATTAAGGAATGAAAAAATGCAAGATAAATAATTTTTCAAGGCATTCTAAAATTGTAAGTAACTGCAACAGCATAATCAAGTTGTCATATTTACTTACGGCAGTAGTGTCATTAGGAAATACAGCTGCAGATGCTTCCTCATCTCTGACTATAAAAAAAAATTCAATTTATACGGTCTTATATACCATACACTAAACTGAATGTGAAAACTTAAGTATTTTTTGGGCAGACAAGACACATATACTACTTCAGTAAATGGCGCATTTGAAACAAAATGAATTGACTCAAGTATGGTAATTAGAAAGGTCAATCAACATAAGCTACATTCAATTCCTTAGCACCACTCATAAGGTGCTTCTAAGAAACTGGTTTGATGACCCTGACTTCAGGTGATACCATCCATAAAGACAGGAAATCAGATGGAGCTATGGGGTCATGACTTAAAAGATAAAGCTTGTAGACTTTAGCATTTATTTAGATAATAATACTGTCTAAAAGTATATTTTGTTACATACTTCTTACTTTTTAACATGCTTTTACCTGTTATTTCATCTAAGCAACAACAACAAAAAACAAAGTTAAATTCCCAGCCAAAGAGAAATCAAAATTGAATTTATTTTTGCTAGAATAATTTTAAAAATCCTGGTTTGCCTATAAATGGACTCCTACAGAATACCACTCCTAGAACACCACTTAATGTACTTGTGATTTGTCCCAATCTACACCAAGTAGAATTATTCTGAACTACTAACACACTTCTCAAAGATAGTATTATCTAATCTAATTACTACTTATCTTTTCATATATTCTTTTTGTCAGAAGACTTAGAGATGATATTATATTAACGTCATCTACCATCTTACATAATACTCATTTGCTATTATTACCTATTAGCACAGTAGAACTAAGGGTTGGTGGTGTGGCTAAAGAACTTGACCAAGACATATCAGGATCCACCTCAGCTCCTAGACTTTCAGAAATATGTTTTGGTGTCTGACCCTGGAAATAAAGAAAATATTTATTTCACAGAAATGCACTGATGAGTAAGAGTACTTTTTTCATTTATCATTTACTGAATGCCTACATGAGATTGTAGGTACATATTTGTAAATCTCAGGGCAAAAGTAAGACACTATTGTCAAATTCTCAATTACTACACAATAAAAATAAACCAGGCAGAATATTTACCTTCATAAGCTTCGGTGTATGAAATAGGCTCCCACATACCACTGGGGGTAAAATGAGGGGAAAATTACTAAGTTTTATATTTATTAAAATTTAAGATTATTCTAGAAATAAAAAGCCTTGTTTTTAATCATACCCGACTTCTCTCTTTGTGGTGTTATATGTGCACATCGTAGAACAGGACTAAAACAAACAAACAAAAAAAACCAAACACAAATCCTTCAGATTATTCAAAGATAACAGAAATGGCAAGAAGAAACAAAATATTAATCTTATTGAAAAAAAGGATTCTCAGTCACATTAGACTTACACTACTTTGTAATATTTTGTTACTTTTTAAAAAGCAAACATCTCATGAAGAATTAACTACTAAATTATATTTAAAATGTCCACTAAAAGTAATGTATAAAGTACTCAAAAATTTCAGCTCCTAGGAACTGTATGTTTTGAATTTAAAAATTATGTAAAATGAATCTATAAAAGCATCATATTCTCTCAAACGATTCAAAGTACACAAATAATTTATTTTAAGCTATTTCAAGGGCGTTGCTTTTCATCATTTTGTAACTTAAAAACTTCATAGACTATAAACAAAAACCAATGAATTCAAAATTGTAAGAAAAACAAAGTAAAATGTTTCTAATGTAAAAATTATTGTATTAAAGGACTCAACCTAAAAGGAGATTATTTAAAAATAGAAGATCCTCTTTCAGGCTCTTAGTCAAAGTATTAGCATGAAAATTAGATGCATTTCTATAAAACAAATAGCATATGTAGGAAAAGGTTTCATTTAAATATTTTAATATAACACATCATACCTTTCACTAAGACAAGAATTTAAAGGTGGGCTGGTAACATCATTTGTTTGATCCACTTTAGACTTCATTGTGCAACAACTTTTATGTTTACTATTGGTAATATTCTTTCCTGAAACAGTACAATAATTAAGTGAGGATATATATGCTCTGGATTGTGAATTTTCATTCTCTGAAAGCATTTATTTTTATTTTTAATTTTTTTAAAGATTTTATTATTGGGCGCCTGGGTGGCTCAGTTGGTTAAGCGACTGCCTTCAGCTCAGGTCACGATCCTGGAGTCCCGGGATCGAGTCCCACATCGGGCTCCCTGCTCAGCGGGGTGTCTGCTTCTCCCTCTGACCCTCTTCCCTCTCATGCTCTCTGTCTCTCATTCTCTCTCTCTCAAATAAATAAATAAAATCTTAAAAAAAAATAAATATTTTATTATTTGAGAGAAAGAGGGAGAGCACAAGCAGAGGGAGAGGGAGAAGCAGCCTCCCTGCTGAGCGCAGAGCTGAACACTGGACTTGATCCCTCCCAGGACCAGGGAGATCATGACCTGAGCCAAAGTCAGATGCTTAACTGAGCCACCCAGGAGCCCCATCTCTAGAAGTATTTAAAAACAAAAAGTCTCATCTATACTGGGAAGGACAATATATATAGAGTTTAGCCTGAACTGGTTTCTCAGTTTGCTGATTCCTCCCAAAAGGGGATGTCTCAAAGGATGTCTGCCCCCATTCAACAAGTATATAATGTACATAAGACACTGGGAAATACAATTCAAGACAACTTTAACTTCAAAGAGTTCATAATATAGCAGGAGAAATCTTTTGAAATTCCACAGAAGTGGAATACAGAACAGAATGTTGTATGTCCTATGATTAAGTCACATGCACTATGGTATCATGGAAGCTAAGAGTAAAGAAAAAGACATTTATTAAAAACCTACCAAGGTACCAAATCTGATCTTCTGCTGAAAACCTTTCAAGATCTTGTTCTCAAGATCAGGGTCAAATTCCAACCCCCGCCCCCCCAAACAAACAAACAAACAAACCTCCCAAGTAACAAGGACTTTCATGGTCTGACTTCTCAATTTCTATGACATTCTTTCACATTCTACTTTTCAGCCATACCCAACCACTTGCATATCCTGTAAGAATGCACTCTTTCACTCTAGGCCTTTGTACAAACTATTTCTCTATTTCTCTTGACCTGGAATATCCTCTTTCAGGCGTCCATTTTGAAACCACCCCCCCTGGAAAAATTTAGTGGTCCCTAACATGAGATTAAGTGATTACTGCTACCATATGCTCCCACAGAGTTTATCATACACCATTCCTGCTTCCCCTACTAGAATGTGAGCTCCTTGAGGTAGGGATCTTCTCTTATCATTGTATCCTAAGCAACTACAATCAATGTCTGATGTTACAGTCACGCCACAATCCCTGGCTGAATGAATTAGCAATGATTAGAAAATACTTGTTGTTGAACACCTCTACTTTCTAAGCAATAATGCTCAGACAGGGTTTCTAAAGCTGTATGTGGCTCTATCAAATCCCATTTATAGTTTTTCAATATTCCTATTTTCTGTATCACAAATATGGCATTCAAGGCACTTATGATTACTCATAAAAATTGCTTTAAAACAACAGGTTCTTTAACTGATCCTATAACCTCCAACTTAGAAAAGTTTTGGGAAAGGGTGCCTGGGTGGCTCAGTTGGTTAAGAAAAGTTTTGGGAAAAATAAGTCATATCAGTGTTAATAAAATAAGGCAAAGAACAAACTGAGAACTATTTGTAGTAGTATACACAAAACACTGCATTATATTTTCATTTCTCAAGTAACAGGAAATAGACATAATCACTAATAAGCCAAATACACATGAGTTAAAAACCCCATTTTGACAAAATATCCAATCTCTTCTCTTATGACACTTTTAAAGATACTAAAAAGTATCTAAATGTATTTTTTAAAATTTCACCTTTTCCCTGTTCACTTTAACAAAGACCTTAATCAGAAAGAAAAACCCTGCAGTTAAATAAACCAAACAATGAGCTACAACTACACACACTTATAACAAAATGGCTAAAGTCCAAAACAAAGACAACACCAAATGCTGATGAGGTCTTGGAACAAGAAAAACTCTCATTCACTGTTGATGGAAAAGCAAAATGATGCGGCCACTTTGGAATTCAGTTTGCAGTTTCTTACAAAAGTAAACATATTCCTACCAGAAGATCCAGCAATCATATTCCTTGGTATTTTCCCAAATGAGCTGAAAACTTAGGTCCACACAAAAACCTGCACATGATACAGCAGCTTTATTTATAACTGCCAAAACTTGGAAGCAACCAAGATGTTCTTCAGTAGGTGAACGGATAAACAAACTGGTATATCCATATACAGCATCATTCAGTGATAAAAAGAAATGAGCTATGGGGCGCCTGGATGGCTCAGTCGGTTAAGCATCTGACTCTGGCTCAGGTCACGATCTCCAGGGTGTGGAAGTGATCAAGCCCTGCTTCCAGCTTCGTGCTCAGCAGGGAGTCTGCTTCTCCCTCTCCCTCTGCCCCTCCCCCAACTCGTGCTCTCTCTCAAATAAATAAAATCTTTAAAACCATACAAACAAAAAAAATGAGGTATCAAACCTCGAAATGATGTAGAGGAAACTTACACTGCTAAGTAAAAGAAGCTAGCCTGAAAAGGCTACATACTCTATGATTCCAACTATATGACATTTTGGAAAAGACAAGACTATAGACAACAAAAAGATCAGTGGTGGCCAGGGTTGGGGTTGGGGGGAGCTGTGAATACGTGGGACACAAGGGATTTTTAGGGCAGTGAAACTATTCTGTAGGATACTGTAATGGTGTATACATGTTTTATAATTGTCAAAATCCATAGACCAATACAGAGAATGAACACTAATGTAAACAAACGACTTCAATTAATAATACAGTATCAGTATTGGCTTACTAATGATAAAAAGTAAAGAAATGAACCAGGCAAAAATAAGTTCGTACCCAAATAAACATTTCCCAAGTAACCTGAGAATCTCATAAATAGGCTGAATAATGGAGAGAGAAACTCAGAGGATTTTATGCAAAAGTAAGGACTGCTGAGAAGCAGAAATAGCACATTTCCTTATGAAACTTTAGGGATAATTCTTTTTTAAAAAACAATAGATGTTAGAACTAAACGAGTAGGTTAAAAAACAGCTTAAGTCTTACATTTTAATACTAAACAAAAACAAAAGGTATCAGGAAACTACAGTCAGAATTATTTATGCACTACAACCTTAAAAAATTAATTCCTTTGCAGCAAGTCCAGAGTAGCCTTATTAATTCATTCCATTCCTTCCCTAACTACAGATAGACCAATTCCAACAGGTTAAATTAAAGAATAAACCAGTGATTCTAGGTAGGTCTTTCAAGATTCAGTAGATTCAGCATAAACTGGTTTACGAAGCTTTTCCTGAGCACATTAAAATAAATGGCTATTCCCTTTACCATGCCCACAACATAGCACTTTGCATATCTTCCTATTATAGTATATACTACACCAGTGTATTTATTTATATATTTTGTCCTATACAAGACTGAGTTCCTAAAAGTCAAAAGCCATCTATTCATGTTTGTATCCTTAATGCCTAGCAAGCTGCCAGGCACAAAGCATGGAATATTGAATGAGTGATTCCCTTTTCTGTGTTCTGCATTTCATCTGCTAAATATTCCTTAAGGCTCTATCCTAGGCCTCATCATAACCAGTTTCCTCACTTACGTGTGATGACTTTATCACTTTCCAAATAGATAGGTGGTTCCTATAGCTTACTCTCCTGCCTGTATTCATTAGTTTCAGTTTTGTATTCCCCAAAGCCTTCGGGACATCACCTTAACACCCTATTACTGTCCCAAACTGCAGTCCAAAACTCAACCTATTTTTTTTCATCCTTTCAAGCATTTTCCCTTTTTAAAATAAAGATTTTATTTTTTCATGAGAGAGAGAGAGAGAGAGGCAGAAGCAGGGTCCCCACTGAGCAGGGAACCCGATGTGGGACTTGATCCCAGGACCCTGGGATCATGAACTGAGCCAAAGGCAGATGCTTAACCAACTGAGCCACCCAGGCGCCCTGACACTTTTTCCCTCTAAACAGGTAAAACCTGTTTTACCTCCAGTGCTTACAACGTCTATGAATGTCATCATTATATTCTTAGTTATGCCCTAAACCTGTGATTTGATCCTTTCTTTGAAATCTCTAGGTCTAGGCTACTGTGGGGTCTTACAGTTTCTATCTCTCATATCCACTTTCACTACCATTACTCTAATTCAGGTACTTGGCCCCCTACCACCTGGACCATTATATGTCTAATTGATCTCCCTGCCTTCAGTCTTCGTTTCCATGAGAATCACCTGATTAGTTTAAAATGTATACTTATAAGTTTTATTTCTAGAGATTCCTAATTTAGTAGATTCAGAGTAGGGCCTGAAATCTTTTCTTTCATTTAGCACTTCAGCAGATTCTCATGATCCAGGCATCACATTTTGAAAACACATCTCCAAAGATGGTTGCCAGTTATTAGGCCTTTTTTTAAAAAGATTTATTTATTTATTTGAGAGAGAGAGAGAGAGAGAGAGAGAGAGAGAGAGAGAGAGAGAGAGAGAGAGA
>NW_027397069.1:64732531-64862330 GCF_003265705.2 Callorhinus ursinus
AGAGAGAGAGAGAGAGAGAGAGAGAGAGAGAGAGAGAGAGAGAGAGAACGCGCGCAAGTGCCTGCGAGCTGGGGGAGGGGCAGAGGGAGAGAGAGGATCTTCAAGCAGACTCCCTGCTGAGCACGGAGGCCGACTCTGGGATTGATCCCAGGACCCTGAGATTATGACCTGAGCAGAAATCAAGAGTCGGATGCTTAACTGACGGAGCCACCCAGGTGCCGCAATTATTAGGCTTTCTAAAATAAAACAAATAGTCATTTATTCTATAAATTTTTACTGACAGTCACTTTGTATGCCACTTGGTATCCAACAACATACAAGAAAACCTTTGCCCATTACCTGTATCTTCTTTGTGTATGCATTTTCTAGTACCATGAATTTCCTTTTTCATAGCATTTATTCCACTATAACTGCTTATAGAAGTCTCCTCCATTAGAAGCTAAATGAGTGTGACAGGGAAAACTGCCCAGAAGCAGATAGGTCAGTCAAGACCTGAAAGATGAGCATGAAGTAGCTAGATAAAAGGTAGGAAGAAGTATATAAAGAGCCAAAGAGCAAGGTGGTTTCAAAAAGAAATTCAGTATGAATGAATGGCAAATTGAGGCTGGGTGAGAGGGGGATTATGGCAGCATGAGGCCTGAGAGACCAGATTATAAAGAACCTTGTAAGTCACATTAAGGAGTTAAGATATTATCATGAAGGCAAAAGGAGGTAAATCAAAGGTTTGAGGCAGGAAGTAACATGATCAAATTTACATGGGATTTTTCTGCTCAACAACCTATCAAATAAATTCAGTTTTTTAAGTCTGGCGTTCAGTACCCAGCTTTATGTGCTCTTCTTAGCCTTAAGTTTATTGGTCCCTTTTAGACATGCAACACTCCAAACAATCTGAATTACTTAACATTCTCTTAACAATCTATATCTTCTTCCTCATGTTTTCCCCTTGGCCTTGTACATCATTACTCCATGCCATCTTCAAATTTTTGAGTCTCACCTATCCTTCAAGGTTTAATTCAAATGAATCACTCTCTAATTCCTCCCAAACCTATTTATGCTCTTTCTTCTCAACTCTCATTGTACTTTTTGTACTTTGCTTTTCACACGTACCACATTCAATCTTAGACTGTTCTCTGTCGACTGTTAATTCCCCTTACTTTAGAGTCATACTCCAAAGAAAGGGAGAATATGTCACTTTAAGTAATGAACCGTTGAATGACTATGGACTCTTACTACATGATTGATTGGAATATCTGGCATATATGCCAGGGAAACAGCTACCAAGTCATAAGACATTTAAAGAAAATTGATAAAAATAACCTTCTCTGTCCTGTGATAACCTGCAGAAATAGTTTAATTAACATCAAAACAAGTCCTACTTTTTTTTGGTATAGGAAAGACACAATTTAACAAATCTCACTAGGCAGGATACATTAATCAAAGGAGGGAGGAAAAGGAGTACTAAGTACCCACATTATTTTATTTAATCCAAACTTACCAGACATTATGTTCACCATCTCCATTTTCCAGGTGGGAAAGTGAGCAGAAGAGGTTGATTTGACCAACATGACACAATTAACAATAGAGCTGGGAGTTTTAACATAGGTTTGCTGAATTTCTGGTTCATGTTTTTCCCCAGTTTACTGTACCACATTACTTACCTGAGTCTAACCTGTACTTATCTAATTCTTTTAAAGGAGATTGTTGGTACATTGGCACAATTAGATCTTGCTCTCTGAATATTACTGGAGTTGAAGCCAACTGATGATAAGTTTTCCTTTGTGGTGTTTTAAATAGGTTTGGTTCATAACTGATTTTATATCCAGATTCTTCTGTGGGTTCAGAATTATAGGGTGGAGCTTCTAAAGAAAGTTCTTCAAACCAATTAAGACTTATTGGTCCTAAATCTGTAAGAAAAAGAAAAATTCCATCTTGGTTTTAATCAGTGACAGGTAAGTTCATGGGCCTATAAAAATCGTAATAAAGAAAAGGATGCTTGAGATTTTGACTGTAGATTACTTTTGTTAAAGCATATTAATTAAACAAGATCATTAACCTATTCTCCTTTCAATCTGTAGCAAGGTATAACAAGAGTTTACAAAAATTACAAGGTGATTGCTCCTAGCTACATTAGCTAGCTTTTCTAAAGTTTTCTTTCTCTTACATTTATGATTCGTAGACAGAAGTTATTCATAGTAAGAAGGCATTCCACAGATAACAATTTAATTACAAAGACAATATAAATGGATGTGATAAATCTATAGGTACAGGAACGTATAGACTCAAATAAAATGGAATAAAAAGAGTCCTTGTTAAAGAGAAATGACAAAACTTCTATTATGATCTATCCGCCCTTAAAGTACTGATTTTCAGTGTGTGGTCTGTGGACTATGGCAGGGGCTGAGTGGGAGGTGGAGAGGTCTCCAAGGCAACTTCAGGAGGTCCATAAGGTAAAATCTATTTTCATAATAATACTAGGGCATTGTTTCTCTTTTTCACAATGTTGACATTTGCATCCCTGGTGGGTAAAACTGAGGACATCTTTGCATGAGTCAAGGCAGTGGCAATAAACTGTGCTAGTAATTGTATTCACATCATGCACTTGTCAAAAACAAAGCCAGTCCAACTTAAAATATTAATGAAGCAGTAAAAATTAGTTTTATAAAGCCCAACTCTTGAGCACATCTTTTTAATATTCTCTATGACAAAATGGAAAGTATGCATAAAGCATTTTTGTACATTTAAGTACAATAGTTGTTTAAAAAAGCACTCACTACAAGTTAGCTGAATTAGCACTTTTTTCACAGAAAGCCATTTTTAGTAGAAAGAACAGCTAACAAGTCATTTTGAGTTGGGTGATTTGGTAGACATTTTCTAGAAAATGAAGTTAGCCTGTCACTGCAGAAAAAAGTTTGCTGCCAATGATAAAATGGGAGCTTTTATTTTTAAAAAAAATTTTTAAAGTAGGCTCCATGCCCAGTACAGAGTTCAATGTGGGGCTTGAACTCATGACTCTGAAATCAAGGCCTGAGCTGAGATCAAGAGTCGGACGCTTAACCGACTGAGTCACCTAGGCGCCCCCAAATAGGAGCTTTTAAATGGGAATTAGAATTTTGTTAAACTTTATTAGCCTTTGTAAACTTGATATCTTCCTAATCTCAAAAGACTTTTCTGATGAGATCAGCTAATTAATGAACGTAATTTTTTTGGTTTAATACATAAAATTTAATTTTTATAGTTTAATATTAATGTGTCAATATATGGAATAATTAATTTAAATTAATTAAATGATTATATAGTTTAATACATAAAATATAATTTTTAGTTTAATATTAATGTGTCAATATATGGAATCTGTGTAATTCAGAACAATGACATTTTCCAAATGATCAGTGTCTGATGTTACAACACAGATAAAAGATTTATTCAAAGTGCAAGAAAGACTAATAGAATTAAATGTAACAAAGGGAGTGAAAAGTTCATGATATGGTTTCCCATTCCATACTGCAACTCTTAAAACCACTTGTCAAGTTTTGGTATATTATCAAAGTTACCCACAATTAACTGAAGACTATTAAAATACTCCTTTTTTCAAATACATTGTTGTGTGAGGCTGGCTTTTTACTTGTATACTTTTACCAAAACACTATACTGCAACAGATTAAATGCAGAAATTGGTATGAGAATCCAGCTATCTTCTACTAAGCCAGATATTAAAGAGAACTGCAAAATTGTAAAAACAGTGCCAGTCTTCTTTTTGGGGGGGCAGGGAACAGTTATTTTTCATAAAAATGTTTATTTGTGTTACTATGCAACGGATTATTTTTAAGTGAATTAAAAAACATCTTTAAAAATTCTTAGTTTTCATTTCTATATGGTAGCCTACATAAACAAAAACTCTTTAAGGTTCTCAATCATTTTCAAGAGTGTAAGGAGTACTGAGACTAAAGTTTGACAACTTCTGATATAAAGTAACATACCAATGCTTCAGATTTGCTAATAGTTCTGTGCTTTAAAAACAATTCTTCCTACTGCTAATCCAAAGGCCAGTCTCCTCTTTATCCCCAGTGTTCTATACTTATTATTTCGTTAACTGTATATGATCATTTTCTTAACTGGATTTGTGACCCCATACGGAACAGTTTATAGTGAAAACAAAAACGTTACGTACTGGATTCTTCTCAGCAAACATGCACAGCTACGTATTTTTCTGAAAACATTTTCTCAACGTAAATGACCGATGTATATAAAATTTGTCAATACCTGCTTCACTGCACCGTGTCTTAAAAATTTCAAAAAAAGTCGGCCTCTCTTTGTCTCCAATAGGCATTTTTATCTACAATATTACTCCAATGCTTGGTAAATAACTCTGCAAAAGACAACACCAAAATACACTTCACAGGGATGCAGTCCTTGTCAACCGACTCTGAGGTAAAATCAGAAACAGGTAAACTTGCTTAAAGTTACATTATTTACCTCGGTCCTATCTTTTGGGACAATAATCGAACTCACTGCGATGATGGGAGCATTCTATACTTGTGCTGCCCGATACAATAGCCACTAGCCACATCAAGCATTTGAAACATGGCAAGTATGATTCAAGAACAGAATTATAAATACTATTAATTTTAATTAACTAGTTACGTGTGGCGAGGGGGCGCACAGTCAACGAGGAGTCCTATTAGAGATAAAAATATTTTAACAATGTCAAATCAGTAAATCTTCGTAATACGGCAATTGCCTGGGGGTTAAATAAGGCAGATACAGTGTGTCAGGAGCTGTGAAACACTTTCTAAAATTACAATATTCCGTTAAAGTAACTTCATCGTATTTCCAATTAAGGAAATTTCAGAGTGGGACATCTGGGGCAGCTAAAGGGCAAATCCTGGGCGGCTGGCGGGGCGCAAAGTTGGGGAGTGGAGTTCCAGGGAAGGGGCGGGGCTCGAGTTTGCTTAGCCGAGGGGCCGAACCTTTCCGCCCTTTCTCCCAGAGGATGCGAGGCGGACAGAGACCCGAGGGGGGGGGGGGGGGGGGAGGCAGCAGGCCGCGGCTCCCACCCAGGGAATGAGGGGCGTTCCCCCTCCGCCTCACACCGCGGGGCAGGCTCGTCCGTCTCCACCCAGCCAACACTAACCGTCTCCGGAGGTGCAGCTCTTTTTAGCCAGAGAAGGCTGACAAAAACCGCGCCGGCCCTTCGATCAGAAAGCTGACCCGCAGACTCCTTTCCGCGGCGATCCACGGCTGGGACTACTTCCAATGCGCCGAGCCCCAGCAGCTCCGCCTCCGCCGACCTTATTTCAGACTCTCGCGCCAAAAGCCCGCTCTCCGGACACGTCACGCGGTGTCGTCGTGACGTGACACGCAGCGTGCGTGCCACCCGGAAGTCAGCTTCTGGGCGGGCGGCTGGCGCAATTGTGAGGCGAAAGCCAAGTCCTTGTTCACTGCTGGACAGTCCGGCCTGGAACCACGTGAAGAGGGAGCTGGGGTGCTTGTTCTCTTCTCCCTGAGCCTTCAGAGTAGGAGGCGGTGCTGCTGGGGGTGACCGCGCACTGTGTATCCTCCCCGACTCCTCCCCCTTCTCTCTGCTCCACCTCACGTTTGGATGGTCGCCGAGCGACAGGGCCTGGGGTCTTTGAAAGAACTTTGTTCTGCCCGCAGAGTGAACGGTCCCCCAAAGTGGCCCGTGGTTGTGGCTGACTGCCTTCCCTGCTGCGTGCTCTCTACAGAGTAGAAAGAGATAAGATTTGAAGCCAGAGGACTTTAGTTCTAGTCCGCATGTTGCTCTTAGGTAGCAGGTTTTCAAGGCCTTTAAGCCTGTTTGCCCCCTTGAAAAATTGTGAAACCACTTTAACTCTCTCCTGCGATGTTAGGTACTACCCTCTGCAGGATTCCGTAGCGTCCTTTACTTTCTTCGGGTGCTCATCACCTCGTTTTGTGCTTGTCTTCTCTCCAGGTCGCCCTGGGAGAAGGGAATTTGTTCTCATTCACAGGGTCTGACATGAGCAGCACGAAGCTTAATTCAGGTTTGTTGTATAACCTAGAAAGCTTTCAACTGGTGTGGAGTAAGAGCTGCTCATAGACGTTGGTGCTTCCAGAAAGCTCTTGAGCAGTAAACAGCGAAAGAGCCCTGGATTAGAAAAAGGGTGGTCTGTACGTGGTTACATAGGCGTCATTTTAGTTTGATCATACTCTAGCTTTGGCAGGAAGCCTTACCAATACAGATAGTAAAGCTTATGATAGTTACCACTTACTGAACACTTATGAGTTATTCTGTTTTGTGTTTTGTAGGTAATACCACATTAAATCTTATAATCCTAAAAATTAGTATTGTCAGATGGGGAAACCAAATCACCAGGTTAAGTAACTTGCCTGGTAACAAGGCCCAGGTTTCAATTCAAGTCCCTTTGATTTCAGATACTTAACCCGTGATTAAATTTCTATTTATCCTTTAAATCAAAATAATTTGCCTTTTTTTCCACCTTTTTGGGAGAGGGATCTTCACTAGGGGTGAATTAATGAGAACTGTTGGCATACCTTACAACCCTCTGAAATACATATTCTCACACTATATACAACCCTCCCCCCATAACGTTATGCTTCTTGCTTCTGTGGTTCTAGGGTCTTTACATTCGTTATCTCTGCCATAGTATACTTACTTCCTTATACTCTTCTGGTTTGCTGTTCAAATAACTTACTATTTGCATTTGATTTACTATACGCTTTAAAACAGTATCTCTAAAATAGTTACTATAGGATACATGAGTTCACTTGCTAATGAAAGCATGTGTGCAAATAAGAAGTCAGAAATGAAAAACAGCTCTGAAAAAGATTCAGGGACAGTGAATTGAAGAGATGGGGAAGAGCAATTAGGAATCAGGTGGAAATTAGGCCTCTGTAGATAGGTACATCTCCTGTCCTTTAATTAGGGTAATAGGCAGCAGCTCCCATCAGGATCTGAAATAAAGGGAGAAGCTTGGAATGAACCTGCACTAACTTGATTAGGGGGCAAAAGAAGGGGTGGATGAAGGTGGAAGGCAAAACAAGGAGACAAACCCTCCGGGATATTGTGCTGTGCCTGGGTACCGGGCGAGCCGATGGAGCGCTTTGTCCGTGTTCCCTATGGCTTGTACCAGGGCTATGGGAATGCAGTGCCTTTGGGCCATCCCGGACTCTCTGAACACAAACAGCCCGACTGGAGGCGAAACACTGGTCCCCCCACTTTCCTGGCCAGGCCTGGGTTGCTGGTGCCTGCAAATGCCTCTGACTACTGCATGGACCCTTACAAGAGGGCACAGCTTAAGGCTGTTCTCTCCCAGATGAACCCCAGCCTGAGCCTGCGGCTTTACAAGGCCAACACCAGGGAGGTGGGCGTGCAGGTGAGCCCACGGGTGGACAAGTACGTGCAGTGCTCACTGGGGCCTCGCACTTTGTGCAGCTGCTCTCCTTGGGGCAGCACAGGCCACAAGGCACCTCTATCAGCCTGGGGAGTCTATTCGCCAGTGATAGGACGCAGGGGCTTGATTCAGCTGCAGAGGGAGGAGGAAGACCAGGAGAGGAAAGCACTTTTGGGTCCTGCTGAGGCCAGCCAGCAGCAGCAGCCACCACCAACACCTAGGTCGGAGGAGGATAAACAGGAGGAACGTCACCAGCATGATGAGCTGGAGGAGGAAGATGCCTCAAGTCCCCGGGAAAGGAAGAGCAAGCAGGCCCAGGGAGGTGGCGGAGCAGATCTGCTCAGGAAACCCAATTTCCAGGTGAACTTTCTCCTCCCTGTCCTTAGTCCTCAGCTAGCCTCATCCTTTCTTTCCTCTTTTCCATTTCTGGGGCAACAGAGCAAAAATCTTCTTTTGCTTTCTCCCTTTACTTGATGAAGGAGAGGTAGTTCTGAAAACGCGTTTTACATGGCCTATAGATTTTGTAACTTTGGTAAAATAGGGTGCCAACTTTAAGCATGTGAAAACCGAAAGTCTGGCAGCTACTGCTATTGGGAATGAGGAGATAAAATGGGGCTTCAAGCCTGTCAAATATATGATCAGATTTTCATTCAGGGGAGATTGTGCTGGTGGCATTGTTGCAAGAACATTAGAAAAGTATGAGAGACGGGAACAATGGGAATCCCAGAGTAATCCTTGAAAGATGAGATGCTAAATTAGTGTAGTAGGCTTGAGAAGAGCCATGAATGAGGTTAAGGAAGCTTTTTGTTTTTTTATATGAAGCCATGAGGAAAGAGGATCTGGCTTTCCCCCTCTCCCCCCCCCCCCCCCCCGCAAGATTGTAAAAGGCTTTTCCCCCTTATCTGCAGTTTTTGGAACCAAAATATGGCTATTTTCACTGTAAAGATTGTAAGACCAGATGGGAGAGTGCTTATGTGTGGTGCATTTCTGGAACTAATAAGGTAAGTAAAGGTGAGCGAAATGTGGGAGGAGGGTGGGTTAGACACAGATGTTAAATAGAGGGAGAGTGTTTCCTGATGGAGCATGACCATAATGCTGTCTCATTCATTTGGCGTCCTTCGTGCCAGGCACTTAATAGGTACTAAATGTTTGAACTGAACCGATTTGGACTGTCCATATGAACTCCTGAGGCTCTTAAACCTGGTGTTACATTTGGTTTGGTAGTTCTGTTGAACAAAATTTCAGGTTATTTAGGTGAACTCTTGTCATTGTGTATGGTGGAAATGTCTGTACTCATTTCTTAGTTGGTATATTTTTGAACCTGTTTGGGCCTTAGCTCCTGGAAATTTCCATGGTCTGTCCACAAGGTGGGGCAATAAGAGAAATAATTTATTGTGAAGGTTAACCTCGGAGAGACTTCTTTAGGCTAAGCAGTCCCCCCCTTAATTTTAATTAGTTGTCAACCTATTAAGATTGGGAAAGATTTCACGATCTGCATTTCCAGATTTCCCTGATAGACTCTGGTCACAATAGACTCTCCAGTGTGAAGACTCTAGGCTGGGGCTCAGCAGCTTCTAGCTCCTTTCACTGGGCATGCACACTTCATTTTGCAACAGTCTACATCTGGTCTATTTCATTAACTTCAGCAAGCAGTTGAGTTTGAGACCCCTGTGCTTTCTACATTTTAGATACTGCTTTTCTGGCTAACGGTCTATAGAAGGAGAGGGCAAGGAGGTGTGCTAAGACCTGAGTGAAAACTTGACTTTTCATACTAACCATTTACTAGACCGTGGAGGCAAATGATTTTTAAACTATACTAAAATTACTTAACTCTTTTGCCAGAAGAAAAACAATAGGTTTAATTAAAACACTCCAAGATGCAAGGATACAAAGAACAAGACCTAAAACTCATTGTTAAGAAATTTATTCTCCTAGGAATGACACAGAAAAAATGCAATTTGGTGGTAGATACAGTGGCCCCAGGGGCATGGAAGTCGTGCAGAAATAACACAGGAGGGGGATGATTACCGTGTCGGAGAAAGGCATCATGATGTCCATGCAGGATTTTAGAGGGTAAAGAGGAGTTCATCAAGGAAAGCAGGGAGAAAATGTGTACAAGAAAATGCACAGTTGAGAAACAATATGTATGGGTGTGTAATTACGAATAATTTGAAGTTCAGGTGGGGAAATAAGGAGAAAATGAAAAAGTGAGGGCTCATAGACTAGGACAGAAGGAGAAGGTCAAGGCTTCAGCCCACACAATGAGCAAAATTATAATAGCTACTTCCCATCAAAGATTTTTACTGTGGTACTTTGTGTATATTGTTGGGTAGTTGTCAGAATTATAGAAAATAAATGGTAGTATCTTGATTTTACAGGTAAGGAAACAGGTTCAAAGAGTGAGAAAAAGTGACTGATAACACCAGAAGAACTTAAGACCTCAGGGTAGAGGTTGGGCAAAAGCAAGGCAGAATGTGGGGGAATGAATTACTTAAATTAAGAACTGGGAGTCTAAGGTACATATAATCTTGTATTAAAAAAAGACTTATTTCTCTTTAGGTTTATTTCAAACAACTATGTTGCAAATGCCAAAAGAGTTTTAACCCTTATCGAGTAGAAGCAATCCAATGTCAGGTAAGCATGTAGAGCCCTTTCATTATGTCTATAATGTTGCCCCTCTTAAATAGAAGCTTCTGTGGCAAAATGTTGGGATTGGATAGAATTAGATATTTGCATAGGAGTGTTGAGTTTTCTCTACCTTGAATCTTTGTAATATTTTAAATCAAAGATAAATTCTAGATTTTGGGGTGATGTAGGAACGGGAGAAAGATTGACTCCTTTAAGTTGCTTTATATGGTGTGTTTATGTATGGGCTGTATGTGCTGTTTCTCAAACATCCTGTGTGTAGTTTGGATGTAGCAACTTTTTTTAAAAATTATTTTCATTCCAGTTAACATAGTGTTATATTAGTTTCAGGTGTACAATATAGTGTTTCAGTAATTCCATATGGATGTAGTAACTTAATAGGTAACTTGTATTAAGCCTTTACTACATACCAAACTTTGGGCTACCTGCTTTACGTGCCTTATCTCCTGTAATCTAAACCTTGAGGTAGGTGTTATTCCCATGTTACAGACCAGAAGGCTAAAGTTCAATAAGAAAATAACTTGCTCAAGTTTAGATCAATAGTAAATATTAGAACTATGATCAGATTTTATGATGCCTCCAGTGTCTAGGAAGTCACAGAATTAGATGAGAGCTTATCTAAAACAGCTTGCGGGAGACCTCTTTTTAAAATTTTCAGGGAAGTGTGACATAGTTCGTTTTTGTAATTGAGTTTTTTTAAATCTAAATCCTTCATTTAGTTAAAAATATTTTTCGTACTACTTCAAAATAAATATTCAAAAAACTAGTCTAATAATTTATAAATGATTTACCTTTAGATTTTCTAGTCTGACATTCAGTCTGTTTATGTTTAATATAAGTTGGGTTTAAATATATTTTATTTTCTTATACTCCTTTTTCTTGTGTTCAATTGAATTATCTTTAATTAAAAAAATGATTCCCCATCTCTATTATCTTGGTAGTTATTGTTTATTCTTCTGGTAGTTACCTTAGACGTTACAACATGATTCTTTGACCAATCAAGGTCTACATAAACTGTGAACATTACCTGTCATTGACGATGCAATGAACTTAGAACACTCTAACTCCTTATCACCTCATCCTAATTTATATACTGCTGTTGTATATTTTAATTTTAAACTTCGCAAGACCTTATTTTATATAGTCATTCATTTAGCTTAAGCTACATATATTTCCTTTCTGCTGTTTTTAGGTCTTTTTTGTATCTGGGGCCATTTTCCTTTTACCTGAAGAATACACTTTAATATTTTTAAAAAGATTTTATTTTATTTTAGAGAGAAAGAGAGAGAGAGAGAGAGTAGTGGGAAGGGCAGAGGGAGAGAATCTTCAAGTAGAATCCCTGCCAAGCACAGAGCCCAACATGGGCTTGATCTCAAGACCCTGAGATCTGGGCCAAAACCAAGAGTCAGACACTTAATGAACTGAACTACCCAGGTGCCCCATGTTTTAATACTTAATGTAGTGTAGGTCTGAAGGTGGCACATCCTCTTGGATTTTAAAGGATAATTTTGCTGGGTATAGAATTTTTAGGTTGGCAGTAGTTTTCTTTCTGCCCACTAAGGGTCTGACCTTCATTGTTTTTGTGAAGTTGGCTATTAGTATTTTTGCAGCTCTTTTGAAGTAATATCTCTTGCTCTTTGTCTCCTTAAATCTGCTTGCTTTTAAGATATTTCTCTCTGCTTTGGTTTTCAGGAGTTTTACAATTATATGCCTAGTTGTGATTTCTTTGTATTTACTGTATTTGGGATTCATAGTGTTTCTTGAATCTGTAGCTTGAAGATTTTTATCTCTTTTGGAAAGTTATCAGCCATTATCTTTTAAAATATTACTTCTGCCTCCATTCTCTCTTTCTTCCAGTTACTCATGTTAGACCTTCACCATCTCCCTTATGCTTTTTATGCTCTTTTCTATATTTCTTATGCTTTTGTCTTTCCTTGCTTCAGTTTGGATATCATCGACAAAACTATCCTTCATTTCTCTAATTCTTTCCTTAGCTATTTCCAACCTGCTATTAAATCCATCTGTTGAATTGATTTCAGTTATTCTGTTTGGCAGTGCTACAATTTTTATGTGTTGAAAAAATGACTTCCAGTTCTCTGCTGAAAATATCAGTCTTATTTCTTTGAATGTATTAAGCATAATTATCTTAATATCTGTATTAGGTGACTCCATTAACTTAATGCCCTATGGTTCTGTTGCTATCCTCTTAATTTTCTGTGGTTCTGTCTCCTCATACACCTCCTATGGTTATTTTTGATTGAGTGCTGTCTATTGAATATGAAGAATTATAGTGATAATTTGAGGCCTAGGATAGTATCTTCCTCCACAAGAGATTTGTTTGCTTCTGGTGGGAAGATTAGAGACACCAACAATTTAGATTGCTATTTTCTAATCAGAGTTGAGCTGTTTTGAAGCTGGGCTTCAGCGTCTGTGAAAGCTGGGTCAATTCTTGGTTCATCTTTATTCTTAGGCTGCAGCCTTTCAGGGTCCCAACACAAAACCAGGTCTCTTCTGTTGGGCATGTTTAAAATTATCCCTCAGCTTCATCAGCTTGTCAAACTTACTTTCAGCTTCCCACTGTCTTTCACCTCTTCCAGAATTGGCAGACCTTTAGAGAAGAAATAGTCCCAAATATCAGGCTCACCTCCATTTCTGGGTTTCTTTCTCTAATGCTTTGATAATTCTCCAGTGCCTTCGAATAGTTCTTTTAAAAAGTTATTTTTCTTTAGCTCTGCTTTTCAAGTTATCCTAAGTAGGCGGCTTGGTCAAAATTACTAGTCCACCATTGCCAAAAACAGAAACCTACCTTTAGAGTACATACTGATTTTTATTTATTTATTTTATTGAGGCTTTTCTTCCACAGTGAGAGTATTGTGAGGATTAAATGAATTTATATAAAGTGCTTAGAACAGTGCATACAATAAATACCATGTATTAGCTATTAGAATTTCCTTACAAGGATGCATGCTTGTCACTCACTGGAAAAGTGGAAGATATAAATGCACAACATTTCATAAATCATATTTAAGACTTTCATTTGCAAAATGAAAATGCCTGTTTCCACAATATAAAATGTAAAACTCTTTTTAGCTGTGGTCATATGCAGAAAATAGAGCAGTGATGATCAGTTTTAAAGATTAGCAGGTTTGGGAGGGTGGATAAGGGCAATATGCTGGTCTCCATAGGATGTGATTTTTATTTATCAGAAGACAGAATGGGATAATGGTTAAGAATACTCTAAATTATAGTAAAGATTAGGCATGTCTGGAGAGAAAAGAGAAGGAACTTCCTCCAGAATCCCTCCCCCCTGGTTGTGACAACCAAAAGCATTTCCAGACATTGCCAGATGTTTGCTGGTTGGTAAAATACAGCTGGTTGAGAATCACTGCTCTCAGGTTTTCGAAAATTCCAGCCTAGATAATCAAATCACTTAATACTCACTCACTGCCTCTCAACCCCACCTGGCTACAAATGTAAAAACCCATTAGTGAAGACACTCTATAAACTCTTTTAAAATCTTTCTCTTACATTAGATCTTCTTGTTTGGCTTAGCAGTATTCTCTGAAATATCATCTTTGCTCTTTCATCTTGAAAAATGCATGGCATTTAACAGGATAGGAGTGGTTTTGTACAACTTGGTCCCGGACTTCTCATAGGATTCAAAGGAGGATGAAGATATGAGGGGTATGGGTGGTGGGGAGAAGTATTTTGATTTGAGGATTATATTTGAAACACTGATTTAATTATTTAGTGTCCAAACTATTCCTTGTTTTCTAAAGACCTGTTCAAAGTCTCGTTGTTCCTGTCCTCAAAAGAAAAGACACATTGATCTAAGGAGGCCTCATCGACAGGAACTGTGTGGTCGCTGCAAAGACAAGAGATTCTCCTGTGGCAATACTTACAGCTTTAAATACATCATGTGACAGGCAGTATAAATTGTACAGGACACCCAAGTCTCCTTGTAACTCACTGTACTGTTCCTTTTTTGCAACTTAGCTCTGAGCTGATATTGGAAAATGGATTAGGCTTTTGTACTTTTTGTAGGTTGTATAGCAATTGTACAATGTGAGTGGAATAAAATAAATGCATGTAAAATAGACCGTGAAGTTACATTAATTGTGATCACGGGGTAAAAAACCTCCATATTGCAGTGGGAAATAGTAGATACTGTCCCTTATATAAAGGGAACAATGAAGAGGAACAATAGTCATTTGACAGACTTTTTATCAGCTGCGTGTTCTAAGCACTGGGAACACAGATGATGGGGGGCAAGGTCCTTGCCTTCAATAATTATAGCAAATGCTTAAACAGCACTTATGTGCTAGGGATTGTAACTCATCATAGCAGCCATATTAAGTAGAAACTACTATACTGTTTCTTAACAGATGAGGAGGGAACCACAGAGAGATCATAGTATAGAGCCAGGATTTGAACCCACATGGACTTGAACTTGCTCCATGGCTTGAACATTACATTTACACTTTCTTTTTCTCAGATTCAGATGTGGTAAGTCCTATGAAGGAAACAGTGCTATCATAGAGTGAGCTTTTAGACTGTGTGGTTGGGATGAGGGAGCAGGAGAATTGAGACCTGCAGGATGGAGGGAGCAGGAGAAAAGAAGATGGTTTTCGTCCAAGGGAACAGCAAGAGCAAAGGCTCTGAGTGTGTGGGCCACATAGTTGGTATGTCCCAGGAATAGGGACCCCTCAAGCTAATGTGGGACAGAGGCTGGAGAGGATAGGGCTCAGGTCACAGAAAGTTCTTTTGGCCATGGTCAGGCATGCAGCAGCCCATAAAGGAGTTTCAACAAGACCGTGACATCAGGTTCTTTAAAAAAAAACTCCCTCTGTTGGGGGAAGACCAGAATGTACAAGCAAAATGATGGCTCAGACAAGGGTGATGGCCATGGAGATGGAGAGAAGTACATCAATTCAAGATAATGTTGGAATTATACAGTATTGGAAGTGGATGATGCAGAAATAAATGACTTTTAGATTTCTACTTTGAGCTATGGGGCAGATGGAATTGAGAGGTATAACATTTAGGAGCATATTCTGGAGGCAGATTACCTAACTTCAAATCCTGGGTGTGGTAGATGTAAGTTTGTGAGCAAATTACAAGCATACCTTAAAGCTATTTCAGGTTCAGTTCCAGACCACCGCAATAAAATGAATATCTCAATAAAGTCAGTCAAATGATTTTTTTAGTTTTCAGTACATATAAAAGTTATGTTTACCTATATTGTAATCTATACTATGGTCTATTAAGTGTGCAATAGCATTACTAAAAAATGTACATAATTCAAAAATAATTTACGGCTAAAAAATGCTAAACATGATCTGAGCTTTCAGTAAGTTGTAATTTTTGCTGTTGGAAGGTCTTGGCTTGATGTTGATGGCTGCTGACTGATCAGGGTGGTGCTTGCCTACTGACTGATTAGGGTGGTTGGGATGGCTGTGGCAATTTCTTATTATTTTAAGACAACTATGAAGTTTGGTTCATCCATTGACTCTTCATTTCATGAATGATTTCTCTGTAGCGTGTGATGCTGTTTGATAGCATTTTACCCACAGTAGAACTTTTAAAATTGGGGTCAATACCCTCAAACTATACAGCTATTTTATCAATGAAGTTGATGTAATATCCAAAATTCTTTGTTGTCATTTCAACCATCTTCATAGCATCTTCACCAGGAGTAGATTCCATTGCAAGAAACCACTTTCATTGTTCATCCATAAGAAGCAACTCCTCATCTGTTCAAGTTTGATCATGAGATTGTAGCAATTCAGTCACATCTTCAGGCTCCACTTTGAACTCTAGTTCTCTCATTATGTCCACCACATCTGCAGTTACTTCCTCCATTGAAGTCTCAAACTCCCTCAAAGTCATCCAGGAGGGTTGGAACCAACTTCTTCCAAACTGTTGGCATTGTCCCATGAGTCATGAATGTTCTTTTTGTTGTTATTTTTAAAGATTTAATTTATTTAAGAGAGAGAGAGAGAAAGTAGGGGGAGGAGTAGAGGAAGCAGGACAAGCAAATTCTGTGCTGAGCATGGAGCCGGGATGTAGGGCTTGATCCCATGACCCTGAGATCATGACCTGAGCCGAAATCAAGAGTCAGATGCTTAACCCACTGAGCCACGCAGGTGCCTTGTGAATCACAGATGTTCTTAATGGCATCTAGAATAGTGAATCTTTTTCAGAAGTTTTTCAAGTCACTTTGCCCAGATCCATCAGAGGAATCACAGTCTATGACAGCTATAGCAGTTTGAAGTGTATTTCTTAAATAAGACTTGAATGTCAAAATTATTCCTGATCTCTGGGCTGTAGAATAGATTATATGTCAACAGGCATGAAAAGAACATTAATCTCATTGTAAGTCTCCATCAGAGTTCTTGGGTGACCAGGTACATTGTCAGTGAGCAGTAATATTTTGAAAGGAATCTTTTTCTGAGCAGTAGGTCTCAATAGTGGGCTTGAAATATTGTTAGACATGTTGTAAACAGATGTGCTGTCATCCAGGCTTTGTTTTTCCATTTATAGAGCATAGACAGTAGGTTTAACATAATTCTTAAGGGCCCTAGAATTTTCAGAATGATAAGTGAATATTGTTTTCAGTTTAGTCACCAGTTGCATTAGTTCCTAACAAGATAAGCTTTGAATCCAGGCATTGACTTATCTCTTGCTGTGAAAGTCCTCGATGGATCTTCTTCCAATAGAAGACTGTTTTGTCTACATTGAAAATCGGTTGTTGAGTGTAGCCACATTCATGGATTATCTTAAGCAGATCTTCTGGATAACTTGCTGCAGCTTCTACACCAGTGCTTACAGCTTCACCTTGCACTTTTATGTTATGGAACTGGCTTCTTCCCTCAAACCTCATGAACCCACCTCTGCTGGTTTTAAACTTGTATAGCTTCCTCACCTCTCTCTGCTTTCTTAGAATTACAGAGAGTTAGGGCTTAAGGGAATGTTGTGGCTGATTTGATCTTCCTCTATCCACACCACTCAAACTTTCTCCGTATCAGCAGAAAGGCTATTTTACTTTCTTATCATTGTGTGTTCACTGGAGCAGCACTTTTTAAAAAATTTTTTATTGTTATGTTAATCACCATACATTACATCATTAGTTTTTGATGTAGTGTTCCATGATTCATTGTTTGTGTATAACACCCAGTGCTCTATGCAGAACATGCCCTCTTTAATACCCATCACCAGGCTAACCCATCCCCCCACCTCCTCCCCTCTAGAACCCTCAATTTGTTTTTCAGAGTCCATCGTCTCTTATGGTTCATCTCCCCCTCCGATTTCCCCCCCTTCATTCTTCCCCTCCAGCTATCTTCTTCTTCTTCTTCTTTTTTTTTTTAACATGTATTGTATTATTTGTTTCAGAGGTAAAGATCTGTGATTCAGCAGTCTTGCAATTGTGCAAGACTGGAGCAGCCCTTTTAATTTCCTTCAAGAACCTTTCCCTTGCACTCACAACTTGGCTACCTGTTTGGCAAGTGAGATTAGCTTTTGGCCTATCTCAGCTTTTGACATGCCTTCCTTACTAAGCCTAATCATTTCTAGCTTTTGACTTAAAGTGAGAGATGTGCAACTCTTCCTTTCACTTGAACATCGAGGGACCATTGTAGAGTTACTCATTGGCCTAATTTTAATATTGTTGTGTCTCAGGCAAAAGGGAGGCCTGAGGAGAGGGAGAGAGATGGGGGAATGGCTGGTTGGTGGTACAGTCAGAACACACATAACATTTACTGATTAAGTTTTTCATCTTATATGGGCTCAATTTGAGGCACCCCCAAATAATTACAATAGTAACATGAAAGATCATAGATCATCATAACAAATATGATAATGAAAAAGGTAGAAATACTGTGAGAACCACCAAAATGTGACACAGACACAAAGTGAGTAAATGCTATTGGGAAAAATGGTGACGATAGACTTGCTTGACATAGAGTTGCCACAAACCTTCAAAGTCCAGTAAAATGAAGTACAGTAAAACAAGATATGCCTCTACTTAACTCTTCATGTCTCAGTTACTCTTCTGTAAAATGGGGATAATCCTAGTACCTGTCTCTTGGTGGTGGCCTGAGGACTAAAGGAGCTGATATGTGTTATGCACTGAAGATCATACCTGTAGCATTGTGAGGGCTCAGTAAACAGCTGTCCTTACTTTGATGGAGCTATGTAGTGAGATGGGGAGAGGGTTTCTGTTTCAGTATATTAGATTTGAAATATTTGAGACATCCAAATGGACACATCATGTAGGCTCTTGAGTATATGAGTTTGGAATTTAGGAGAGCTGTCAGAGCTGTGTGTGAGAGAGAGAGATTTGGAGATAAAAAATACATAGTTTTTAAAGCCTTGGGTCTGGATGGGACCACCTAGGAGGAAAGCACAGTACAGGGCTCTGGGGGCACACCAACATTTAGAGCAATGATTCTAAAACTTTCATGTCCCAGGAGTTATCTGGTGATCATGTTAATTGCACATTCTGATCCTGTAGGTTTGGGGTCTGAGTCTGCAAATCTAACAAAGTCCCAGATACTATTAATGCTGCCAGTCTTCTGGATCACACTTTAACTAGCAGGAGATTGGAGATTAGGTAAAATCGGAGATGAAGAGGGATAGGAAGAGGAGGGTGTCACAGAAGCAAAGCTAAAACTATTTCCAGTTCAACTGAATCAATTCCTGTGGTGAGTGAGAAAGATGAAGATAGACATGTCTGTTGGAATGGCGACATGAGGGTTATTGATGATCTCGAAAGAAGTTTTTGATGGAATGGTGGGGATGGAAGCTAGAGTAAAGAAAGTCAAGACAGTGAATAGAGATAATACTTTCTAGACGTTTTGCTGTTAAAAAGCAGAGAAATTAGTGGTAGCCAGAAGGGTATTTGGGGGAAAAGTGAGATATTGAGTACATTTGTATATTAATGGAAATAATTCAGTAGAGAGAAAAAAAATAATTCGGTAGAGAGAAATTGATGGTACAGTCAGTGGAGGACATGCCCACAGGGGCAACGCCCTTGCAAAGGGAGAACAGATGAAATCCAGAGCACAAGTGGAAACAATAATATTTTCTTTATTGTAAAAGGATGGAACACCTAGGGCATGGGGCTAAAAATAAGTTTATAGATTTGGGGGTGAAGATGAAACCCTCTGTGTTATGTACTCAGTGCATTATGAAACAAAGTCATTAGCTGAGGTAGATAGGGAGGGAAAGGGGTGGGAAGCTGAGGAGGAAAAGCAAGGACTGAAGTAAAGTACTGGGAATTTGGTATTATCAGGGAAGCATAATTGTATTTTCTGATAGCATTGGGACCTTATTTTGAGACTTGGTGCTGTTTGAACTATGCTTGGTTGCAGTTGTGTTCTAGTAATGTCACATGTAGGGGGTTCTGGTGCAGGCATGGGAAGGGTAGATCTTAGTTTTAACTAGTTGAGTAAGACACGTGTAAGATATTTGATAATGTCAGCAACGGAGTGATTATAGTCCCTGGAATTTAAGCTCGTTCAGCAGAAAAAGGAGTGAAGGTATGGGATGGATAGTGGGAAAAGTAGTGAGATCTACAGGTTGTTATTTACGACGGGAGAAGAATTATGAGATCGAGTGGGAGTGAGAATAAAAGGGAACTGGAAGGATCCCCAAGTGGGATGCTGAAAGGTGAGGTGCTGCAGCTGGTACACTTACTGCTACTAATAGGGTTTTGATATAGCCACGAAATCGGGTAGTCAAAGTGGAGTAGAGGGGTGAAGATCCCTGGAGGAAAGAATGCGAAAACTGAGAGGAGAAGATTTTGTGTGGGTCATGCATGAGGATGTTGCAGTTTCTGACAACAATATGAGTGGTTGGGGTGAAGAAGGTGGCAATGAGCAATAAGCTATAGTCTCTTCAGTGAAGAAGGGGGTGTGAGCAGGAGGGTTTTAGATCAGCGGTTCTCAACCACAGCTGCCATTTAAAGTCATAGGAAGAACTTTTTAAATTCTAAGGCAGGTTCCTCCCCTCAGCATTTAATTTAAGGGATCTGGGGTGGGGCCTGTGCCTCTGAATCTTTTAGAAGTTTTCTTAATGGTTCTCATGTACAGCTAAGGTTCACAACCACCCCTGTGGGTGATGGTGATGGGCTTGAGGGAGGATAGCTAGAACAGCTGGGTGGCATGAATTTCCACCTCTGGACTTTTTGAAGTGGAAATGAGAAAAGAGTTGGAAACAGAGGGAAGCAAGGAGGAGTTTTCTCAATCTCATGGCTTAGGAACTTCTAGAAGTTGGTGGCAGGTGGCTAAAGTTCTTGGGACCCGAATTCATGCATAGGGTTAGAGCAAGAGATTGCTGTTAAAATCAGGGTCTGGGCTGGAGGCGATGGTGACAGAGAAGGAAGTATCTGCTAGGAAACTGATCTGTATGTGGACTGCAGTGAATTCTAGTTGCTCATTTCTGGTGACCTCAAATACAGAGTCACAAAACGATGATAGATTTGGGGTTGAATGACTACACAAACAGCCTACATCAAAAGGTGATTGGTGGTGTGCTGTTGAAGAGCACTTTGCTGGAGAATAAATCTCTTTGAATTAAATGTTTTTCAAAATGGGATAGTTAGTTATACAATGGCTGGTTTGGTAGACCCTGCTCTGAATTTGACTGAGGGACTCTTCATTTTTGTCACGTACCCCTGGTGATTCTTAGGTTTGAGAATCACTAAGGTAGTGTTTCAATCTTAGCAACAAATTTCAACCCTTAAATAGCCCTGGAATTTGAGTACACTTTGGTCCAATTACATCAATCTCCAGAGCAGTGAAGCCTGGGTATTGGTGTTTCAAGTTTCCCACATGATGTAATTTGCAACTAAGGTTTCAAATTCATTGTTCTTACACTCGGATTCTTACAGGAGAGACAGGCGAGAATTCTAATTTTTCCTCAGGGGTTTTAAATACCATCTATACGTCTTTGGTCCAGACTTCTCAACAACAGACTCACATATCCACCCATTTGCTCACCATCTGGTCTTAGATGTGTAATTAGGTATCTCATAGTTAAGATGTCTGAAAATTAAATCTTGATTTACACCTCTCAAACATACTTCTTTATCTCGGTAAATGGCAGTTCCATTCTCCCATTGGTTTGGGCCAAACTTCGGAGTTTTGCATGTTTCGCGTGTTATCATCAAATCCTGTTAGTTCTACCTCTGGAATATTTACAAAATATACCAACTTGTAATCACCTCCGTTGAGACTACCCCAGCCCAAGCCTTCATTACCTATTGACTGCACTATTATAACAGCCTTCTAGCTGTTTTTTTTTTTTTTTTTAAGATTTATTTATTTGAGGGTTGGAGGGGGAGAGGGAGAGAGAATATCAAGCTGACTCCTCTGCTGAGTGTGGAGCCTGATGCAGGGCTCAAAATCACAACCCTGAGATCACCACCTGAGTTGAAACCTAGAGTCAGATACTTAACAGACTGCCACCCAGGAGGCTCTAACTTGTCTGTCTGCTCCTGCCCTTCTGTGTCTATTCTGCACACAGCAGCCAGAGCAATCCTTTTTTTAAAATTTTGCTTTTATCATGGTGAAATATATATAACATGAAACTTACCATTTCTAAATGCACAATTCAGCAGCATTAAGTACATTCACAATGTTGTAAAACCATCATCACTGTCTATTTCCAGAACTTTTTCATCATTCAAACAGAATGATCCTTTTATGACAAAAGCATGTCACTGCTCTGCCCCCAAATATCCAGTGACTTTCCGCTTCACTCAGTAAAGGACCAAGTCCTTCCTGACTCACCTAACCCTTTCTGCTGTCCTCTCTGAACACTCTCTTCTTTATTCATTTCACTCAGTCACTGGCTTCCTTGCTAGCCCTTCAACAGTAGGATCATGCTCCTGCTTCAGGATCTTTGCATTTGTTTTTCCCTTTGCTGGAATGCTCTTTTTCCCAGAAACTCATATCGTGTCCTCACTTCATTGAGACCTCTGCTCAGATCTCATCTTATTAGAAAGGCTTCTCTAACCCCTTCTGAAGTAGCACCACACCCCAATTACTCTCTGTCCCTGTTTTGTTCATGGCATTCAGCACCACCTGACATAGACAAGTATATCTTCTCCCATTAAAATGTAAGCTCCTTGAATGGAGAGATGTCATCTGTTTTGACAACTGTAGTATCCCCTGAAACAGTGCCTAGCTCATAGTGGGCACACAATAAAAATTTGGTGAATGTAGGAAAAATCTCAGCTCATGATAGGTATTCAAATGTTAATAATCCGGGGCACCTGGGTGGCTCAGTCAGTTAAGGGTCTGCCTTCGGCTCAGGTCATGATCTCGGGGTCCTGGGATGGAGCCCCGCATCAGGGTCCCTGCTCAGTGGGGAGTCTCTTTCTTCCTCTCTCTCAGCCGGCTGCGACCCCTCCCCCGCTTGTGCTCTCTCTCTGTCAAATAAATAAATAAAATCTTTAAAAAAAAAAACCCAAAATGTTAATAATTCTAAGTAAGTGTATCAAAAACTTAAAACACCCAGCTTTATGGAGATATAATTAACATAGTATAAAATTCACCTGTGGACACTAATGTTTATGTTCAGGCAGGTATTTGGAAGCAGGTATAAGCTACTGATACAAACAGCAGGAGGTACCCTTATTTCTATGATTCTGCAATTCACTGGAAAGACCAGTGTTAGGATTTGGAACCAGAAGCACCTTGAGACCTGCTTCTGTGCATGTTTGTGTATGTGCATGCTCGTGTGCGTGTGTATGTGTGTGTGTTGCTAATCGTTATAATCATCTTTATTCACAGCTTCACTAACGCATTTGCTTAGTGTTCTCATTTATCAGTGGGAATAAGACCTGCATGTATCCCTAAAATGTATGGTGCGCTTTCTAAAACACTCTATTTGGAGACCGTAATTTTAATCAGCTGAAGTCCAAATTATGGTGCCCTATCTGAATTACTTTTTTTATGACTGTGGATAAAATGTGTATAATGTTTCAGTGCCAGAAAGCACCGAGATATGAGGAAGCATTTCTCTTATCATTAAAGCATCTGTTAGATATTTACCCTCTCTTTTGGGTGGCTGTCTCTACCCCTCATCACCTTTCCATTCCTCTGTGTCCCTGGGGAGGTGAAAAGTAATGCTTCAGGCCCAACACAAACCCAAGGAGATTTGACTGTGTAGGTCTATAATTATTACTGGGTTCAGTTGGGGTGGGGCTGTGGCTTTAAGGGGCCTTTCTCTTACACAGTTTTCTTCACCTACACTCAGAGAAGAGGAGATGAAGAAAGAGGAAAAGTAGATAATTTCCACATTAGCAAATCTCTATTGTTTTATAAAATTAAGGAAAAAAAAACACCTCCACTATATTTTATGACTATAGATTACAATGTACTATTGAAATCCCCCCTTTATTTAAATTTTAATTCCAGTGTAAACATACAGTGTTATGTTCATTTAAGGTGCACAATATAGTGATTCAACAATTCCATATGTTACTCAGTGATCATCGAATTAACTGTACTCTTAATCCCCTTCACTTCATCCGTTCCTCCACCCACCTCCCCTCTGGTTTGTTCTTTATAGGTAAGAGCCTGTTTTTTTGTCTCTTTTTTTCCCTTTGTTCATTTGTTTTGTTTCTTAAATTCCACATATGTGTGAAATTATATTGTATTTATCTTGCTCTGACTTATTTCACTTAGCGTTGTACTCTCGATCCATCCACATCATTGCAAATGGCAAGATTTCATTCCTTTTTATGGCTGAATAATATTCCATTGTTTATATATACACCACTTCTTTATTCATTCATCAGTCTGTGGACACTTGGGCTGCTTCCGTACTTTGGCTGTTGTAGATAATGCTGCTATAAACATTGGGGTGTCTGTATCCCTTTGAATTAGTGTTTTTGTATTGTTTGGGTAGATACCCGGTAGTGCAATTGCTGGATCCTAGGGTGTTCTATTTTTAACTTTTTGCAGAATCTCCATACTGTTTTCCAGAGTGGCTGCACCAGTTTGCATTCCCACCAATAGTGCAAGAGCATTTCTTTTTCTCCACGTTCTTACCAACACTTGCTGTTTCTTGTGTTCTAGATTTTAGCTATTCTGGCAGGTGTGCAGTGATATCTCATTGTAGTTTTGATCTGATTTGCCTGATGATTAGTGATGTTGAGCATCTTTTCGTGTGTCTGTTGGCTGTGTGTCTTCTTTGGAAAAATGTCTGTTCCTGTCCTGCTCATTTTTTAATTGGAGTATTTCTTTTTTGTGTGTTGAGTTGTGTCAGTTCTTTATACATTTTGGGTACTAACCTTTATTGGATATGTCATTTGTAAATATCTTTTCCCATTCAGTCAGCTGCCTGTTAGTTTTGTTGATTGTTTCCTTCACTGTGCAGAAGCTTTTTGATGTAGTCCCCATAGTTTATTTTTGTTTTTGTTTCCCTTGCCTCAGGAGACATCTAGAAAGAAGTTGCTATGGCCGGTGTAAAAGAAGTTATTGCTTGTGTTCTCCTTTAGGATTTTGATGGTTTCCTGTTTCACATTCAGTTCTTTAATCCATTTTGAGTTTATTTTTTTTGTTTGGTGTAAGAAAGTGGTCCAGTTTTATTCTTTTGCATGTTGCTGTCCAGTTTTCCCAACACAAATTTTTGAAGAAACTTTTTCCCATTGGATACTCTTTCCTCCTTTGTTGCAGATTAATTGACCATATAATTGTGTGCTCATTTTTGGGTTTTCTATTCTGTTTCATTGATCTATGTTTCTATTTTTTTATGCCAGTACCATACTGTTTTGATCACTACAGCTTTTTAATATAAAGTCTGGAATTGTGATGCCTCTAGCTTTGCTTTTCTTTTTCAGGGTTGCTTTGGCTATTCAGTCTTTGTTTTAAACTCTATTTTGTCTGATATAAGTACAGCTACCTAGGCTTTTTCCCCCCTGCTTCTTTTTGAATCTTTTTCCATCTCTTCACATTCAGCTCATACTTGTCTTTAGGTCTTAAGTGAGTTTCTTGTAGGCAGCATATACATCGATCTTGGTTTTTCATCCATTCCGTCATTTCATGTCTTACAGTTGTAATAGTTAGATCATTAACATTTAAAGTAATTATTGGTCGGTATGTACTTATTGCCATTTGATTAATTGTTTTCTGGTTGTTTTATAGTTCCTCTCTTTTGCTCTTTCTTTGTGACTCATCACTTTTAGTGTTATGTTTGGTTTTATTTTTTTGTGTATCAATTATAGGTTTTGGTTTGTGTTTACTATGAGGCTCACTTTAACACTCTAAGTATTTAGCAGTCTGAATTAGGTTGATGGTCAGTTAAGTTATAACACATCTAAAAGAACTTCATTTTTACTCCTTCACCCTCCATGTTTTATGTATAGATTGTTGTTTGTTATATATATATATTTTTTACATTTTGTGGGTCTTCTTAACTAATTTTGTAGTTATAATTGATTTTACTACTTTTACCTTTAATTCTACCTTTATAAATGATTCCTCTACTACCTTTATTGTATATTTGCTTTTACTCATGAAATTTGTCCTTTCATAATTTTATTTCTAATTGTGGCCTTTTCTTTTCCATTTAAAGAATTTGCTTTAACATTTCTTGGATGGCCAGTTTAGTGGTGATGAACTCCTTTAAATTTGTTCATCTGAGGAACTCTTTATTTCTTCTTTACTTCTGAATGATAATTTTGCTGGGTAGTGTATTCTTGGTTGCAGGCTTTTCACTTTCAGTCCTTTGATATATCATGCCACTTTCTTCTGGCCTGCAAGTTTCTGCTGAAAAATCAGCTCACAGCCTTATGGGGCTCCCCTCCTGTGTAACTAGTTGCTTTTGTTGCTTTTAAGATTCTCCCTCTCTGTTTAATTGTTGACATTTTAATTAGTATGTGTCATGTTTTGGATTTCCTTAGGTTCATCTGGTTTCAAACTCTATGTTTCCTGAACCTGGATGTCTGTTTCCTTCCCCAGGTTTGGGAAATTTTCAGCTGCTATTCTTAATATGTTTTCCACCCACCCCTCCTTCCCTTCTTCTGGGACCCCTTATAATGTGAATGTTTGTTCATTTGAGGTTGTCCAGGAGATTCATTCACCTATCCTCGTTTTTAAAAATAATTTTTTCTTTTTGTTATTTAGCTCAGGTGCTCTCAGGGCAGGCTAGGCAGTCCTGGGGCTCTTTGTACAGATAGTGCTCTGGCAGGACAGCTGAAGATGAAGTGGGTGCATGCGGGGCTGGGGGGAGGTCCCAGGGTTCTTTGCACTGAGGGAGTATTGACCAAAGGTGTCCTGATGTATGAGTGGTAATGAACTTCTTTTAACTTTTGTTTGTCTTTATCTCTCCTTCAGTTCTGAATGATAAACTCACCAGGTAGAGTATTATTGGTTGTAGGTTTTCTCCTTTCAGAACTTTGAATATATTATGCCACTCATTTCTGGCTTGTAAAGTTTCTGTTGAAAAATCACCATATAGCCATATGGGGTTTCCCTTGTATGTAACTAGTTTGTTTGTTTCTGCTTTTATGATTCTCATTTTGTTTAATTTTTGACAATTTAGTTATTTGTGTCTTGGTGTGGATCTCCTTGGGTTCATTTGTTTGGGCTCTCCGTGCTTCCTACACCTGGATTTTCCAGGTTAGGGAAGTTTTCAACTATTATTTCTTCAAATAAATTTTCTGCCCCTTTCTGTCTGTCTTTTCCTACTAGGACCCTCTAGTACAAGAGTTCATAAGTTTGATGTTGTACAACAAGTCCATAATCTATCCTCATTTTTTAAAAGTGCTTTTCAATGAACATATTCAAACACTGACAGTACTTGACAGTAAACACTCATATATCCACCTCATAGAATCTACCTTTAACATTTTACTATACTTGATTTTTCACAATCTAGTCATGTATCCAATCCTCTGTCCATCCTTCATTCCATTTTAGTTTTTTGAAACATTTCAAAGTAAATTGCAGACAATAACACTTCATCCTAAATACTTCAGCATGCATATCATTAGGCCAATATTTTGTTTGCAGTTATTTTTCTATTGATATACAGTTTAAATACAGTATACTGGACATACTTTTCATGTACCTTCACTGTATTTTTGTAAATGCGTACATACATAACCCATGTAATCCAAATAACTATTGAGATATAGAACATTAACATTACCATGAATATTTCTTTTCTATTAGTAAAAGTATAGTTGACATATCGTGTTATATTAATTTCAGGTGTACACCATAATGATTCAATATTTCTATACATTACTCTGTGCTGACCATGATAAGTGTAGTCACCATTTGTCACCATGCAATGTTATTATGATATTATTGACTATATGTCCTATGTTGTACTTTTCACCTCCAGGGCTTATTTATTTTATAATACGAGTATGTACCTCTTAATCCCCTTCACCCATTTTACCAATCTCTGCACCCACCTCTCCTCTAGCAACCATCAGTTTATCCTTTGTACTTAAGTCTGTTTGTTGGATATTAGCTATTCTGACTGGTGTGAGGTGATGTCTCATTGTGGTTTTGATTTGCATTTCCCTGATGATTAGTGATGTTTAGTATCTTTTTATTGGACTGTTGACCATCTGTATGTTTTCTTTGAAAAACTATGCATGTTCTCTGCCAATTTTCAAATTGGATTGTATGTTGGTTTTTTTTGTTGTTGTTGTTTTTTGGTATGACTTGTATGACTTCTTTATGTGTTTTGGATATTAACCCTTCATTGGATGTATCATTTACAAATATCTTCTCCCATTCAGTTAGGTTGTTTTTTGTTGTTGTTGATGGTTTCCTTCACTGTGCAAGAGCTTTTTATTTTGGTTTAGTCTCACTAGTTTATTTTTGCTTTTGTTTCCCTTGTTTGAGGATGTCTATCTAGAAAAATGTTGCTAAGGCTGATGTCAAAGTGTTTACTGCCCATGTTTTCTTCTAGGAGTTTTATGGCTTCAGGTCTCACATTTAGATCTTTAATTAATTTTGAGTAACTTTTGTCTAAGAAAGTGGTTCAGTTTCATTCTTTTACATGTAGCTGTCTAGTTTGCCCAGCACCATTTGTTGAAGAGGGTATTTTTTTCTCATTTTATATTCTTGCCTCCTTTGTTATAGATCAACTGATTGTATAAGTATGGGTTTATTTCAGGGTTCTATATTCTGTTTTATTGATCTGTGTGTCTTTTTTTTTTTTTTGCCAGTAACATAACTGTTTTAATACTGTAACTTTGTAGTATATTTTGAAATCTGGGATTTTGATACCTACAGCTTTGTTCTTCTTTATCATGATTGCTTTGGCTATTTGTGGCCTTTTGTGGTTCCAGATCAATTTTAGTTCTGTGAAAAATGCTATTGGTATTTTGATAGGGATTACATTGAATTTGTAGAATGTTTTGGGTAATATGCATATTTTAACAATATTAATACTTCCAGTTCATGAGCATGGTTTATTTTTCTATTTCTTTAGGGCATCTTCAATTTTTTTCATCAGTGTCTTATAGTTTGTAGAGCATAGGTCTTTTTCCTCCTTGGTTAAATGTATTCTTTTGGGTATAATTGTAAATGAGATTGTTTTCTTAATTTCTTTTTAGGGTATTTCATTATTAGTATATAGATATGTAACAGATAGTTGCATATTAACTTTGATTCCTGAAACTTTACAGAATTCATTCATTCTAATAGTTTTTGGTTGAGTCTTTAGGGTTTTCTATATGTAGTGTCATGGAGTCTGCAAATAGTGATAGTTTTATTTATTCTTTACCAATTTGGATGCCTTCTAGTTCTTTTTCTTATCTGGTGTATCTGGAACTTCCAGTAGTCTGTTGAATAAAAGTGGTGAGAATGAATATCCTTGTCTTGTTCTTGATCTTAAAGGAAGTGTTTTCAGGCTATGATGTTAGTGGTGGGTTTTTCATTTATGGTCTTTATTATGTTGAGGTATGTTCCCTCTAAAACCAAATTTTTTTTTTTAATCACGAATGGATGTTGTATTTTGTCAAATGCCTTTGCTATATCTACTGAGATGATCATACGGTTTTTTTTCATTCCTCTCATTAATGTGTTGTATCACATTGGTTGACTTACAAATATCAAACCATCCTTGCAAACCTGGAATAAATCCTACTTGATCATATTGAATGATCCTTTTAAAGTATTATTGAATTCAGTTTGCCTAGTTAGCTAGCTAACTAGCTAGATGATTTTTGCATCTATGTTCAACAGGGATAATGGCCTGTAATATTCTTTTTGTAGTGTTTTTTTCTGGATTTGGTATCAGGGTAATGCTATCCTCATGGAATGTCTTTGGAAGTTTTCCTTTGTTTTTTTTTTTTTTTTGTAATAGTTTGAGAAGAATAGGTATTCACTTTTTTTCTTTATTTTTCCTGAGTTGGCATATTTTTTTGATTGACTTTTAATTTTAAATTCAATTAATTAATATATAGTGTATTATTGGTTTCAAAGGTAGAGTTCAGTGATTCATCAGTCTTAGGTAATACCCAATGCTCATTACATCACATGAGGTACCTGGGTGATGGACATTAAGGAGGGCATGGTATTCACTTTTCCTTAAATGTTTGGTAGAATTCACCTGTGAAGCCTTCTGGTCCTGGACTTTTGTTTATTGGGAATTTTTTGACTACCAGTTCAATTCTGTTACTAGTACTTGGTCTGTTCAGATTTGCTATTTCTTCCTGATTCAGTTTTGGAAAGTTGTGTTTCTAGGAATTTATCCACTTTTATATAGGTTGATCAATTTGTTGGCATATAATTTTTCATAGTATTCTAATTTTTGTATTTTTGTGGTTTTGGTTGTTATTGCTCTTCATTTCTGATTTTTTTTATATCAGTCCTCTCTATTTTCTTGATGCATCTGGCTAAGGTTTATCAATTTTATTTTTACGAAGACCCAGGTCTTGGTTTCATTGATATTTTCAATTTTTTTCTAGTCTTTATTTCTACTGTTTTCCATCCATCCTTCCTTCCTCCCTCCCTTCCCCTTCCTCTCTTCCTTCCTTCCTTCCTTCCTCTCTCTCATTTTCTCTTTCTTTCTTTTAACCAACTTGGTACTATATTTGTTCTTCTTTTTTTGTTCCCTTTAGGTGTAAAGTTAGATTTATTTGAGACTTTTCTTGTTTCTTGAGGTAGGCCTGTATCGCTATAAACTTACCTCTTAAAACTGCTTTTGCTGTGTTCCAAAGATTTTAGACTATTGTATTTTTATTTGTCTCCATGTGTTTTTTGACTTCCTGTTTGATTTATTCATTGATCCATTGTTTTTTTTAATTAGCATGTTGTTTGTCCTCCAAGTTTTTTTTCAGTTTTTTTCCCCCTTGTAATTCATTTCTAGTCTCATACATTGTGGTCAGAAAAGATGCTTGATAAAAATTTGAAATTTCTTAAATTTATTGAGACTTTTTCTGTGGCTTAAATGTGATCTATCCTTGAAAATATTCCATATACACTTGGAAAGAATGCGTTCTCCTGTTTGGAAGGAATGTTCAGTATATATCTGTGAGGTTCATCTGGTTTAATGTGTCATTCAAAGCCACTATTTCCTTGTTGATTTTTTGTCTGGATGATTTGTCCAGTGATGTAAGTATGTTATTAAAGTCTCCCACTGTTATTGTATTACTGTCAGTTTCTGCCTTTACATATTTTACTATTTGGTTTACATATTTAGGTGTTCCTGTGGTGGGTACATAGATACTTAAAATTTTATAGCATCTTGTTGGATTGATCCCTTTATCATTATGTAATGCACTTCTCTGTCTAATGCTACAGTCTTTGTTTTTAAACTCTATTATGTCTGATATAAGTATTACTACTTTGGCTTTTAGTTCTTACTTCCACTTACATGGGATATCTTTTTCCATCCCTTTACTTCCACTCTGTATGTGTCTTCATGTCTGAAGAGAATCTCTTATAGAGAGCATATAGATAGGTCTTGTTTTCTTTCTATCCATTCAGTCATCCTATGTCTATTGATTGAAGCATTTAGTCCATTTACATTTAAAGTAGCTATGGAGAGAGGGAGGGGGGAAGATGGCAGAGGAGTAGGGGACCCTCTTCCAACTGGTCCCCTGAATTGAGCTGGATATCTATCAGAACACTCTGAACACCCACGAAATCAGCCTGAGATGTAAGAAGATATATCTGGATCTCTACAAACAGAATATCGCAGGCGGTCATTTTCGAAGTATGAAGTGGGGAGCCATGATTCCACGGGCAGATATCAGAAGATAAACGGAAGGGAGAGGGAGCCGTGGGGATCCTACACCTCCAGTGGGTGATAGCCTCCCATGCTGGGGACAGGGCACAGGGTTGCACACCGGTAGAGGTGGGGAAAGGACTTCAGGGCAGCCGCCCAGACTGAAACCTGGGGCGGCGGGGCCGTGCATGCAAACTGGGGGTGGCTGGCAGTTTTAAAAGCACAAAGGGCAGAGACGTGCTCCCATGCACTGACCTGGAGGTGAGGACTGGGAACCCTGCTGAGGGGCGCACAACCCAGACGCTGCAGTTTATAGCAGCACAGACAGAAACAGAGATAGTGTGGCCTGGAGAGCTCACTTTCTGCCTCAGAGCGATCTCTCTGCTCTGAGGCAGAGGGTTGGAAACGATCTCTTCTCCTCTGACTCTCAGAAGAGATGCGGAAAGCTGCCAGGGAAAGCCACTGGAGAACAACAGCCCCCCAAAACCGGTTTTCACTGACCCATCCCCCCACAGGGGGCAGAGCAACCCTGCCCAAATAGGGTTGCCTGAGTACCAGTGTGGCAGGCCCCTCCCGCAGAAGACAGGCTGGGAGAACAAGAGGCCCACAACCCTAAGGTCCCTATAAAATAGGTGCATCTTGCTTGGGTTGTAGTCAGGAATTTGAACTCTGTACATTCCCTCAACCACCCCTCAACAGAATGACTAGGAGGAGGAACCCCCAAAACAGGAAAGACTCAGAGACTGTGACTTCTGCCACAGATTTACAAATGGATACAGATATAACCAAGATGTCGGAAATGGACTTCAGGGTAGCAATTATGAAGACAATAGCTAGAATGGAGAAATCGATTAATGGCAACATAGAGTCTCTAAGGGCAGAAATGAAAGCTGAACTGGCAACACTTAAAAATGCTATCAATGAGATCCAATCTAATCTAGATAATCTAACAGCTAGGGTAAGTGAGGTAGAAGAATGAATTAATGATCTAGGAGACCAATTGATAGAAAAGAAGAAAAAAAGGGGAGGCCAAGGAAAAGCAACTCAAAATCCATGAAAACAGAATCAGAGAAATAAGTGACACCATGAAACATTCCAATGTCAGAATTATTGGGATCCCTGAGGGGGTGGAGAGAGAGAAGATTAGAAGATATATTTGAGCAAATCATAGCTGAGAACTAACCTAATCTGGGAAATGAAACAAACATTCGTGTCCTAGAGGCAGAGAGGACCCCTCCCAAGATCAAGGAAAATAGGCCAATGCCTTGGCATTTAATAGTAAAACTTGCAAATCTTAGAACCAAGGAAACCATCTTAAGGGCAGTTAGGGGGAAGAGATTCCTTACATACAGAGGGAGGAACATCAGAATAACGTGAGATCTATCCACAGAGACCTGGAAAGCCAGAAAGGGCTGGCAAGACATATTCAGGGTACTAAATGAGAAGAACATGTAGCCAAGAATACTTTATCTGGCAAGGCTGTCATTTAGAATGGATGGAGAGATGCAGAGCTTCCAAGACCAGCAGAAACTGAAAGAATATGTGACCACTAAGCCAGTCCTGCAAAAAATATTAAGGAGGGTTCTATTAAAGGAGAAAGACATCAAGAGTGATATAGAACAGAAATGTACAGAGACAATCTATAGAAACAAGGACTTTTCAGGCAGCACGATGACAAAGTCATATCTTTCAATAATCACTCTCAACGTGAATGGCCTAAATGTTCCCATAAGACATCACAGGGTCGCAGATTGAATAAAAAGACAGCACCCATCCATATGCTGTCTACAAGAGACTCATTTTGAACCTAAAGATACATCCAGACTGAAAGTGAAGGGATGGAGATCCATCTTCCATGCCAACGGACATCAAAAGAAAGCTGGCGTAGCAATTCTTATATCAGACAAATTAGATTTTAAGCTAAAGACTGTAGTTAGAGACACAGAAGGACACTATATCATTCTTGAAGGGTCTATCCACAAGAAGATCTAACAATTGTAAATACCTATTCCCCCAACATGGGAGCAACCATCTACATAAGCCAACTGTTAACCAAAATAGTCATATTCATAATAATACGTTAATTGTAGGAGACCTCAATACTCCACTCTCAGCAACAGACAGGTCATCTAAGCAGAAAATCAACAAAGAAACAAGAGTTTTGAATGACACACTGGACCAGATGGACCTTATAGATATATACAGAACATTCCATCCTAAAACAACAGAATGCTCATTCTTCTTGAGTGCACCAGGAACTTGCTCCAGAACAGACCACATACTGGGTCACAAATCAGGTCTCAACTGATACCAAGAGATTATTCCCTGCATATTTCAGACCATAATGCTTTAAAACTGGAACTCAATCACAAGAAAAAAAATTGGCAGAAATTCAAACACTTGGAAGCTAAAGACCACTCTGCTCAAGAATGTTTGGGTCAACCAGGAAATCAAAGAACTTAAACAATTCATGGAAACCAATGAGAATGAAAACACATTGGTCCAAAACATATGGGATACTGCAAAGAGGGAAATACGTGGCCATCCAAGCCTCACTCAAAAAAAAAAAAAAAAAGAAAAATCCCAAATTCACCAACTTTACACCTTAAAGAACTAGAGACACAAACAATGCCTAAGTCACGCGTTAGAAATAATTAAGATTAGAGCAGAGATCAATGAATTAGAAACCAGAAACATAGTAGATCAGATCAACAAAACTAGAAGCTGGTTCTTTGAAAGAATTAATAAGATCAATAAAACACTGGCCAGACTTATCCAAAAGAAAAGAGAAAGAACCCAAATTAATAAAATTATGAATGAAAGGGGAGAGATCATGACTAACACCAAGGAAATAGAAACAATTATTAGAAATTATTATCACCAACTATTTGCCAATAAATTAAGCAACCTGGAAGAAATGGATGCCTTCCTGGAAACCTATACACTACCAAGACTGAAACAGGAAGAAATTGACAACCGGAATAGGCCAATAACCAGTAACGAGATTGAAGCAATGATCAAAAACCTCTCAAAAAACAGGAGTCCAGGGCCTGATGGATTCCCTGGGGAATTCTACCAAACATTCAAAGAAGAAATAATACCTGTTCTCCTAAAACTGTTTCAAAAAATAGAAACAGAAGGAAAGCTTCCAAACTCATTCTATGAGGCCAGCATTACCTTAATCTCCAAAACCAGGCAAAAAACTCATCAAAAAGGAGAATTTCAGATCAATATCCCTGATGAGCATGGATTCCAAAATCCTCAACAAAATCCTAGCTAATAGGATCCAACAATACATTAAAAGGATCATTCACCACGACCAAGTGGGATTTATCCCCAGGATGCAAGGTGGTTCAACATTCACAAATCAATCAGTGTGATAGAACACATTAATAAGAGAAGAGAGAAGAACCATATGGTCCTCTCAATTGACGCAGAAAAAACATTGGACAAAATACAGCATCCTTTCTTGATTAAACTCTTCAGAGTATAGGGGTAGAGGGAACATTCCTCAAGTTCATAAAATCCATGTATGAAAAACCCACAATGGGGAAAAGATGAGAGCCTTTCCCTCAAGATCAGGAACACGTCAAGGATGCCCACTCTCAGCATTACTGTTTTACATAATACTACAAATCCTAGCAACAGCAATCAGACAACAAAAAGAAATAAAAGGTATTCAAATTGGCGAAGAAGATGTCAAACGCTCTCTCTTTGCAGATGACATGATAACTTTATGTGGAAAATCCAAAAGACTCCACCCCCAATTACTAGAACTCATACAGCAATTCAGTAATGTGGCAGGATACAAAATCAATGCACAGAAATCAGTTGCTTTCTTATACACTAACCATGCAATTGTAGAAAGAGAAATTAGAGAAATGATTCCATTTACAATAGCACCAAAAACCATAAGATGCCTCGGAATAAACCTAACCAAAGAGGTAAAGGATCTATACTCTAGGAACTAAAGAACACTCATGAAAGAAGTTGAAGAGGATACAAAAAGATGGAAAAACATTCCATGCTCATGGATCAGAAGAATAAAAATTGTTAAAATGACTATGCTGCCTAGAGCAATCTATACCTTCAATGCCATCCCGATCAAAATTCCAATGACATTTTTCACAGTGCTGGAACAAACAATCCTAAAATTTGTATGGAATCAGAAAAGACCCCGAATCACCAAGGAAATGTTGAAAAAGAAAAACAAAGCTGGGGGCATCACGTTCCCTATTTCAAGTTATATTACAAAGCAGTGATCACCAAGACAGCATGGTACTGGCACAAAAACAGACATATAGAACAATGGAACAGAATAGAGAGCCCAGATATGGACCCTCAACGCTATGCTCAAATAATCTTCGACAAAGCAGGAAAAAATATGTAATGGAAAAAAGACAGTCTCTTCAATAAATGGTGATGGGAAAATTGGACAGCTATACAGAAGAATGAAACTCGACCATTCTCTAACACCATACACAAAGATAAACTCAAAATGGATGAAAGACCTCAATGTGAGACAGGAATCCATCAAAGTCATAGAGGATAACATAGGCAGTAACGTCGTCGACATCGGCCACAGCAACTTCTTTCAAGACATCTCTAAAGGCAAGTGAAAGAAAAGCAAAAATGAACTTTTGGGACTTCATCAAGATAAAAAGCTTCTGCACAGCAAAGGAAACAGTCAACAAAACAAAGAGGCAACCCACAGAATGGGAGAAGATATTTGCAAATGACACTTCAGACAAAGGGCTGATTTTCAAGATCTATAAAGAACTTCTCAAACTCAACACCCAAAAAACCCCACAAATAATCAAGTCAAAAAATGGGCAGAAGACATGAACAGACACTTCTCTGAAGAAGACATACAAATGGCTAACAGACACATGAAAAAATGTTCATCATTAGCCATCAGGGAAATTCAAATCAAAAGCACATTGAGATACCACCTTACACCAGTAAGAATGGCAAAAATTGACAAGTCAAGAAACAACAAATGTTGGAGAGGTTATGGAGAAAGGGAAACCCCTCTTACACTCTTGGTGGGATGCAAGTTGGTACAGCCACTTTGGAAAACAGTGTGGAGGTGCCTCAAAAGATTAAAAATAGAACTACCCTATGACCCAGCAATTGCACTCCTGGGTATTTACCCCAAAGACACAGATGTAGTGAAAAGAAGGGCCATATGCATCCCAATGTTCAGAGCAGCAATGTCTGCAATAGCCAAACTGTGGAAAGAGCCGAGATGCCCTTCAACAGATGAATGGATAAAGAAGATGTGGTCCCAACCAACATCTTATCAATCCCTTTTTCAAAAAAAACATTTTTTTATTTTTCATTTTTAGAGCCATATTTTATCCCTTCATAGTAGGTACCCTTATTTTTGGCATATATATATATATATATATAAGTTGTTCTCTCTTTAAAATTTTGAGATACAGTTTCTTCTAAGAGATCAAAATATACCCTAAATCACTAGTGTATGGCTTTATTCTAGTCTCCTGCCTGATCACATTCTCTCCTTTTTGTTTTTTAATCTTCTTCTTTCTTTTTTCAAACAACTTCTTATCTTATCAATTCCTTTTACTAAATATTTTATAATTTTCATCTTTACAGTCATCTTCCATCCCTTCATTGTATCAACCCTTATTTTGTACATATATAAGTCTTTCTTCCTTTAAAATTTTAGGAGGCATTTTTTTCTAACAGACCAAAATACACCCAAAATCTAGTGTGTGGCACTGATCTATGCACTGCCTGATCATATTTGATCATATTCTGTTTTTTTTTCTTTTGTTCTGTTTTGTTTGTTTTTATCTTTTCCTTTTTTCTCTTTCTTTTTTCTTTCTTTCTCTTTCTTTTCTCCTGGTTTCAGGTCTTTTCTGATTTGTATAGAGTATATTTGCTGGGGATGTTGTTAACCTGTTAGCATTTTGTTCTCTCATTCATCTATTCTCCTCTGGACAAAATGACAAGACGAAAAAAATCACCTCAGCAAAAAGAACAAGAGGTAGTACCGTCTGCCAAGGACCTACTCAATATGGATATTAGTACGATGTTGGACCTAGAGTTCAGAATCATGACTTTAAAGATACTAGCTGGGCTTGAAAAAAGCGTGGAAGTTATTAGAGAAACCCTTTCTGGAGTAATAAAAGAACTAAAATCTAACCAAGTCGAAATCAAAAAGGCTACTAATGAGGTGTAATCAAAAGTGGGGGCACTAACTCTTAGGATAAATGAGGCAGAAGAGAGAATCAGCGATATAGAAGACCAAATGATGGAAAATAAAGAGGCTGAGAAAAAAAGAGATCAACAACTACAGGATCACGAGGGCAGAATTCGAGAGATAAGCGATACGATAAGACGAAACAACATTAGAATAATTGGGATCCCAAAAGAAGAAGAAAGAGAGAGGGGGGCAGAAGGTATATTGGAGCAAATTATAGCAGAGAACTTCCCTAATGTGGGGAAGGAAACAGGCATCAAAATCCAGGAGGCACAGAGAACCCCTCTCAAAATCAATAAAAATAGGTCAACACCCCGACATCTAATAGTAAAACTTACAAGTCTCAGAGACAAAGAGAAAATCCTGAAAGCGGCTCGGGAGAAGAGATATGTAACCTACAATGGTAGAAATATTAGATTGGCAACAGACCTATCCACAGAAACCTGGCAGGCCAGAAAGGACTGGCATGATATCTTCAGAGCACTAAACGAGAAAAATATGCAGCCAACAATACTATATCTAGCTAGGCTGTCATTGAAAATAGAAGGAGAGATAAAAACCTTCCAGGACAAACAAAAACTAAAGGAATTTGCAAACACGAAACCAGCCCTCCAAGAAATATTGAAAGGGATCCTCTAAGCAAAGAGAGAGCCTAAAAGCAGCATAGATCAGGAAGGAACACAGACAATATACTGTAACAGACACCTTACAGGCAATACTATGACACTAAATTCATATCTTTCAATAGTTACCCTGAATGTAAATGGGCTAAATGTCCCAAACAAAAGACACAGGCTATCAGATTGGATTAAAAAACAAGACCCATCAATATGCTGTCTGCAAGAGACTCATTTTAGACCCAAAGACACCCCCAGATTGAAAGTGAAGGGGTGGAAAAGCATTTACCATGCTAATGGACACCAAAAGAAAGCAGGGGTGGCAATCCTTCTATCAGACAAATTAGATTTTAAAACAAAGACTGTAATAAGAGATGAGGAAGGACACTACATCCTACTTAAAGGGTCTATCCAACAAGAAGATCTAACAATTGTAAATATCTATGTCCCTAACATGGGAGCAGCCAATTATATAAGCCAATTAATAACAAAAGCAAAGAAACACATCAACAACAAAGCAATAATAGTAGGGGACTTTAACACCCCCCTCACTGAAATGGACAGATCATCTAAGCAAAAGATCAACACGGAAATAAAGACTTTAAATGAAACACTGGACCAAATGGACTTCACAAACATATTCAGAACATTCCATCCCAAAGCAACGGAATACACATTCTTCTCTAGTGCCCATGGAACATTCTCCAGAATTGATCACATCCTAGGTCACAAATCAGGTCTCAACTGGTACCAAAAGATTGGGATTATTCCCTGCATATTTTCAGACCACAATGCTTTGAAACTAGAACTCAATCACAACTGGAAAGTCGGAAAGAACACAAATACATGGAGGCTAAAGAGCATCCTACTAAAGAATGAATGGGTCAACCAGGAAATTAAAGAAGAATTAAAAAAATTCATGGAAACCAATGAAAATGAAAACACAACTGTTCAAAATCTTTGGGATGCAGCAAAGGCAGTCCTGAGAGGAAAGTATATAGCAATACAAACCTTTCTCAAGAAACAAGAAAGGTCTCAAATACACAACCTAACCCTACACCTAAAAGAGCTAGAGAAAAAACAGCAAATAAAGCCTAAACCCAGCAGGAGAAGAGAAATAATAAAGATCAGAGCAGAAATCAATAAAATAGAAACCAAAAGAACAGTAGAACAGATTAACGAAACTAGGAGCTGGTTCTTTGAAAGAATTAACAAGATTGATAAACCCCTGGCCAGACTTACCCAAAAGAAAAGAGAAATGACCCAAATCAACAAAATCATGAATGAAAGAGGAGAGATCACAACCAACACCAAAGAAATACAATTATAAGAACATATTATGAGCAACTCTATGCCAGCAAATTAGATAACCTGGAAGAAATGGATGCATTCCTAGAGATGTATCAACTACCAAAATTGAACCAGGAAGAAATAGAAAACCTGAACAGACCTGTAACCACTAAGGAAATTGAAGCAGTCATCAAAAATCTCCCAACACAGAAAAGCCCAGGGCCAGATGGCTTCCCAGGGCAATTCTACCAAACATTTAGAGAAGAATTAATACCTATTCTCCTGAAAGTGTTCCAAAAAATAGAAATGGAAGGAAAACTTCCAAACTCATTTTATGAGGCCAGCATTACCTTGATCCCCAAACCAGACAAAGACCCCATCAAAAAGGAGAATGACAGACCAATATCCTTGATGAACATGGATGCAAAAATTCTCACCAAAATACTAGCCAATAGGATCCAACAGTACATTAAAAGGATTATTCACCACGACCAAGTGGGATTTATCCCTGGGCTGCAAGGTTGGTTCAACATCCGCAAATCAATTAACGTGATACAATACATTAACAAAAGAAAGAACAAGAATCATATGATCCTCTCAATAGATGCAGAAAAAGCATTTGACAAAGTACAGCATCCTTTCTTGATCAAAACTCTTCAGAGTATAGGGATAGAGGGTACCTACCTCAATATCATAAAAGCCATCTATGAAAAGCCTACAGTGAATATCATTCTCAGTGGGGAAAAGCTGAGAGCCTTTCCCCTAAGGTCAGGGATGTGGCAGGGATGTCCACTATCACCACTGCTATTCAACATAGTATTAGAAGTCCTAGCCACAGCAATCAGACAACAGAAAGAAATCAAAAGCATCCAAATCAGCAAAGAGGAAGTCAAACTCTCACTCTTTGCAGATGATATGATACTGTATGTGGAAAACCCAAAAGACTCCACCCCAAAACTGCTAGAACTCATACAGGAATTCCGTAAAGTAGCAGGATATAAAATCAATGCACAGAAATCAGTGGCATTCCTATACACCAACAAAAAGACAGAAGAGAGATAAATCAAGGAGTCGATCCCATTTACAATTGCACCCAAATCCATAAGATACCTAGGAATAAATTTAACCAAAGAGGCAAAGGATCTGTACTCAGAAAACTGTAAAATACTCATGAAAGAAATTGAAGAAGACACAAAGAAATGGAAAAACGTCCCATGCTCATGGATTGGAAGAACAAACATTGTGAAGATGTCAATGCTTCCTAGAGCAATCTACACATTCAATGCAATCCCCATCAAAATACCATCCACTTTTTTCAAAGAAATGGAACAAATAATCCTAAAATTTGTATGGAACCAGAAGTGACCCCAATTAGACAGAGGAATGTTGAAAAAGAAAAGCAAAGCTGGCGGCATCAGAATTCCGGACTTCCAGCTCTATTACAAAGCTGTGATCATCAAGACAGTATGGTACTGGCACAAAAACAGACACATAGATCAATGGAACAGAATAGAGAGCCCAGAAATGGACCCTCAACTCTATGGTCAACTCATCTTTGACAAAGCAGGAAAGAATGTCCAATGGAAAAAAGACAGTCTCTTCAACAAATGGTGTTGGGAAAATTGGACAGCCACATGCAGAAGAATGAAACTGGACCATTTCCTTACACCACACACAAAAATAGACTCCAAATGGTTGAAAGACCTAAACGTGAGACAGGAGTCCATCAAAATCCTAAAGGAGAACACAGGCAAGCAACCCCTTTGACCTCAGCCGCAGCAACTTCTTCCTAGCAACATCGCCAAAGGCAAGGGAAGCAAGGGAAAAATGAACTATTGGGATTTCATCAAGATAAAAAGCTTTTGCACAGCAAAAGAAACAGTCCACAAAACCAAAAGACAACCGACAGAATGGGAGAAAATATTTGCAAATGACAGATAAAGGGCTAGTATCCAAAATCTATAAAGAACTTATCAAACTCAACACCCAAAGAACAAGTAATCCAATCAAGAAATGGGCAGAAGACATGAACAGACATTTTTCCAAAGAAGACGTCCAAATGGCCAACAGACACATGAAAAAGTGCTCAACATTGCTCGGAATCAGGGAAATCCAAATCAAAACCTCAGTGAGATACCACCTCACACCAGTCAGAATGGCTAAAATTAAGAAGTCAGGAAATGACAGATGTTGGCGGGGATGCGGAGAAAGGGGAACCCTCCTACATTGTTGGTGGGAATGGAAGCCGGTGCAACTACTCTGGAAAACAGTATGGAGGTTCCTCAAACAGTTGAAAATAGAGCTACCATACGATCCAGCAATTGCACTACTGGGTATTTACCCCAAAGATACAAATGTAGGGATCCGAAGGGGTACGTGCACCCCAATGTTTATAGCAGCAATGTCCACAATAGCCAAACTGTGGAAAGAGCCAAGATGTCCATTGACAGATGAATGGATAAAGAACAAGTGGTATATATACACAATGGAATATTATGCAGCCATCAAAAGGAATGAGATCTTGCCATTTGCAATGATGTGGATGGAACTGGAGGGTGTTATGCTGAGTGAAATGAGTCAGAGAAAGACATGTATCATATGACCTCACTGATATGAGGAATTCTTAATCTCAGGAAACAAACTGAGGTTTGCTGGAGTTGTGGGGGTTGGGAGGGATGGGGTGGCTGGGTGATAGACTTTGGGGAGGGTATCTGCTATGGTGAGTGCTGTGAATTGTGCAAGATTGAATCACAGATCTGTACTTCTGAAAGAAATAATGCAATATATGTTAAAAAAAAAGAAGATAGCAGGAGGGAAAGAATGAAGGGGAGTAAGTCAGAGGGGGAGACCAACCATGAGAGACGATGGACTCTGTAAAACAAACTTAGGGTTCTGGAGGGGAGGGGAGTGGGGGGATGTGTTAGCCTGGTGATGGGTATTAAAGAGGGCACATTCTGCGTGAAGCACTGGGTGTTATGCACAAACAATGAATCATGGAACACTATATCAAAAACTAATGATGTAATGTATGGTGATTAACATAACAATAAAAATAAACAAAAAGAAGATGTGGTCCATATATACAATGGAATATTACTCAGCTATCAGAAAGGATGAATACCCAACTTTTGCATCAACATGGATGGGGCTGGAGGAGATTATGCTAAGTGAAATAAGTCAAGCAGAGAAAGTCAATTATCATATGGTTTCTCTTATTTGTGGAACCTAAGGAATAGCATGGAGGACATTAGGAGAAGGAAGGGAAAAATGAAAGGGCAGAAATTGGAGGGGGAGATAACCATGAGAGACTATGGACTCCGAATAACAAACTGAGGGTTTTAGAGGGGAGGTGAGTTGGGGGATGTGCTAGCCTGGTGACGGGTATTAAGGAGGGCACGTACGGCATGGAGCCCTGGGTATTATACGAAAACAATGAATCATGGAACACTACATCAAATCTAATGATGTATTGTATGGTGACTTACATAACATAATAAAATAAAATAATAAAATAAAGTAGCTATGGATAAGTATGTACTTATTGTCATTTTGTTAATTGTTTTCTGATGTTTTTCTTATAGTTCTTCTCTTTTCCTTTTTTGTTCACTTCCTTTGTATTTTGATGACTATGTTACGCTTGAACCCTTTATTTTTTGTATAGGTATTATAGGTTTTTGATTTGGGGGTACCATTGGGTTCATATATAAAACTGTATGTGTATAACAGTCTATATTAAGTTCATTGTTGCTATGTTTGAATACATTCTGAAAGCACTAAGATTTTAGTCTCCACTCCACATTATATGTATGTGATGTTATATTTTAACATCTTTTTATTTTATATAGCCCTTGACTAATTTTTATAGATATAATTGATTTTACTACTTTTGTGTTTTAATCTCCATTTTATAGGTTATTAATAAGTAATTAGTAAGTAATTAATCTATCTTTAATAATTACTTTTACCTGGGAAATTTTTTCTTTCATAATTTTCTTATCCTGGTAATGGCCTTTTCTTTCTACTTAAAGAATTCCCTTCAATATTACTTGCAAGGGTTGTTGAGTGGTGGTGAACTCCTTTAACGTCTCTTAATCTGGGAAACTCCATCTCTCCTCAGTTCTGAATGAGAAACTTGCCTGGTAGGGTATTCATTTTTTCCTTTCAGTACTTTGAATATATCATGCCACTACCTTCCTGCCTGCACAGTATCTGGTTCAAAATAAGTTATGAATCTTACTGGGTTTCCCTTGTACTCAACCTTAACCATTTTTTTTGTTTGTTTGTTTTTCCTTTTCCTACTTTTAAGATTCTCTCTTTATCATTACTTTTTGCCATTTTAAGTATGTGTATTGGTTTGGACCTTCTTGGGTTTATCTTGTTAGGGTCTCTCTGCTTCCTGGACCTGGATATCTGTTTTCTTCTCCTAGATTAGGTAAGTTTCCAGCTATTTCTTCAAGTAGCTTTTCTGCTTCTTTCTCTCTCTCTTCTCAGATCCCTATAATGTGAATATTATTACCCTTGATGATAATGCAGATTTCTCTTAACCTATTCTCATTTTTTATAATTGATCTTCCTTTTTGCTGTTCAGGTTGGTTGTTTCCCATTGCTCTGCCTTCCAGATTGCTGATTCATTCTTCTGCATCCTCTCATCTGCTGTTGATTCCCTTTTCTGTAGTTTTCATTTTAGTTATTGTATACTTCTCTTTTGACTGGTGATATTTATTATTATTATTATTTATTTATTTATTTATTTATTTTTATTATTAACATATAATGTGTTGTTTCAGGGGTACAGGTCTGTGATTCATCAGTCTAACCCAATACATAGCACTCACTACAACACATACCCTCCCCAGTGTCCATCACCCAGCCACCCCATCCCCCCAACCCCCTCCACTCCAGCAACCCTCAGTTTGTTTCCTGAGATTAAGAGTCTCTCATTGTTTGTCTCCCTCTCTGGGTTCGTCTTGTTTCATTTTTTCCTCTCTTCCCCTATGATCCTCTGCCTTGTTTCTCAAGTTCCTCATATCAGTGAGATCATATGATAATTGTCTTTTTCCAATTGACTTATTTTGCTTAGCATAATACCCTCTAGTTCCATCCATGTCGTTGCAAATGACAAGATTTCATTTTTTGATGGCTGCATAATATTCCATTACACCACATCTTCTTTATTCATCTGTCAATGGACATCTGGGTTCTTTCCATAGTTTGGCTATTGTGGACATTGCTGCTATAAACATTGAAGTGCAGGTGCCCCTTTGGATTACTATATTTGTATCTTTGGTGTAAATACCCAGTAGTGCAATTGCTGGGTTATAGGGTAGCTCTGTTTTCAAATTTTTAGGAATGGTTCTTTTTAACATTTTCGATGTCTTTGTTGAAATTCTCACTAATTCATCTGCTCATCTCTCAAATGAGGAGTATCTTTATGATCTTTACTTTGAACTCTTGCAGGCATGTTGCTTATCTCCATTTCATTTAGCTCTTTTTCTCTGATGTTTGTGTTGTTCTTTCATTGGGGAGATATTCCTCTGTCTCTTCACTTTTTCTAACTCTCTTAGGTAGGTATGCTACCATTCCTCGTCTAGAATGTAGTGGCCTTGTATAGGAGAGATCCTATGGTGCCTTATAGTGTAATACCCCTTAGTAACCAGAACTAGGCGTTCCAGGGCTGTGCATCCACTGTGTGGGCTGCATGTGCCTTTTGTGGCTAAGGTGAGATTGCTGTGGGCAAACTGGTGGTAGGGGCTGTTCTTCACCTCAGCTAACTCCAGTGACCCACTTTGCTTTCTGTGGGCCGCTGGGCAGGGTTTGCTTCCTATGCTCTTTTAGAGGCCCAGCTTTAGCCACCTGGTGGGTAGGGCTAGCATGCAGACTAGCTGTCTGCAAGTAGCCTGTCACAGCTGCGGGCACATTGAAGGGCAGGGCTTGATGTCTGCACAGCCAGCTAAGAGGCCCACCTGTAGGAACTGCAGGCATACTGGTGTGTGTGGTTATTTCCCCACCTTTCCTGACTCCAGGGAAGGAGTCACTTTGAAGTGGTGTTCTGGTCTGGGCATGGCTGCCTGCTGGGAGTGGAGGGACACATCCCGCTTTGTAGGGGCACCTTCCAAGCCCAGTGGGTTGGGTGGCTCAGGTTTGTAGTGGTGTGTTGGTGCAGGGCATGTGGTGTCAGCAAGTGAGATAAAGATGATTAGAACTGGCTCGCACAAGTGTTCAGCTCTCTAGGCTGGGGTAGGGCAAGGAAAATGGTGCCCATCAGCACTTTTGTTCCCAGAGAAATTTTCTGCAGATCCCTGCTTTTCAGGCACCCTTTCTAAAATTAGTCAGTAAGTCTCCTTCATGTATACCCGAGGTGTTTTTCAAACTGCTGCTTTTTTGCTGTGTCTCAGGGCAAATTATTTAGTGTGATGACTTTTTCAGGGCAGAGACTCAGTCTCCTATCACCCTCAGGCTCTTTTGGAATTAAGCTCCACTGACTTTTAAAGCTCCTGGTGTTAAGTCCTGCTGATTTTCAAATCCAGACATTAGGGGACTCATGTTTCCAGTGTGGATCCCAGGGCTGGGGGTGCCCAGTGTGGGGTCTGGTCCCCTTGCTTCTCAGTGATTATGATGTCCCTCCCATTTGTGGTTAGTTAAATGTGGCAGTTTGGTTCTTAACCAAGTGTCTGCCCCTCCTGTCCTTTTTGATGTGGTCTTCTCTCTATGACTTAGCTGCGGAAGATCTGTTCTGTCACTCTTCAGGTCTTTATGTGAGTTAGTTGCATAGATGTAGTTGTTGCCTTGGTGTGTCTGTGGGATGAACTGAGCTCAGGATCCTCCTACTCTGCTATCTTCCCAACTTCCTTATCTTAAAAAAATTTTTTTTTCCCAGCGTGGTTGCATTTCAGTATTCTGTCTCCCAGATCACTGCTCTCTGTTCTTCTGTATCTTTTAATCTGCTGTTGATTCTCTCTAGTGTGTTTTTCTTCTCAGCCATTTTGTTCTTCAGCTCCTGTTTATATTTTCTATTTCTTTGTTGAAGTTCTCACTGAGTTTATCCACTCTTCTCTAAGTCTGATGAACATCTTTACGATCATTACTTTGAATTCTCTATCAGGTAGCTTATCTCTATTTTGTTTAGTTCTTTTTTTGAAGTTTTATATTGTTCCTTCATCTGGAGTATATTCTCGTTTTGTTTCTATGAATTAGGCAAACAGCTACTGCTCTCAATATTAAAGGAATAGCCTTGTGTAGGAACATCCCCTGTGTCGATGGCATGTATCTGGCAGCTTTGGCCAGCTGGCTGGAGCTTCATCAGGTGCAGGCCAGTGTTTTGGGGCACTTTGCCCTGGAGATTCTCTGGTAGGATGGCTAGAGCTTGGGTGGGTATGGGCTGAGGCTTTGCATGCAGGGGCATCCTGGTGGGATGGGTGGAGCAGAAGTCAGCATGTCGTGAGGTGTTCCATGCCCAGGCTACCTTAGTGAGATGGCTGGAGCTGTAGTGGGCAAAGGTCAGGGGTGTTAGGGTGTGTGCCACCCGAAGGCAGCTGTGGTGGGATGGTTGAAACTGGAGTGTGTTCTGGCAGGTGGCCATCTTGAGATGATGGCTGGAACTGGTGTGGGCTGGGGTCTGGGGCTTGTGGAGGTGGCCAACTGTCTAAAGCATTTGGGCCCTGCTTCTGCCCTTCCTATCAGGTGGAGGGGAACATAAACAGTGGTGCTTTCTAACACCCATTACCCCAGAGAGAGTTGCAGTAGTTTTCCCATTGTTGGGCAGAAGCTCTAGGGGTCATAAATGAGTTTCTTTCACTTATAGTCTAGTTACCCTTGAAATTGATGCTTTTTTGTTTTGTTTTGTTGTATCTCAGGTTGGGGGAATCTAAGCATGGTCCCTTTAATGCTATCCCTTCCAACTGCATTTTGTGTATCAGGTATGGGATTTCCATCAGTACCATGTATCTGTCTCTCCTGCTGTTCTTTGTGTGGTCCCTCTATTTGTCTGGTCAACTCTTGATCTCCTCTTCAATTCTGAATAATAACCTTGTTGGGTAGAGTATCATTTTTTTTAAGCTTGTTTTTCCTCTTAGCACTTTGATTATCTCATGCCTACCACTTCTGGCCTGCAAAGTTTCTGCTGAGAAATAAGCTGATAGTCTTATGGTGGTTCCCTTATATATAACTAATTTGTTTTTGCTTTAAAAATTTTTTTATGTTTAATTTTTGACATTTTTTATAATAATGTGCCTTGATGTGGAGCTCTTTGGACTTATCTTGTTTGGGACACTCTATGCTTCTTGGGCCTGCATGTCAGTTTCTTTTTTTAGGGTATTTTTCAGCTGTTATATCTTCAAATAAGTTTTCTTCTCCTTTTTCTCTTCTCCTCATATGGCCTTTATAGTATGAATATTAATTAGTATGCTTGATGTTATTCTAGAGGTATGTTAAACTATCCCTAGTTCCAAAAAAAAATCTTTCTTTTGCTGTTCAGTTTGGGTGATTTCCAGTACCATGTCTTCCAGATTGCTAATCCATTCTTCTCTATCATCTAATCTGCTGTTTATTCCCTTAGTGTATTTTTCATTTGTTATTGTAAGTCTTCAGATCTGATTAGTACCTTTATATATTTTCTCTTTGTTGAAGTTCTCACTGTGTTTATCCATTCTTCTCCTAAATTCAGTAAGCATCTTTATTGACCATTACTTTGAACTCTATCAGGTAGATTGCTTATCCCTGTTTCATTCAATTCTTTTTATGAATGTCTTTTTTTTTTTTTTTGCCTTCTTCCTTTTTCTTTCATTTGGAACACATTGTTCTGTCTCTTCATTTTGCCTAACTCTGCTTCTGTATATTAGGTAGTTCAGCTATGTCTGCTAGTCTTGAAGGGGTGGCCTTCAAGGGCCCAGGAGATCCTCTGGGGCCCAGAAGTACAATCACCTGTCCATTAGACTCATGTGCTCCAGGGCTGTTCACTCTGTGTGCTGCATGCATTCCCTTATTGCAGTGGTACCAGACTGCTGTGGGTGTATTGTTGAGCAGGAGTGGCCCCCATTCAAGCTGGCTGTGCATCTGGCAGCAACTGATATAGGTGTGCTAATGGGATTAGGCTGGTGCCTAGCCTGGCTGGCTGAGAGGACCTACTGAGATGCAGGTTTGTACAGGGCTCTCAGTGGGGCATGTTCCCTGCCATTAGGAGTCTAGAGGGAGGATTCCAAAATGGCACTTGCCAGTTCTGGGATCAGCATGGCAGAATGAGTGAACAAAAGTGGCTGCTGCCAGTGTCTCTGTCTCCGTGGAGAGCCCCAGCTGTCTCCTGACTCTCTGGCAGGTACTCCAAAATTCATAAGTGGGTCTCTTTCACCTGTGGTGTGTGCACTTTTCAATCTTGTATTTTTACACTGGTTTCTGGGTTGAGTGAGTCTGTACATGAGCCTTTTTATGAATGGGTTTTCCTTTCCCTGCGTTCTATAATTTTCTTGGACATACTCCCTTTTGGTTTTCATAGTCATGTGTTTTGGGGACTCCTCCATCCTGTGCAGGATGTAAGGGTTAGGGTTCCTGATACAGATCTTAAATTTCAGGGAAAAGTTAATAACTTTGAGAACTCTCCTGACCATGGGACACTGTACCAGGAATGTGTGTTCTTTAGCGAGACCATGTCTCTGCCTCTTCTATCTGTCTCAGTGCTTTTTCTTTTTTGCAAAGGCTCTGTTCATCCAGTTTCTAGGTCCCCTTCTATGGGAATCACTCTGAATGTAATTGTAGATTTTTGTGTCCATTGGAGGAGGAGAGTTCAGGATCTTCCTATGCTGCCATTTTGAACCTTTCCCCCTCTCAAGAAAGTTATTACAATTAGTTAATAGTTGTACCTTTGGTAACATAAAAAAATCCTGGCTCATACTCCCCTGTTACAGGCTATTTCTAGAAAATTTCTACTTAAGATTTAGTTTTTGTATGTTAGAGAAGTAAGTTATATTTGTTAGTCTAGGTAAATATGAGTAGGAAGACAGTAACAGATTGCCGTGTGTGTCGTGTCCCTGTTTTTTGTGTGGGGTGGAGATAGATGAGCAATGGTGACAGAATTAAAACTCCTAATTTTCCTTATAGAGTCTGTTTCACAATTTTAAGGATGACAATCTAATGATAGGTGTTGACAAGTAGAGTGCTCACTCTTCTGATTTCTCTCTTTGGTTGATTAGAGAGAGCTGGTTAAAGATCAGTCTTAATTTAGTGTCCACTTCCAAAGAGGTTACAGATAGTTCCTGCTTCACAGAGTCCCTGGTTAGCCCCAGTGAGTGCCAATTATGGAATGTATATGAGTGGTGCCCCTTGGGGTTATCATGTGGCAACCCACATGCAAAACTGTAAATGTGTGCCAAAGGCAAAGATCTCTAAACCAGAAATAAAATCCATGGTCAATATGTATTTTGTCTTTTTTTTAGTCTAAAGGAAGTTCTGAATAGAATATCAACCAAGATTACATCACAAAAACTTTAAATGTATTTACAGAGTGAATAAGTTACATAGATCAACTTTGAATATGTTTCTGATGTGCAACTGTCTTACATGCACACAGCTAACACTTGACAGCATTAATTTGAAGGAGAAAACTTAAGAATGACCCTTTACATATATGTTACAAATAAAATATGACATTTCTTAAGTAACAAAGTGACAACTCAGAGTTTATCTTTAGGATTCTACTTGTGGCTATCCAGGTATTAAAATATGCATGCATGACAGGTGAAAAGGCTTGGAATTTATAATGTGAATTTCTTTAACTTTTTCTACAAAATGGCAAAGTTGGTTAAAATCAACACTCATCCTTTTGTAGTATAAATATGCTCATATAAGCAACCTTCTAGTAAAAAGCAGCCAAGACCCTTACAAAAAGGTCTATCTGGACCATATTTGGTGCTAGGGTCCTAATCACAGACTCCTGCAGAGATTCAGGGCTTTCAGAAACAGTAGCCTAGCAACATAAGAAAGGTACTTCATAGCAGCTCCTTTTAGATACAGTAATTGTATTCAAATTACAGTGTATATTAAATTGTCCATTTACAATTCCCTTTTCACATAAACAGGCTGTCAGCTTTTGACCGTCTTACAGTTTTCAGTGGCCAGCTTCATTCTGCCTGCCCCTTCCTCAGCCCATCAAAAAAAAGAAAAAAAAAAAGAAAAGGAAAAATAAAAGAATGTACAAGTTTTAGAATATAAAATATTTTTTTAGTGAAGAAAACATTGCACTTTTGCCAATCTAAAATTGTTTCTAGAAAGGAAGGTATTGTTCAGTGTAGTCAGCTTTGGTATGCAATGGAAGTCACTTTCTTCAGTAGTGAGTTGCATCTGCTCAGTAAAATAACACTTTTGTGCCACACAGCATAACAGATGGAGTCTGTCCCAGAAAGTTCTATGCTACCTTGGTTCTGATAGTATTGCTACACATTGGAAGTTCTGTCATCCTGTTTAGAAAAAGTCCTACAGGTAACAAGAGGGAGAACAGTCTGACCAAGCCTTCTGAAGGCTGAAAAGACACTGAATGACGTCACCCCAGCATGACAGCACCCCCAGCTTGGGACCCATGGGGGATGGGAGGCTCCTGTCAGAGACTAGTACCAGAAACACTGGAGTCTGGAAGAAAAGTAGTGAGGACCCGGTAACTCTGGGCCCTGCGAATCATGTCCCGGATCTCCATGTTCAGCTCCATCAGCTTGGTGCAGATTTCGGTCAGGCTCTGGTTAGACCCCACCAATGCGTAAGTACCCGTTTGTCCCAGAGTTTGATGACGGAAATAAATATTCAGTAGTGTCTGGACCTCATCATCAGAACTGCTTCCAAAGATGTCATTGGGCCACAGACTTCTGCAGTCAAAAAACAGCATAGATTAGAGGCACTATTGGTTACAAAGTTGAGAGGTTATGAGCCTCTGTAGTATATGAATATTACTTTTAAAAAACCAAGCTTTGAGGTATAGCTCACATACTACTATACAATTCAACCACCTGAACCATACAATGCAGTGGCTTTTAGTGTATTTGGAGTTTTACAAACATCACCATAACTGATGGTGGAATGTTATTGGTTCTGATGAAAATATCTAAAGCTTCTAAATATCAGAACAGAATTTGATAATCATAAAACATGTATTTGCTATGCATTCTGGTTCCAATGAATGTGACTATACTATGAAAATATAAGGGGAAAAGGATACATTCAAATAATAGTTTTCAAAGTATACCCGGACATAATTTGAACTGTTTCAACATTACAGGTATGACAAAAGACCAGAAGTAACACCTATATTTTAAACATGTAAGTTCTGAAATCTGATATAGCTGGCATGGTAATGGAAAAGATCTGAGAAGGATGTGTATAAAATATCTAGATGTCCCTTTTGTAGTGATTAACTATTAGGCATGCATTTCTTTACACCGTTTCTAAAAGAAATAGTAGAGTTACCTGCATTCCCTGATTTGCCGTAAAGCCTTGCCAAGTTCATTGTTCTTCAGGCACTCCAGCATGGACTGGATGGCCGCTTCAGTGGATGTGAAGGTTGGCTCAGACCATGCACCCTCTATATAGAGAGGGTCAGCTGCAATGGCCGCAGTGGCCTCCTTCAGGTTTTTCTTTAAGTCACTCAGTTCCCTGGACATATTTAGCAGCTGTTAAAAAAATTATTTTTACCATATTTAGTTGCAGGCTAGATTTTGCATCCCCAAGAGAGAAAATTTTCATTTCTCTGGCCTGGTTAAGCATAAGCTTGATATCTTGGTAAACTAAAACAACAAATAAAACTACTACCTGACATGTGTAGGGGATCATATACATTGCATAAATTTCTGTATCAACTACTGGGATACTCTCCTTAGATGAAAGGTTAACATTTGCTTTAAACTGTTTTCTATTTAAGTAGAAGGGCATATCCAGAGTTAAAATGCATAAGACAACAGACTTGGGTAGAGCTGGGTTCAAATGTCAAATTCTGCACTGTATTGTGGGACTATAGTTAAGTAAATAGACTTTTATGTGCTTCAGTTTTCTCTTCTGTGAGACTGAAGACATTACCTACCTCACAGGTAACTTTAAAGATGAGATGATGTATATAAAATGCTTAGTACACTTTGGTACATAAATGCTTAATAAGCATAATCATGAACATGGATCTTGTTTAAAAAGTAACTTTTTCTCATTTGTATGCCATGGGAAAAGATGAAAGATATAATTTAAGGAAAAGGAAAAATCTCAAGGTAATATTATTATTCATTTTACAGAGGTAAGAGGTATTTTATCTCAAAATTACTGGTACCGAAAGATAAATCATAAAGAGAGAACCTATGTCACTTTTTAGTGCCCCCCAGATATACAATGGAAGTCAACTGTTTTGCAATTTGATCTCAGGAGCATTTTTAAAAAGTTGATGTGCATTTAAAGATTTGTTTTCCTTTGTAAGGTAAGTTGGTGCTGTCTTTTACTTTGGAAAGTTGATTTACCCAACATCTTCATCTTTCATCATTCCCAGCTAGCTCACTGGACCATGTCTAGAACCAAAGCCCTCCAGAATTATTTGTCTTCACACAGATTACTATTAAATACAACTACCTACTCCAATACTAGGTTTAAAATTTACTGAGGTAATCCTTTTAAGTAAGGTATTAGAGGAGGAGCTTGGGAAAATGGCAGAGTAGGAGGATCCTGAGCTCACCTCCTCCCATGGACACAGTGAGGCTACAACTACATATAATGCAACTCCCTCTGAAAACAACCTTAGGACTAGCAGAACAGTTCTTCCACAGCTAAAGATATAAAGAAAAGCCACATTGATAAGGGTAGGAGGGGCAGAGAACCAAACCCCGGGTGTGACAATCCATAAGGAGAAGGGAATATCACAGAGGGTGTGCAGAGGTCTTTCCTGAGGAGAGGATCAAGCCCCACATCAGGCACCCCCAGTCTTGGAGATCAGCATGGGGAAGATGAGCGCCTATAACATCTGGCTTTGAAAATCAGTGAGGCTCCAGAAGGGTGGGAGGACTATAGTAAACTGAGACTCTGCTTTTAAAGGGCCAGCATATTATATCAGTCACTCCAAGACACATTACAGAGTCAGTAGTATGAAGAGCATCTGGGTTATATATGAAGATTTATGGACTAATTTTGGGCATGTGTCAGATAGGCAGGGATCTGTAGGAGCTTTCTCTGGCAATAGAAGTGTTGGCAGGCAACATTTTTCCTCCTCTCCTTAAGTCTGGCTGGCCCGATGCTGGTGGAAGCCAGTTCTGACAATCTTCATCTACTTTGCTAGCACTGCTTGCCCTGCTCGGGCAGGTATTCCTCCTGCTATGGGGAGCAGGCAGCCTGCAGCAGCTGCAGCCAGGTGACTCAGCCAGCCTAGCTGGGGTCAGTCCTGCTCACCGACATGCCTGAAGCAGTCATGGTCCAGTCACAGAAGGCACACCCCTGGAGTGCCTGGTTCTGGTGACCATGGGAATGCACTGCAGGGCTCCACAGGGACATCTTTTACATAAGGCCACTACTTTCAAGACATAATACACTGAAACAGAGGTAAAGGGAAGAGGGGAATATGTTCCAAATGAGAAAAGATAAAACCTCAGAAAAAGTACTAAACAAAACAGATAAGAGTTCAAAGTAATGGTCCTAAAGATATTCGCTAGGCTTGAGAGAATGAACTTGTGAGGATTTCAACAAAAAGAAAATATAAATAAGAACCAGAGTTGGAGAATACAAAAGAGGGAACTAAAAGTAATTAGAGATGCAGAAGAATGGGTCAGTGATCTGGAAGACCGAGTAATGACAGCACCCAAGCTGAACAGCAGAAAGAAAACTGAATTTTAAAAAATGAGGATAAGGGACCTTTAGACAACATTAGTTTTACTAACATCTATAGGGGTCAGAAGTAGAAGAGAGAGAGAAAGGGGCAGATAACTTACTTAAAGACAGAATAGCAGACAACTTCCCTAACCTGGAGAATGAGATGTCCAGGAAATACAGAGACCCTCTAACAAGATGAACCCAAGGGAGGTCACATAAGAAATACTTAAAATGTCAAAAATTAAAGAGAGAATCTTAAAAGCAGCAATAGGAAAGCAATTAGTTACACAGGAGGGAAGCCTCATAAGGCTATAAGCTGAGTTCTTAGAAGAAACACTGAATATATCATGCCACTCCCTTTTGGCCTGCAAGGTGCTGATGAAAGGAAAAATGTCTACAACCAAGAATACCCTACTTAGGAAGCTTATCATTCAGAATTGAAGGAGAGAGAGTTTCCCAGAAAAACAAAAGTTAGGGTTTATCACCACTAAACCGGTCTTACAAGAAATGTTAAAAGAGACTTCTTTAAGCAAGGAAGAGTCCATAACTAGAAGAAATTATGAAAGGAAAAAATTTCACTGGTAAACATATACTAAAGATAGTAGTAGATCAATCACCTAGAAAGCTAGAAAGATGACTAAAAGAACAGTAAAATCAATTATATCTACCAAAATTAGGGGATACACAAAATAAAGAGATCTAAAATATGATGTCATATACATAAAATGGGATAGAATTAAAAATGTACTGCTTTTAGAATGTGTTTGAACTTAAGTGACCAACTTAAAACATACTGCTATATACATATACATAGGATGTTATATATGAATCTCATAGTAACCACAAGCCAAAAACATACTAGATACACAAAAAATAGAAAGCCAAGCATAACACTGAAAAGTCATCAAAAAAAAAAAGGGGAAAGAGAAGAACTACAAAAATAACCAGAAAACAACAAACTGCTATAAGTACATACCTATTATTAATTACTTCGAATGTAAATGGACTAAATGCTCCAATCAAAACACCTAGGATAAATGAATGGATAAAAAGAAAAACAAGACCCATCTATATGCTGCCTACAGGAGACTCGCTTCAGATCTAAAGACACATACAGACTGAAGGTGAAGGAACGGAAAAGATATTCCATGCAAATGGAAATGGGGAAAAAAAAAAGCTGGGATGGAAATACTTATACCAGACAAAATAGATTTTGAAACGAAGACTAACAAGAGACAAAGAACATGCTATTAAACCAATGGATCAAGGAAGAAATCAAGAGAAAATAAAAAAAATACTTTGAAACGAATATGGAAACATGTGGTTCAAAATCTATGGGACTTAGCAATAGCATTTCTAAGAGAAAGTTTATGATACAGGCCTACCTCAAGAAACAAGAAAAAACTCAATCTAACCTTACATCTAAAGGAACTAGAAAAAGAAGAACAAAGCACAGTTAGTAGAAAGAAGGAAATAATAATATTAGAGTAGAAATAAATGGAATATAAAAAAATAGAAAACCTCAATGAAGTTAAGAGTGACTTATTAGAAAAGATAAAAACAGCATAATATCCTCTAGCTCCATCCATGTTGTCGCAAATGGTAAGATTTCATTCTTTTTTATGGCTGAATAATATTCCTTTATATATATCTATACATATATATATATGTATAGATATACACACACACCACATCTTTTTTATCCATTCATCAGCTGATGGACACTTGGGCTCTCATAATTTGGCTATTGTTGATAATGCTGCTATAAACATCAGGGTGCATGTGACCCTTTGAATTAGTATTTTTATATCCTTTGGGTAAATACCTAGTAGTATAATGGCTGGGTCATAGGATAGTTTTAGCTTTAACTTTTTAAGGAACCTTCATACTGTTTTCTAGAGTGGCTGTACCAGTTTGCATTCCCACCAACAATATAAGAGTGTTCCCCTTTCTCTGCATCTTCGCCAACACCTGTTGTTTCTTGTGTTGTTAATTTTAGCCATTCTGATTAGTGTGAGGTGGTATCTCATCATGGTATGTTTTTTTTTAAGATTTATTTAGAGAGAGGGAGAGAGTGAGCACGAGTGGGGTGGGGAGGGGCAGAGGGAGAGAGTCTCAAGCAAATTCCCCACTGAGCATGGAGCCTGATACCGGGCTTGATCTCACGACCCTAAGATCATGACCTGAGCTGAAACCAAGAGTCAGATGCTCAACTGACTGAGCCACCCAGGCGCCACTCTCATCATGGTTTTGATTGGTATTTCCCTGATGATGAGTGATATTGAGCATCTTTTCATGTGTATTATGTTAAGCAAAATAAGTCAGTCAGAGAAAGACAAATACTGTATGATTTCACTCATGTGGGATTTAAGAAACAAAACATATGAACACAGGGGAAGGGAGAAAGAAAGAAGAGGGAGGGAAACTATAAGAGACTCAAGTATAGAGAACGAACTGAGGGTGGATGGAGGGGAGATGGGTGGGGGGATGGGCTAAATGGGTGATGGGTATTAAGGAGGGCACTTGTAATGAGAGCACTGGGTGTTTTAGGTAAGTGATGAATCACTAAATTCTCCTCCTGAAACCAATATCACACTATATGTTAACTAGAATTTTTAAAAACTTGAAACAAAAAAAATATAAAATACACAATAAAAAAAGAAAAACTGATTAACCTGTAGCCAGACTCATCGTGAAAAAAAAGAGAGGACTTGAATGAATAAAATCAGAAGTGAAAGAGCTGTTACAACTGACAGCACAGAAATACAAAGGACTATAATAGACTATTATGAAAAAATATACACCAACAAATTGGACAACATAGAAGAAATGGATGAATTCCATTTCTTAGAGTAGAAATAAATGGATTCAGTCTTCAAGACTGAATCGGGAATAGAAAATCTGAATAGACCTATTACTAGTAATGAAATTGAATAAGTAATCCAAAAACTCCCAACAAAAAATCCAGGACCAGATAGCTTCATGGGTGACTTCTACCGAACATGTAAAAAATATTTAATACCTATCCTTCTCAAAGTATTCCAAAAATTGAAGCAGAAGGAATGCTTCCAAATTCATTGTACAAGGCCAGTATTATCCAGATAATCAAACAAGCACAGTACAGACAAAAGATTAAAGGCCAATATTCCTGATTCATATAAATGTAAAAATTGTCAACAAAACATTAGCAGAGTTCAACAAAATGTTAAAAGGATCATTTACCATGACCAAGGGGATTTATTTCAGGGATGCAGGGATGGTTCAAGACCTACAAATCAATGTGATAAGCCATATTAACAAGATGAAAGATAAAAATTATGATTAATCTCAATAGATTAAAAAACATTTGACAAAATTCAGCATCCATTCATTAAAAAACTCAACAAAGTGGGTATAGACAGAACATACATTAACATAATAGAGGTCACATATGACATACCTGTAGCTAATATCATACTCAACAGGGAAAAGCTGAAAGCTTTTCCTCTAAGATCAGGAACCCAAGCCAAGGATGGCTACTCTTGCCACTTTTATTCAACATAGAACTGGAAGTCCTAGTCACAGCAATCAGACAAGAAGAAAAGGCATCCGTATTGGTAAGGAAGACACTAAACTGTCACTATTTGCAGATGACATGATACTATACACAGAAAACTCTAGGGACTCCACCAAAAAACTATTAGAACTGATAAATGAATTCAGTAAAGTTGCAGGATACAAAATTAATATACAGAAAGCCACACATTTTGTACACTAATAACGATAGAAGGAGAAATTGAGAAAACAATCCTATTTACAATTCCTTCAAAAAGAATGGAATACCTAGGAATAAATGTAAGGAGGTAAAAGATCTACACTCTGGTAACTATAAGACATTGATGAAAGAAACTGAAGAGGACACAAACAAATGGAAAGATACCACACTCATGAATTGGAAGAAAATATTTTAAAAATGTCAATACTACCCAAAGCAATCTATAGCTTTGGTGCAATTCCTGTCAAAATACCACAGGCATTTTTCATAGAACTGGAACAAATAATCCCAACATTTGTGTGGAAAAACAGAAGAGCCCCAAGAGCCAAAGCAATTGTGAGAGAGAACAATAAAGCTGGAGGTGTCCCAATCCAAGAGTTCAAACTATACTACAATAGTAATAGTAATAGTAATAGTAATAGTAATAGTAATAGTAATAGTAATAGTAATCAAAAACAGTATGGTACTGGAACAAAAAGATACATAGATGCTTGGAACAGAACAGAGGACCTAAAAATAAACCCATATGTACACAATTAACTGACAAGGCACAAATATATGATGGAGAAGAAAAAAAATCTTTTCACTAAAAAGTGTTCGCAAAATTAGACCACTTTCTTATGTCATGTACAAAAATAAAATGAATTAAAGATTTACACGTAAGACCTGAAACCATAAAACTCCTAAAAGAAAACATAGGCAGTAAATGCTTGGGCATTGGTCTTATCAATATTTTTTTGGATAGGTCTCTTCAGGCAAGGGCAAAACAAGCTGAAATAAACAACTGGGACTACATGAAACTAAAGTTTTTGCACAGCAAAGGAAGCCATAAAAAAATGAAAAAGCAACCTATTAAATGAGAGAAGATATTTGTAAATGATGTATCTGATAAAGGGTTAATCTCCAAAATATGTAAAGACTCATACAATCTGATGAAAAAAATGGGCAGAGGACCTGAATAGACGTTTTTCCAAAGAAGATCTACAGATGGCCAACAGTCCAGGGAAAAGATGCTCAACATCACCAGTCATCAGGGAAAATGCAAATTGAAACCACAATGAGCTATATATCATATCACACTAGTCAGAATGGCTATTATCAAAAAGATAAGACCAAGTGTTGGGAAGCATGTGGAGAAAGGAAGCCCTTGTGCACTGTTTGCAGGGATGATAAATTGGTTCACCACTGTGAAAAACAGTATGGAAGTTCCTCAAAAAACTAAAAATAGAACTACCCTATGATCCAGCAATTCCACTACTCAGTATTTTACCCAAAGGAAACAAAAGCACTAATTTGAAGAGATAAATGCACCCCTTTGTTTATTGCAGGATTATTTACAATAGCCAAGATATGGAAGCAGCCCAAGTGTCCACTGATAGATGGATGGATAAAGATGTGGCGCGTGCGCGCGTGCACACACACACACACACACACACACACACACACACACTGGATAACTGCACAGCCATAAAAAGAATGAGATCTTGCCTTTGTGACAACACGGATGGACCTAGAAGGTATTACGCTAAGTTAAGTGAGTCAGATGGAAAAAGACAAATACTGTATGATTTCACTTATATGTGGAATCTAAAAAAAAAACAAACAGGTTCAAATATAGAGAACCAACTTGTGGTTGCCAGAGGGGAGGGGAGCTGGGGGATGGGTGAAAGATGTGAAGGGGATTAAGAGGTACAAAGTTCCAGTTATAAAGTCACAGGGATGAAATTACAGCATATAGAGTAAATAATATTGTAATAACTTCGGGGACATATGGAAGCTACATTTGCTGGGGTAGCATTCCCTAATGTATATAAATGTCAAATCACTACGTTGTATGCCTAAAACTAATATAATACTGTATGTCAAGTATACTTTAATTAAAAAGAATATTAGAGTATTTTATATATATAATTTTTAAGTTTGAAAGTCAATATCTTAATTATTTCAAAGCTAGGGATGTTTTATATACTATGTGTAAGTGTGTATAGCCATTTAAGACTTCCCTAGATTTAAAATAATTAAGGAGAAATTCACTTTAAATTTGTTAGATTGAAATAATTATGCATAATATACATGATATGAATACATAATTTATTACTCTAAAGTGAAACCTGAATTGCTTTTAAATATGGGAAATGACATGAGTTACATTTTCATGTGCATTATTTTTTGAGCAGAGATGGACTCTAAGGTTCCTGTTAATATTTGCTAGAATAGCAAACTTTATCTTGACAACATGTCCTATAACTTGCATTAACTGTGTTCTCTTTAATCTAATAATTTGTAATTCTGTGGAGGAAGCCTGGTTTGTGAAGAGATCTTCATACCCCTCCCTTGAAATTGGCATTTAAAAGTATACTTAAAAACTAGTCAGTCATTTTCCTTTTATCAAACTAAGTGATAAATATGGTAACAAGGCTGTCATGTGTGTCTCCTCCTCTACCCTCCTCTGACGTGAGGTTTCTCGGGCTCCGTCCTCACCCCACTGCTCTTGGTAGGATGGGCTGTTCATGGATGACCAGCACATCTGCACCTTTAGTCCACATCTCTCCTCTGACCTCAGATCCTCCCACTGAACTGCTTGCAAGACGTCATTAAACCTGGGTATGGTCTAGTAGGCAGATAGAGTCCCTGACCAACACGCGTGGATGTAGAGTGGCCTCAGTCCTCCTTTATCCCTGTGTCAGCTATGGCACCATGGGTCACCTGGTTCATTGGAGATGGAACCTGAGCATTGCCCTCGACCCCTAATCAGTTTCATTGGCCTTTTGTGCTAAGTCTTTCTTTCATTTTCTGTCCTCTCTCCATACCTAGCCCTTCCGTCCTGGTTGAAACCCTCATCCTTGTCTGAGCTATTTCAACAACCTAGTGACTATTCTCCTGTCTCCAGCCTATGTGTCATCAAATCCACCCTTCACATCCCTGCCATAAAAATCTAACTAAAACATTCCCAGGCACAGTATCTTCTGTCATCTAACCCTTACCTATCTCTTGTGCCAGATTATTCCTTTTTGGTTTGCATTTCATATTCTAGCAATACTAAATTGCTTGTACTTGGGGCTCCTGGGTGGCTCATTTGGTTAAGTGTCCGACTCTTGGTTTCAGTTCAGGTCATGATCTCAGGGTCCTGGGATGAAACCCCGTGCTCAGGAGGGAGTCGGCTTCTCTCCCCCTCCCTCTACCCCTGCTCATGCTCTCTCTCTCTCTCTCTCTAAAATAAAATCTTTAAAAAAAAATAAGTTCCTTTTGCTTCCCTTTTTAAGAAGATTTTTATTTATTTATTTGAGAGTGGGAGAAGCAGACTCTCCACTGAGCAGGGAGCCGGACACAGGGCTCAATGCCAGGACCCTGGGATCATGGCCTGAGTTGAAGACAGACACTTGACCAACTGAACCACCCAGGCGCCCCTGTAGTTCCCTTCTCTTTTTTACCACTTTATGCTCATGCTGCAGCTGCTTAATGGAACATTTCTCCTTAGCCCTCACTTCATCTAACTCCAACTCCTTCTTTAAGAATCAGCTCAGGTTGGGGCGCCTGGGTGGCTCAGTCGGTTAAGCGTCTGCCTTCGGCTCAGGTCATGATCCCAGGGTGCTGAGATCGAGCCCCACGTTAGGCTCCCTGCTCAGTGGGAAGCCTGCTTCTCCCTCCCTCTCTGCCTGCCACTCTGCCTACTTGTGCTCTCTCTGTCAAATAAATTAAAAAAAAAAAAAAAAAAAAAAGAATCAGCTCAGGTGTGATTTCCCCCAGAAAGCTTTCCTATTTCAACCTCCTCACCTCCAGCTGAATTAGATGCTTGACATTTGCGCTTCCATAATATCCAGTGTACAGCACCATTATTTCACTTACTGTGTTGCAGTAGTATTTCTTCACTTCTAGGAAAATTTTGGCTCTCTTGGAAGTAATATGTTTGTTACTTTTAAAAATATTAAAGCATCCTAATGCTAAGCGGGACAGGGCAACTGAAAAGAATCAAACGTCGTGTAGATATTTACTTCTTATCCGAATGTTAGGGCAAGTATGAAAAAGTAAATATAAAGAAGAAAAACCATAACACAGGAACTTTTTCAAAGAAGGATGTCCAGAACCAAGGTCAGGATCAGTGTGAGCCAAGTGAGGCCTCTCGGCATAGCATCAGGGAGGCACTCACTCTCAGGGTTGTCCTTAAATTTTGTGCCTCGGCTAGTCACTTGCTTTGCCCTAGTCCTGGCACTGCCAAACTAGAGTGGAAGGAAAGACAACACATATTTAAATCTTGTGTTTGAGCAAATCAGTTATGTGGGAATAAAATCACTTGGACAGTTATAAAAGGGCTGGGGGGAGAGACCAAAAGGAAAGGAATGATTTTCATGGTAGGACTTGGCGTTGGGAGGTGTGCGGCTCACCTCTGGCATGGAGCTGACTTCGTGCACCTGGCCGATGAGCTTACAGTAGGACTGAAAAAGCAGCAGCAGCTGGAAGTGAAGCTTATATAACCTCTGGCACAGTTCCAATTGCTAAAGAGAGAGTGTGCATGGGAAGAAACAGTTATTAAGGATCATTCTTGTATAACAAGGGAAATCTTGGTGGAGAAAAACATTTTTTTTTTTAAATCAAGGAAACAGAACTAGCTGTTATTATTCCAGATGAAACAGAACAACAAAATCCAGCCAATAAATATCAGTGAGAAATTCACAATACAAGATAGAATAGCTCCTGGAAGATGACTAATTAGGAGGGGTCGCTATAAAGGGACTCAGTGAATCACCGGATTTTCATTATGTTTGCCAATTAAATCCCTACAAATTATAGCTGTGGTCATCTTAATTGCAGTTGTCTTAAGTTTTATAAGCTAAAATTGTTTTAAAAAGCAAAAGCAATTATGAAAAGTATATTTGAAAGGCAAAACATTAAGTCATTCTGGGTGTCAAATTCAGCAACTGGGGGGGGTTACTCCATGTGACAATTTTGGCTGCCATTTAGAGTGCAGACACTCATCTCAAAGTCTGTGTAAACACAACAGTCAGTCATATGATCCTCTAAGGTGTTGTATCAGTTTTAGTGACAATGCTTCTACTCAGTGCTCAGTAAATATTTGTTGAATTACAAAGTTAAAAGGGGGCTACAAGTGCTAACAGAAAAGAGAAATTAAGGAAACATTCAAAACTTTCTGTGGAAAGAACATTTAAAAGGAGTCATACAAAATGGCCCTTGAGCCCTATAGCTACCTCTGGAATTTAAAATGTTTCCATTATATGACTTAGGTATACTATGAGGGAAAAATAAATCTTGAGTAATTCCAACACCAACGATCGTACTACTCTTTGAGCCGTATCTGCTTGTAATGGGCTCTATACTTTGCCTGTTTTACTCTAAGAATGAGTTAGCTCCTAGGTGGTGGATGGCAAGTCTGTGGAAGAAAAGAGGAGCCTTCACGAGATAGAATTTCATGGCTCAGCAGTCACCAGGGAAAGTGGGTTAAATATGTGGCGTCAATGAAACATGTCACTGTTCAGTGTTCAAATGTGGTTAAGTAAGGATAAATAGGGCCTTTCTTTTGCTAATGGACTATAAAGAACTCAGCTCAGAATGGAGAACTTCTGAGGTCCCTTAAAATTGTTCCCCCAAATCAGTTTAGGGAGAGAAATGACAAGAATGTAAATTTAGGCTTTAGGAAGAATATCCAATTAATAGTGCTAATAGAATTTTGATCCTAATTGTTAAAAGTTACGAAAGTCCGGGCTAAGGCTACGCTCAATGAAGTTTTCTTTCTCTTGTCCTTTCCCTGGCTCCTGGGGGGAAAATAACAATTCTAGATTTAGACTGATTTGATCTCTCAATGCTGATACCAAACACAAGTTTAAAGAAGTAGCTACACTCATTAGTTAACCCAAACTGGATCTTTGGTTTAGTAAAGCATTTTGTTTTTTGATCATTTAAACCTTTCTTTATGGAAATCTTTTAAAATCTGATGTAAAAGATAACTGCCAGAGACTTGCAGATAAATAAAAAAATATTTTTTAAAAACATAATGTTACCTTCACAAATTTAGGGTGAAACCTAGCTATGAGAACTCCGACCTTTGTTACGTGTTGGATAGTACTGGTTATTACTCAAGATATCCCACTGATAGTATGAGAGTTCATAGCAACTTAAGTTTCTACTTTGGGACGAAAGCAGCCCAGAATGCTACTAATTCACTGCATGTCTCAGTCTACCAAATAAAATAAAATGAAACGCAAAGGGGAAAACATGCTAAGAGATAGAATAGTAACTGTAAAAATAAGATTTGTTATGGGTCCATGCCTAAAATGGACAAAGAGTATGAAAGAAAGTTAACTTACTGCAAGAGATTCCATTTGCTACACAGCAAGCATGGCACAGGAAACAAAGGAAAGGAAAGAAAGTACAGGGTCAGTGTAATGCATGCAACGGAAAGCATGGCCCTCTTCCAAGAGCAGAACCGTCAGCAGTATTAGCATTTGCTTGCCCAAACTCGATCAATGGTTGCACGTCTCGTACCCATTCAACATGCACAGCGGTCCAGTTAAAAAGAAGCTTGAATGGGAAACATATCACTGAAAAATAATTGGTAATCATTTAGACTCTCTGATTAGTTGGTTTAGGTTTTGTCAGTCTTGGAGACCAGAAGTCAAAACTTTTATTGCTTGAAGGTTTTAGTGTTTAACTGTGAATAATATGTGAATGGAGTAAAACTGGGAGGAGACCAACTGAGTAATCTGAAAGAACTGTAGCCCAAACAAATTATACTTTTGCTACCTGTTAGTTAAGGCAGTCTTTAATCCGTTTCACTTCCTATCTGCTAAACTATGACAATCCAATTAACATAGAATATAATTAACAATCTAAGTGGCTTTTTAGAGTCAGATTGCCTTCCTCGTTAAGAATATTCTATAGGACTGTGAGATATAGTCATTTCAAATGAGTAAACTTAGTCTTATACTCCCAAACAAGTGTGAGATACAGGTAATTTTCTTGTATTTCATTTGTAATAATTTTGTTCTCAATTTCTAAAAGTAATCTAGAACTGGTGGGTAGTTTAGAATAATATAAATTTGTAACTGAGCCATGTTCAATTATGGCTTCCATTTTTTGGTGTCATCATATCATGACCATAGACTTGGCTTTAAGGAAAGTGTGGGTATGTTGGAAAGATGATCAGAGTCTGACAGAATATTAAAAAAAATCAATTTGGCCATTCCTAATTATGGATCACTATACCTGGTTCTGGATTTTCAAAATATTTAAAGACATATCTAACTTAGTTTCTAATCCTTAATAGGAAAATCGCTTATTTTAAAGCTCTTTCTAAAATAAATCTCTGGGTTATTATCAGTTTAATGTATTATATTTAATATATGGTATACTACACACACAAAATAAAACTATCAAATTATTTATTAGTATCTTCAGACATAAAGCCCCACCACTACCAACCCCCCTCAACACCTTCTCCTAATCTCCGAGAGGCTCTTCTTGCCTCACCTGTTACTAATATCCTACGAGTTGGGCACACTGATGACTACTGTATTATGTTTATTGAGTAGTTTTTTGGACCTTGGCCATGAATATCTTTCAAAGCGTTGAAAGATGAATACATTGAAGCCTGTGACGCAGATTACACAGTGTGAGGTATTTACTATTTTGAAGAAAACTTTATGCCTAGACGTTTTTATGACCAAACCTTAAGTACTGAAAAAACTGCTATCTTTCTACTGTTTTCCAAAACAAGGTTGTAATCCAAGAAGGTCATCAAATCAGTTAAAGCAGAACGTCCTCTGTTCAATAAAGGCAAATGAGACTTTTTGACTCCAGCTTAGTGCTGAGGAATTTCATTGTCCATGAATTCCTCCCACTCAGCTCTCAAGGCACAAAAGTGTATTTCTTGGGGGATGGCCAACTTGACACACACCAGTTCTCAATATCCTTCTTAAACGCTCCTTTTTAGGTAGGTTGGTGCAAGCCGCCTTGCTATTCAATATCTTAGAATCCTTTTCTAGGCCACAGGCCGGGGCCTCATTTGCATTTAGAGCTCCCCAAAAGATAGTGAAAAATACCTTTCTAGGGGGCGATTTTATGGCAAATGTTAAAACCTTTTATCCCTCTTGTGCTAATGTTTTCCTGTATCCAGATTTTAAGAATAATCCCTTCCTAAGTCTTTATGAACATATTTATGTTTTGGTGACTTAAGATTCTTTTGAAAATGTTATGGGAATGGCACCATTTTATTTGGTCAGAAGGATTTTCTTCACGCCCTGTTCCTGCGCTCCTAATATAACTTGATTTATAAATTGGATTTAGAGGTATGTTTTCTCAAAACGAGAAGATCAAGAAACCAAGACGTTAAAAACTGATCATAGACAGGGTAGCTTAAAAGCCGAATAATCTAATTTTTGTTTGTTAACAGTAGCATAGCCATTCTTGCTTCTCTATATTCTTCTCTAAGTGAGTTCTATGCTTAGGACATAGCCAGTCAGGCAAAAATTTGAGAAATGTTTATCATGACAGAAGATGAGCCACAGCGTACTGTAATAGCTATTGCTTTCATCATAGTTAATCTCTGAAAGCCACTGGTTTAAATTAAATGGGATAAAATTTAGACAACCTAGCCTAAGAATACATAGATGTATCTAATCTCCTAAGTAGGTATAATCAACATGTGCTTGGCTGTTGCTAATATCACTTGGGGCTGGCTCACTGATGAATATTGTATTGTGTGTGCTGAGTAGTTTTTTGGACCTTAGCCATTGGGTATCTTTCAAAGCTTTGAAAGACAAATACCTTTAAGCCTATGATACAGATTACACAGCCTGAGGTATTTACTATTTTTAAGAAAACTTTAACGTCAGCAGACACTCCTTTTCAGTCAACGCGGGGAAGAGGATTCCTTACGGAAGAGTAACTGACTGAAGGGTGCTGTTTAATGGGTTACAGTTTAACTGCAGAAACTGCAACTTTTCTTGTTCAGTTTGTTTAAGAACAGAGGTTGCAGGCTTCTCGTGCATAGTGTCCAAAAAAGACCCTAGTAGTTGGAATGATGATTGGAATATAAGATGAAATGTAGTTGGGCTAAATGTAAATGACTGCACTTGAGTGTGAAGAGTCAAATGTTCAAGTAGTGCTCAGAAATACCTGTTGAATTGGGACTGTGCCAACTAAAATCACTTACAATGAGTGAAATGGAAACATCTCCAGCTTTGCCAGGGCCAGCCCTACAGGACCCTGGAGGTGAGCCATATTCATTAATTGAAAGGCTAAGGCTCGTGCTGCCATCCAGAGCACTTGGAGCGGGGGGTTCTTCTTCCCGACCCACGTTTCTGTCCACTTAAAACTATCTAGTGGTAGCCACTCCAGATGAATTCCGCAGGAAATGGAGAGGTCGGTGGAAACCCAAATTCTTAATGAGAAGGGCTGTTGTAGGGTCATGAAGAGTTTTGTCCCTTCTGCTCAGGGTGAGAAAACATGGGTAAAGCAGGGTCTGCAGATCAGTGAAACTGCTCTCATGAGACACATGCAGATCATACTCCTTGTCTTAAATTCTATTTAGTGTATGCCGTGTGTTATTCTAGAAGAATGGCTATTATAACCACCTGGAAGCCTAAATCATTGACTAATCATGCCTGTCTTTTAAAATAAGCCTTCTCTCAAAAATACTTCCCAAGTATTAGAGACATTTTTCTTTTCTTTAAAGAAAAGAAATTCTAGAGAATTCTAGAATTTAAAGGAATTCTAGAGAATTCTCCTCTAACAAACACCCGAGTGAGCCGGTTCAACAGACAGGCGCTTGCATCTTTTATACAGAGAGATGTTTCTCACACACGCAAGAGTAACACTCTCTCAAGCGGGTGCTAATGGGTGGCCCATTTTTCTTGAAACACACAGCCCTGTCTGTCTGGCTTTCCACTTCTCCACTTGGGGGCCTTAAGTACAGCGACACATTCTTCTATTATGAGAAAAACAGCAGTCCAAGCATCATGATGATTGGCACCTGGCTCTTGCCTTCAGGATTAGGAATCAACACTGCGGCGGGAAATGGTGGACAGCACACCAGAGGGGCAGCTGATGTTCAGCCCAAGCTCGCAACCGCCATATAAGAAGGCAGGCCCAGTGTTGCTGGCTCTTCTTTTTCAGAGATGGCATTCTGTTGTGAATGTATGCGTATGTGTGGACAATTTTAATTTTTAAATGTCAGGCCAATTAAGAAAACATCATACAAGCTTAATAAAACATGTCTGTGAATTGGGTTACAAGTGTACAGGCTACCAGTGTAACCTTTTTATATTATTTTGATGTCTGCAGCTTCATGTTAAGAATACAAGAGAAACTGGAAAATAAACATTTGACACCCAGCAAGGAGTTATATTCTCTTCTACAAACCTATCCATAGTGACTTCTCACTTATGCCACTTGTTTGGAATGACCAGAAATCAGCTTGTGGCAATGACCGTTTGGGGCTGGGTAGGACTTGGGGGTGGGAAGACTCCATATGCCTGCGTGTACACCATCACCATCTCTGGCAGACTGACCTAAGAGCTCAAGAATTTATTTTGCTAAATTCAGTAAGCCAAGTTACTAATCCCTTCCTAAAGTACACACTTCTCTGAAACAGAAACACTCCTGTAATAATCACTGGCAGGTTTACTCCCCAGTCTGCATTCAGACACAGATTCTATGAATCATAAGGTCACTTCCCATCCCCATTCCACTTGCCTCCATGCTCAGAATAATTGGCAACTTCAAACTGTTCCAGAAGACAGGGAACCTAACTAAACAAACGAGTTGGAGAGAATCACTTGAGGGTAAGCTGTCCTCTGAGGTCAAACATTTGCTGGGTTTGCTTTGGGACAGAAGCCAAACCGTAGCTCTAATTAGCAAAATAATATCTCTGCCAACTCTGGACGTAAGATTGTTGTTTCAGTGGAGTGACACCATCGTCCATCCTCAAGGCCCACCTTTAGTAGCGTGTAAAGATTCCCCCCCCCGCCTTTGCCCTCATGGCCCATTTTTGGCCTTGTTGGGAGTGTTCTCTGCGATGGGAACACAGTCTTCCTCATTTCTACACTCCCCCCTGTGCCTAGCCAGACCTCACATTCAGCAGTGGTTCAGGTAAGGTGGGTGGGATTAGAGAATGTGCGGTTTGAGCTGCATGCCTGGTGGACAAACTACTTCCAGGGTCTACTAAGAAAACAGAGAATTTAACAGTATCCCGACGATTTAAACAAATCACCCAAGCCTTGCCTGAGTCAGTGGGAGAGCACCCTCTCCAGTAGATAGTATACAATTTGCCTTCCAGACCAGCTTCGACCTCAGAACTGTCACATACAAAGGACCAGAAGCTTCTTCTTCAGGATATTTGTTCATTGTCTGGGTTCTCTGGTCATCAGTGTGTCCATGAGCCACGCAGGGAAATTCTAACGCACTGAGCTAATACCAGTAATGGGAAGAGAGCTGGGTTGGTTTTGCAAAAATGCTGGAAACATCAGACTCAGAATTTGGCCTTAATGTTGACCTTTTCCTAGCAAGCCCACTTTCCTCCCTGCTGGGTGTTTTATGCAGGTTCCTAAAACCATACAGACTTTTAGACAGATGCTGGAAATTGTCCTCTATCCTTTTTTATGTGTATGTTTTTACCTTTAAACTAAGAGAAAGTATGAACTCTGGGGAGGGGAAGAATCTGGCCTGCAGAGGTAGCCTCTCAGCCTCAACTTTCTTATCTGCAAAATTGGAAAAACCATTCCAAGGACTGTTGTAAAAGATCAAATGTGTTTTTATATGTACAGTGCTTGAAAACAGTTTCTTCTTTCCATGTTTGTGTTCTCCAGCCTTTATTATAATGCAAACAGAATTGACACATATAAATACTTGAATGAAGAAATGAAGTCTAAAAACAAGAAAAGGGATGAGAAGAAACACGATTACAACACAGATGCACAGAAAGGGGGAGAAAAGGAGGAAATGAAAAAGAAAAAAAACGGTAAGAGGTAAGAAGATTAAGCAAAAACAAGAGAAATCTTTCTTTGAGGGACATGGAGAAGAAATGGGGAAAAAAGGGGGCAACTGAACAAAAGAAAGCCACAAAAATAAACTGTAAGCACAACAGAGACACATAGTTGAAAATTGGAATGTTTGGGGAAGAGGATATTTAACTGGAAGTCCTGAGTTCTTAGATTTCAGCAGGAAGCTGTAAACAAATGAACAAATAAATAATAGATTTTGTTTTAACCCTCATTCCCCAAAATCTGCAAGGTATTAATGCATTCTCCTGATGGAGATTTGATTATAGAGAATATAACCGAATTAGATGATTGAGGGTAAACATTTAGATAACTATTTTTATAGTCCTAGACAAACTGTTTCATGAATTAGACTAGGTTTTTGCTAATTGTAAGTCATAACTTGGTAACTTTTCTCTGGACTGAATTTATTTTAATAGCAGAGTATAGTGGAGGGAGGATTGAGCCTGGAATCAAAAGGTGCGGGTGCTACTGGGTGGCCAAAAAATCTGTAACATATCCTGTGTGTGTGTGTGTGTGTGTGTGTGTGTGTGTGTGTGTGTGTGTGTGATGTAGTTAACGCGGTACTTTTGGGGTATGCTCATGGCACAGGTTATTCAGTGAAAATCAGAGTCACAAGTCATTTGAGGTAGCACATCACAGATACATAGGCAGGGACTGATGGAAAGGCTAGAGTCTGTTGTATTTTGAACTGCACATTCAGCTATGCTTACTAGAGACATCTCATGTGATGTCATAAAACCCATATTTTTAAAATGTAATATAGATACACCATTTGTTATGTACATTTGCCTGTTTCCAGATGTTGCGGCCAGGCCATGTTTTAGCCCGTTGCCTATCAACCATGAAGCCTTGGACCAGTCACTTGGTTTCCTTGGTTTCCTTATCTAAAATGGGGCTGTTGCTGTCTGCCCCGCCTCCCACGCCCCGGAAGATCAATGACGACAGGGATATGAAAGTTTTCTGTAAGACACAACGTGAAATAGAATGTCCTCAAGGAGGGCAGTGATGTGGAAATGCAACCCACATGTTAGAACCCTATCTAGATATTTCTCAGTCTTGTAGTTTGCTTGTTCAATCTCATACCTCTTCACTAACACTTACCAAGGGGCTCACCTGGGGACTCACCCACAGCAAGGATAGTTACTTTCAGGACAGCAGACTTGTTCAAAACAATTACCAGATTGAGAACCACTGGTATTCTGTTGAAAATTTTTACCCCTCAATGTTTTTTGTTTGTTTGTTTTTACACCTTAGTAAAGCACTGTGTGTCTAACACAGGAAGATGGTTTCTCATCCTCTGAAGGGTGCACAGTCCAAAATGCTTTTTTCAGTAGTGGTGAGGTAATGCCAAGGTAGCACCTCTGCCTGACTGGGCAGCAGCCTCCTCACCTGACTTCCCTAATCCACTCTGGCGCACTTCAGTCTGTTTCCAGAGTAGAATGCAGGAGCCTGACTCTAATCCTACCCACCCATTAAAACATTTCAGTTGCCTACCACTGCTGTGAAGATAAACACCCAAGCCCTGCACGGTCTGGTTTCTGCCAGCTTCTGCTGACTCTTCTCAAGCTTTTCTCCAAGTTGCTTTCTACACTTGCAGCCACGCAGGCTCTCTTCAGTTCTTGCAAAGGGCCACGTCCCCTCCTGTCTCAGGGCCTTTGCACAGGCTCTCTACTCACTCCCCTTCACTTGGCTACCTCTGGCTCACATTTGAGATCTCCACGGAGACGGTACTTCCATGGAGAAGGCATCTCAGAACTGCCCTCCCCATTTGGTCAGGTTCCTTTGCTACCTTCTTGCATAGCTTATGGTTCTTTCCTTAATAGCACTTGGTGCTGTTTGCATTATATGATTTTTTGACTAATGTCCGTCCTCCCTGACAAGATCGGAAGCTCCACAAGTTCATTTTCATATCCACCATGTGGACCACATAGGAGGCACTTAGTACATAACTGCAGAATGAATGATTTTAATCCATTCATAGTCTTCTGCCCCACCGCCTTGACAATACAGCACACATTTACAAGCCAGCTGGTCTGACATGTATATTTAAAGCAATTCTAAATGAGAAAAAAATCATATCTGTGTTAGAGTGATTGCTGAAAGGTCAACAAAGATTTCCTTCACTGAAGAAACTAAGTGATTCGGTGAAGAATGAATGAAATCTGGTTTTATATTCTAAAGGAAGAGCAGATTTATTTATTAGGGAATGATTAGTATAGTTAAATGATGTCCAGCAAAAAGATCATTTTTATACCTCTGCTTTTCCAAAAAGAAGACTCCCCTCCCCACGAATCCCATCAACACACAGTCATGCGTGGCCTGAACATCCTCCCGTCTTACTCTTGCTCTTCTTGTGAATATAATGGGGTGACCCATTGCACGGCTTCCTTTCTCATGCTCTATGCTTCTCGGGTGGGTCAAAATCAACACACGCTGTCAGGGCATGGAAAGATAAATTCTAACAGGTTTTCATTACCTTTTCTTCCGAGTCCCCTGGCTGACAGGTAATTACTCCATCTCTTGATCCTCCTGCAAATGTTGCCTTGCAATTTGCAAGCCACTGTTGTCAGAAAGAGATGCAGACATAGGTAAAATCAGTGATGTCCTGAGAACATTTTTCTCATCAGTCCTGTCAGGGAAAATTGATGAAGCTTCTAATGACAGTAATAAAAAATTTTGCGGTAATGCCTTTTTGAAATTATTTTTTTCTGGTTGAAGATAATCTATTTGAGATTAAAATATCTTCATATGGGTTCGGTGATGCTCATTTATTTATTTTTATTTTTTAAAAGATTTTATTTATTTATTTGAGAGAGAGAGAGACTGAGAGAGCACATGAGCAGGGCAGAGGGAGAGGGAGAAGCAGACTCCCGGCTGGTGCCTGACACGGGGCTCCATCCCAGGACCCTGGGATTATGACCTGCGCTGAAGGCAGACGCTTAACTGACTGAGCCACCCAGTACCCCTTATGATGCTCATTTAAATATATAATTTCAGCATTGTGATAATAACATTCCTGGAGGATGGTTTCACCAGACCATTCCTCTTTTATGTATAAACTCGAAAAAATCATATACAGTTAGACACCTTTCATATGATTGAGACTGGGAGATAAAACCAACAATTCCTCACAGGCTGGGGGATTCTGGACCATGCAACTAGACTCATGGCCCACCTACCTCTCTGTGATATTGGGTGGCTTCTGTGGGGGCAGGTCTACTTCAATGTAAGAAAGGCTATTAAAATAACAGTTCAGCTATGTAGAGATTCTGACATCCTTAAGTATCTGGGATAGTAACTAATACAGATAGTAACTAATACAGATGGAAAAAGGAACCCCGGGGCACAAAACAACAAGCACTGAAGAACTGAAATTCACATCTGACATCAAAAGATTGGTTTGTTCACTGAGAAGAATGGAAGGATTATTTTTATTAACTGATGACGGAGAAGGGGGAAAGCCATGACCAGTAAAGCCAAAGAAGTAGAAGACAATGGGAATTGTTATAGTAGAATGTCAGAACTCTCGCCCTTGGGTAGATCATGAAAAGATCAATAACAACAATAACAACAAACAAAAAACAAGTAACTGTATAATGAATGTCTTCTGTGTATGAGGCACTGTGCTGGGCAGTTTACGTAGGTTATTTCTGTTTTAAAGGCAATACTGTGTTGTGTTTAAGCACATGGACTTTTGAATCCCATAGACCTGGGTTTCAATACAACTTTCCACCTCCTAGCTAATGAGGACAATAATAGCAACTCCAGGGTAGTTGTGAGCATTCCATTATTTAATTTAAGAGATATAACTCTGATCAGGTTGTTGGACACGTAGAAAGGACGCAGGAAAGGCTACATGCTATGACTATTATAATTGTTATATCCTTACAACAATTCTGCAAATTAGTTATTATCACTGTCTTACAGATGACGAATCTGAGATAAGGAGGTAAGTAACTTATCCAAAGTCACTAACCCTTAAGTAGCTGAACTGTGATTTGAACCCATGTCCATCTGATTTCAAAATTCATGTCTTTTCTATAGTGTTTGGCATATTATAAAAAGTGTCCCATAGATATTACACTCAATTGCTTGTCAGAAATCAGGGGCTCTGCATGCCTGGTTTCTGGATCACTTCTGTCTCTAACATTTTACAGTCTAGATCTGTGAAGGAAAAAAAAGAGTAAGGAGCAGGAGTCGAGGCCAGGAGAAGCAATGAGGTCAGGGATAGGCAGCTACTGAGAGTAGTTAAGAGGAGAGAGCTGAGATCCACCCCATCTATGTTCAGGTGAGGCAAACACTGGAAGGAAATAAATAACAATTTTATTAAATCTCTGAGAAAAGTTAATGACATTGACAAGGAGACAAATTCAAGCAGATACTCATGTTTTCCAATTTCTGGGTAGGGAAACTATCGGGATAAAAATGAAAGCTGAAGACTTCTCATTTGTAGACATCATTTTTGTATCATCCATACTGTTGACAGTTCTAGCACTATTCAATTGGAACTGTAGTCCCTAACAGAGGAATAGATGAGGTCTGTCTTCTTCCAAAGATCCTATCTTAAATTAATCACAACACCTCCCCAGGGCTCATAGTGGTGGGGTTCATTTGATTTTAACTGAATGTATATGCACAGAAACACAAAAACTTACCGAGAGAGTGGCTTCTTTTCTGTTGTTGTAAGTATCCAAATATTCTTGCAGTTCTAAAACACTGAACTTGAGTTTGTCCAGAAGTCCACAAGAAAGGAGCTAAAGACAGGAAAATCATTTGTATTAAAACAATCAGAAAGATAACCGCACACAGGCGTGGCTACAGAGAGAGAGAAGAGAAATATATTTAGAAATAATGCAAAGTGAGGACCAGTGGCTCCATTTTTAGTAAGCTGTGCAACGTGTAATTTTGTTCCACGATCAGCCGCAATGGCAATTGACTACAAGCTCGCTAATCCAAATCTCCCATGAAAATATTGTTTTCTCCATATCAGTATAGACTTTCAAATCTTAACAAGTGTCTGTAGGAGCTCACGTTAAATATCTCCATTTTATGCATGAACTCTAGTGCCTTCATCTAGTAATATTCCAAGTAGTGTGAAGACAGACCTCCAAATAGACTTTCACACTGATTTTATAGTTAATCTGAACTTTAAATCCTTTAATATAGAATGATTTCTCTTACTGTATTCCCTGCTGCAAGGTAGCTAACCACCAAGTTCCTGGAAAGACTCATTCTTCAGAGACTTTTGAAATCAAAGCACATCCGCGTTGGTTCTAAATTCAGTAATTACTCAGCATATGAGATGGTTGTGTGATATGCATGGGGGCATGAGCCCCCAAAGAGCGCACCCGTCATGCAGGCTTAGAGTTATATTCCTAAAGTCATGATTTGGCAGTCAGCCAGAGGATGCTTTAACCAACTCTCAAACTCATCACTTGCTGTTTGGGCTGGATGAATCCCTCCAGGGGGCGATCAGTCTCCACGCGAGATTTGGGAGTGAGCAAAGTGAGGACATACTGCCTCTGGAGCCCCATCTGGCTGGCCAACCTGGCATCGTGGGGACAGGCTAGGTCAGCTCTGGGGGGTCACTCACCTATTCATGGCTGTCAAAGCCAGAGTTATTGGAGAGAGGTGCCAAGGACACGGAGGGGGCACCAAGGTGGATTTTTCTCCTGATTCTCTGAAATGACTTGGCCTTGGCTGGTAATGTACAGTCATTACTATGCAGACTCAGGCCTTTGGGGGTCATGTCACAACATGGGGCTTCTCGCAAACACTGACAGTATCTTTCAGACAAACCACAACACAAGCATGCTTCCTGGAATTTCCACACCTTAGTAAGCTGGGCTAGCCATTTGCTGCCAGAGACTGGGGTACTCACAGTCTCAGCATCCACGAAGAGTGTAGGGCATTCAGAGCAGGAGGTGAGCATCTGAGAAGAGCTGACAAACTTGGACCCGATTCCCCGGAGATTGTCTCCAAGGTAACTGGCCGCATCACAGGTTAGGAAGCAGAATCTTTTCTGAATATTCTGCAAGGTAAAATAATTACCATTTGTAAAGGGCAAGTTTTAACTTATGCACTAGAAAAACCTATTTTTTAATCTTTATAAAAATATCAAATGAGTGCAGGTCCTTAGGTAGAGGTGGGGGGGGGGAGATAGGGAGTAGGTAAATAATCACCCAGTGTGGACCAAATTTCTTCCTAAAGTGTCATTTCCCAGAGCGTGGATGCTCTTAAAATCTTTTAAATAAATGGTGCTTTTCTTTTTGCTGGTGGTTAGTGCTGGTCAGCAACTTGAGTCCTCCTCACTTGTTTGTCAGATCAGTGAGAAATTACTCAGATTACGTAAATGTGCTCGAGTTAGAAAAGGTCATGAGATGTAATGCTTTTCTGTTCCCCAAGATCACAGCTTCCTGAGAAATAGCATCAAAATAGTGCCATTTGAGCCTCTGAAAAGTGGAAGTAAATGCTATGTGGGTCTGGAATAATATCTCCCTCTGAAAGCGCGTCTGCTCTGGTGTCTTTAAGTCTGTCCCATAGTGGTGCTTATGTAGACTCATTAATCCTCACAACCGGGGAAAGAAGTCAAGGTTCAGACCTGACTTGCCTAATGTCATGCAGCTTGTAAGTCACAGAGGAACGATGAGCCTGACTCCAGAGTTCATACTCCTTCCACAAATCGACAAAGCTTCCTAAGAGCTAGTTTCTCCTATACTGCCTGAGGACAAAACCGGAATTAGGAAGAATCTGAGTCATGGTGCCTGTGTCAGTGCCAAAATGGGAACATGTTCTAGCCCTTAAGCTTCCAACACACAGTATCTTTAACAAAAGGAACACAATATTTAACCAAAAAATAATTCCAGTCCTAGGCATTGGCTTTCCTCAAAGAGATGTCATACCTTTTGAGTTGTGGAATCAAATCCAGGAGAAATCCTCTCTGCCCTATTGGGAGGAAAGTAGATGTCCCCCAACAACAGCAGGCTGATTCTTTATGCTTTATATTAGAGAAATGCCAACCATGTTGCATATTAATGATTTTTTACTTCATATACATGAGAATTTTGGCATAATGCAGAGCATACATATGTCTTTATGGGGCTAAGTTAGTTTTATGTACAGTTAGAAAAAAATTAAAAAAAAAACGACTGAATGTTAGAGCAGAAAGAACGAGAAATGCCATGTCTAGCATCATACACCTAGTTGAATGGCAGAGCCGGGAGTAGCATTCAGGTCCCCAAAGAGTTTGGGGTTCTTTCCATTTGACCTAAGGATAAGGTGAGGTCTGGGAAGCTATCTGTCAGGGAACTTGAGAGCCTCTTATATAAAGGCAGGTGATATTGAGGGGATATACACTCATTTTGTCCTCACCTGACTTCCGTATAAACACATCACATCATTTGGAGGCACTGTGTGATACCATGACGACATCCTAACCCAGGAGCAGCAGGAAGGACATATGATGGCTGAGACACTTGGAAAGATGGTCACGCTGGACCATTGGAAATCAATTCCTCATTTTTAAAACCAAATTATTTTGGCAATTACCTCCTCTCTACCCCTCCCAAATCCAACTAAATACAGGGAAATGTGGCCTTCAAACTCACAGGAAAATGTAGGAGAACAGTAAACAGACATGGGGGGGACATGACAACAGCTTAATAGACTGCATGCCTGGAATGTATTTCATTTCCAGCATATTGTATTAATACCTATTTTGTGACTCATATGGCTCTCAATCACATAGCATTTGATAACAGTTGAGAAAGTTCTTAAGGCTCAATGTAATATGTTTTCTTAAGATTCTATTTATTTGAAAGAGAGCGAGTGAGAGAGCACAAGTGGGGGAGGAGTAGAGGGAGAGAGAGAAGCAGACTCCCCGCTGAGCAGGGAGACCGATGACAGCGCTATCCCACAACCCTGAGATCATGACCTGAGCTAAAGTCAGACACTTAACTGACTGAGCCACCCAGGTGCCCCAAGGCTAAATGTAATATTAAAAACTGAAATAAGAGGTACACATTTGTATGATTATTATTGCAGATAAGCTACATAGGGATTAATCTAATACATGAATGGAAAAATAAAGTTCAAACCCAAAAGTGCCCCCTACCCGAGGGCCCAGCCTCACCTCCCAGCTCATGGGACAACCTGCTGGTCTACTGTCATCAAGTCACATGTCCGTTTAAGAATTCCACTAAAAAAGATTCCCATTTATTCATCCTATGTTCACTGAGCACCTACTGTGTGTTAGCAACCATGCTAGCCATAAGACACCATTACTTGCCCTCTTGGGGGGAAACAGATAATAACTAATTCTCATAGAATGTGACAAGCATGACACATGGAACCACAATGTGCTTGGGATCCCAGGTGACAGAATGGGAGAAAGAAAGGAAGTCTTCATTTGCTGCAGTGAGCTCCAGTGAGGGGTTTGTGTGTCGCTGGGAGTACAGCTGAGGGCCCAGGGGACACAGGCATGCCGGGCAGAGGGAAGAGTATTGCTCAGGATGTGAAAATTGAGCACAGTCTAGTGACCATAATAAGAAAAAAATTACTACAACAGCCAAACTTAAATTATTAACCATTGGCCATTATTTTAAAAGAGACTTCAGAATGATATTAAAAATAAATTCCTTTGTTCCTAAGTCCTTAACAAGTAAATTTGCCTCAAATGGTAACTTCCTCATGGTTTGTTTTAACATTTCAGTCTGGCTCAGTGTTAAGAGTGTTTCTGGAGTTCTTATCTCTCAGCAAACAATTGTTTTTCTCTCTTAAGCTTAACAGCCCCTCCAGCCTCCAGTTAATCTCAGATACAACTTTAGTTTGTCCAGTCGACTTTCTCAAAGATGTCGCTGAAAGGAGACTGAAAACTTGGCAGAGAGCAGCACAATAACACTGAAACTGTAGCTGTTAGTACTACTGGTATATAATTCTCCAAAAAAATGGGTGAGAGAGCTATAGCAGGGGGCGTGGCAGGCAGAGGCAGAGGGAGAAGGAGACTCCCTGCCGAGCAGGGAGCCTGATGCAGGACTAGATCCCGGGACCCCGGGATCATGACCTGCGCCGAGAGCAGACACCCAACTGACTGAGCCACCCAGGTGCCCCCAGACTTTACTTTTTATACTAACTAAATTGCGGCTTCCTGGGTTGGAAATTTTTTAAGGCAGATGATTCCACTTTTAGTAGAATTCCTGATTATCCTGCCTTTCCCTTCTGCCATGGCTCTTCTTAAGGTAATCAATGAGTGGGCCCATCCCTCAGGCCAACCAGGTTATGGTCCCCCTTTCATGATATACTCAACAGAACTCAACCTATAAAACAGTGTAGAGGGGTTCCACTCTTGTCTGTCCATTCACTCGCCCATCACTCACATCTACTGGAGGCTGGAACTCATTGTCCCTTTCCATGTTTCCCCTGTATTATTAGTGGCAATTCTGTTTTGTGGGTTATCAAATACAGGTTTAGAAAAAAATGCTGAAAGAAAGAAAAAAATGCTAATTTCCTCTTCATTATAGGAAATTAGGAACTTGAAAGAAAGTAAAAAGAAGGGGGAAAAAAGACACCCATAATCTCATCACCCTGAATAAACTATAGTGAACTGCTAGTATATAATCTTCACTATTTTCTGAATATTAAAAAAAAAGTACTGTACACACTGGTTTTTTAAAACTAGTTTTCTCTTAAACTCTATGGTAACTATGTTTCCATGTCAGTCGATCTTCACCTATAACCTCATCTTCCTGGCTGAGCATTATTCCCAGCCCTGCTACTTTCTTAGGATCGCCTTCAAATAAAGCACACAGAGCCAGTTAACTCCAGTGCTGACAGAAGACCTTCGGGGTTTCTTCATAAAAAGCCGCGTTTCTCTTCTTTTGCTGCCTCCCACCCTCCACCAATCACTTGATGAAATTTGGAGTAAAAGTTCAGAACAGGATACATAACGGAACTGACAGGGATCTGCACACCAACAGACAGGCAGGCATCAAAATAAACCTTCAAGCACCCCTCAGAAATCGAGTTCCCTCCATCTCTTTGGTTCAGCCATTGTTGTAAGTGTGTTTGGGGATAACAAGTGAAATCTGAAGGTGTCCTCGCAGAGACTGCTACATTGAGCCGTGGGCAAGATGCCACAGGTGCCTGGCTGAGGGACTGAGAGCCAGCCTGCCCTCTGCTGGCCACACTCGGTACTGCACCGGTCTGGAGGAAGGGGCCTCTGTAATTTGCGCACACCCTGTCCGGACTAAGCAAAGTATGACCATTCATGTGTTCAGAAGCATCTACGTAGGACACGTTTAAGGAACTCATAAGGGGGAAAAGAGAGAAAAGACAACAAAAGGCTAAACACGAATAATGAAGAAAAAGGAGAGATAGAGGAAGTGTCTTTAGAGAAACAACGGGATGCAGGATAGGCTTGTTAGAAGGTACCACTCGATGGTTCTGGTGTCACGGTTGCCTGGGATGGATGACATCCACAAAAGCCAGAACAACAAAAGCGAACAGCACAGGGTGACTGGGTGGCTCAGTTGGTTAAGCGACTGACTGCCTTCGGCTCAGGTCGTGATCCCGGAGTCCCCGGATCGAGTCCCACGTCGGGCTCCCTGCTGAGCAGGGAGTCTGCTTCCCCCCTCTGACCCTACCCCCTCTTGGGCTCTCTCTCTCACTCTCCCTCCCTCTAAAAAAAAAAAATAAAATTTAAAAAAAAAAAAAAAGCGAACAGCACGTGGACTGCATCCTCGCGGCGGGGGGTGGGAGGGGGCAAGGCCTTTGCAATACCAGTTTGGGAAGGTTGTGCAGATTACGGTTAAACAGAAGAAAGGCTGGGGTCAGAGGCAACTGAGGGGTACCCGGAGCAGAAAAGAGTACAAACCCAGAACGAAACCACCACGCCTCCCACCACCGGAAGCTAGCTGGCCCCGCTACGAGACGCAGTCCTCCGGGCGCTGGGCCCCGTACCTTAAACAAGGAGGAGAACACATGAAATGTATACACCGCACAGGAGCCGTCCGAGTCGCACATGAGCTGGTTGATGTGGCTGCGCCAGGCTTCCTCTGCGTCGTCACAGGCCGCCGGCTGGAATGCAGCAAGGATGGCCGAGAAGAAGGGCGAGGGCGGGGGAGAGACGCCCCTGTCACCTTCTCCAAAGCTGGGAAAGAGGAAGACAACCCTGTCAACAAGTGCCGTCTTCGTCCTCCCCCCGGGGTCGCCTCCCTCTGGCCCTGCCGGCTGTCCCGGCGACGTTGCGTCGGGGACTCAGCTCTCCCTCCCCGATCTTCGGAATTCTCCTCTGAATCTAGGAAAGAGAATTTTCACCTCCAGAATTTCTGGGATTCCTCCCCTTCTGACTTCCTTTATAGTGAGTCGGGACCCGCCCCCAGAGCCTCCAGCACCGAGTGCTCTTGCTTTCCCAGCCGCCGATCCCCAGACAGAGAAACATTACTTTTGGCACTTTCGCGCCTTTTCAGCTTTCATTAGGAACCATTAGAACACAGATTTGGAATCTGATTTTCAGATTCCACATGTACTTTGTGGGAGACAGTATTAATGGCTGCACATGCATGAATGCCCAGGAGCAGGGGGTGGAGGGAGAAAAGGCAACGTAAGGACAGAGAGGCGGGGTGAGAGGCGCAGAGCCCCCCGGAGGAAGGGAAGATAACGCGACCACAGGCGAAAGGTCAGGTTCTTCTGTAGGAATTGTCACCTTCAGCTTTTCCTTCCAAGGACAGACACTGCTCACCATAACAGAAGGTCTTTGGCCATTATCAAAAGCTCCATAGTTCTTGTCCACATTCAGAAGAGAGATTTTAGGATTCTTTCTTCTCTAGAAGTAAATCTCTAGCCTTACCACTTGTGATTTTTTTCTAGACACTGCGTTAGTGCGTGTGTGTGTGTTTGTGTGTGTGTGTGTGTGTGTTTTTTAAGCAGGCTCCATGCCCAGTGTGGAGCCCAACGTGGGGCTTGAACTCACAACCCTGAGATCAAGGCCTGAGCTGAGATCGAGTCAGCCGCTCACCTGACTGAGCCACCCTGGCGCCCCTGCATTAGTGTTTTTTATCTATTCCTCTCTATTTCTGTCTACTTGCGTTCTCTGACTAGATCTCGCTGGTCTCAGAAATATCAGCCACCAGGCTGAAAGCCACCCACTTAAAAAAAGAGTAGGTATTTAACTTATAAAGAGCCTCTTGTTCTTGTCTTTTAACTCGAAGTGGAAAGAACTCCTCATTTCCAAGGTTTGCCAGTCTTGCTTATCTTCAAAGCTTGCAAGGCTTGGACCATGTCCCCAGGCCCCTCTTTGGCTTTTGAGTTACTCTATGGCTTTACGTTGCTCGGTGTTACTCTGTGTTACTCTATGGCTTTTAGGAGTCACTACGTGAATACCCCTTTCAGTTCCGCACCAGGCCCTGCACCCAGGCTGGAGGACTCTGACCAGCTGAGAGCCTTCGGAGTCGGAAGTCGATTCGGACTCCTCATTAGGAAGTCCCGGCAGTGCCCGTGTGACCTTTCACCTGAGATACAGTGAATGTGAGACAATGTGCCAGGTACGCCGTCACCGCTCATTTCCACCAAGGGCTGCGTTACCTAGCGAGAGTAAACGGGTCCAGTCCTCTGTTGCCTTTTTCTTCTGCCTCAGTCATATCCAGGCTGAAGCTACCACTGCATTCGAAGGTTGCGGGGAGTTCATTGACAGAACTGGACAGGTCGTCCTCATGCACGGCCGTGTCCTCCTCCTCCTGGACGGCTTCAGCCTGGAAGAAGAAAGAGAGGAAAGAATCCCCCCACTTGGTAAGAATATATTTGGGAAAATCTATTCAACTAAAGGGAAAATAAAAGAGACCAATCCCGAGAGTAATAGAAATCGGGGGCATTGATTTTTCTGGCTACAAAACAGTCCCTTTCTGTAACTGGACTCGGGAATTCTCGGAAGCGCTGTTCATTCTTTACGTTCTTTTCAGTCTTGCCTATAGTGGTTTCCAAAGAGGCTCTTAGTAGATTGCCATATTTGATCCATGATTACGGGAGTATAAATGCTAAACTTAGAAAAGACCACAGAGACCCCTTGGTCTAGCCCTCACATTTTATAGGAAACTCATGTGTGGGAAAGGGACTTGCCTGGCACCAAGTAGATAAATCGGGGCCTTTGGATTTAGAGCTCTTTCCACTGTACAAAACTTGCCTTCTAAAGCGAGCCTATCCAGAGGGAATGCTCTGACACAGGACTCCTTTACCTATGGAAACTGGAATTTAGAATCATCAGTGGCTGGTATACTAAATGCTCAAGATAAACCTGCAGGGTGCATGAGTGGTCCATGGTTGTTCACTGAGCCAGCCATGTTGATAGGCCTTTCCATACTGGAAATCCTCTAAGACCCATTTACATACATGCTTTGCTCTTGGAACCCCCCCCCCCCCCGCCGCCCCGGAAGATAATGGATAGGAGAGGCTGCTCTCACATTGTTGTAGAGGGAGCAGCAAAATGCAAGGGCTCTCGGTCAAGGCAGAGCTGGGATCAGTGAGGTGCCGGAGAGAGACACAGCAAGAGCAATGGAAAAAGAGGCTGGGTTTGAACGGGGGCCAGGGGGACTCAGCTGGAGAACTGACTGTTCTTTATGAGAGGAAGGAAGGCAACTGGGTTACAGACCAGAAGAGGAGAGGAAGACATCACACGCACATGTTTCAGTGAGTCATTTTCTTAAAACAAAACCAAAGCCATGCAAAAAGGAAATCTATATGAATTTGAGCATTATCACGGGTTGCCGGCTGGCCACCCAGTTGGTATTTTGAATCTAAGATTAATAGAGAAATTAAGAGGAGTGTTTAAAGATATGTTAGGGAAACAAGATAGCTCATGTCTTTGAAGGAATTGCTCATAAATACTGAGTTTCAGAGGCTTATCCATATCTGCTTTTTCCGGCTTTTTAAAACTACAGTGGTGCCAACAAGACTGGCTGCTGGTGACTGGTCTGGGTCATTAGTGTACATAAACCTAATCTATTAGGGGAGGGCTGGGTTCTCACAAAAATGTCCTTTATTTTCCCTTTCTAACATCATGGCTGTATCGCACATTGCAGAAACCCAGCTCAGGTGGAAAACAGAGAGAGCCTTTCAGAAATCAGACTTAGCTTTTCCTTGATTGAATTAGATGATTCCTGCCTGAGTTCCTAAGTATATTACCACTCAGGTAGTGCTTTCTATGAGAAATCTATGTAACTTGGCAATCAAAACAGAAAAATTGAGAGAATGTCTATGGTAAGACTGAGAAATAGCAAATGCTAATAACTTCACATTTATTTTGTGATGTCCTTCCCATGATATTTAATTTCTTAATCTTAGGATTCTGGCATTTTGATCTCAGACAAGTTTCCTTTCTTTCTGCACCTTTTTTGGCCACAAAAGGGACTCTGCTGACTCTGAGAATCCAGACTGTAGTCCTTTCGCACTGAGGCTCTCTTAGAAATAATTCTTTAAGCTTCAACATTTTTAAGTGATTGCGATTTGGTTGGCTGTCCTTGGTTTAAAGTACCTGGACCTCAGATCTGTTTTAAGTGCGCTGTAAAAAGAGTACACAACAGCCAGTATTATATTTTTTTCCATTAGAAGTATCAGAAAGAATATACTTTTATACATTTTAAAAATTACTTTATAACCTTCTCTTTCAAACTTATACTACCATAGCAAACTCAGGATAAAGGACACCTACTACCAACAGCTATTTTGGTATTTGTAACATAGAAAATAAAATTCTATATTAAGGGCCACATATGTGGGCACTTATGTGAACACAGTGTGGAAGTGGATAGTTTTAGGATTAGAATTAAAAATTAACAAAAAACGAAATATACACTGTTAGCTTTTTAAAGCCCTGACTTTTTAAATAAGAAAACTGTATCCGTTACTTACTTTTCTCCTCTGTCTGGCTAGGACAGTTTTGTTTAAATTTGGCATAATATTGTGATTAACACTGAAAATTCCAGTAGTATGCCAAAAGGCCAGAATGGAGTCAATGTACAAATTGTATAACTGGTTCCTACATAGGAAAAAATTTCCCCAAGTACATGCAGACACCCACACCTCACTTAGCATATTGTTTTATAAAAGTCATGACAAAGAACAGCAGTTCCCAAGTCACAGCAATCTCAGACATACACCGATTTGTTTTGCCGTTAATCAGCAGTGTTCCTGCTATATGGAAAATGCAAAATGTCTCATTTGAATGAGACCTCAAAGCAAATCTCTTTGAACCACCAAGAAGATGGCTGCTCATTTGTGAGGGTAAAACAACTTCAAAACATAGGCTCAGGTGCACAAATTCAGTTATTTCAAAAAAGTCAGAAAGGAAAAAGATACAGTCCCTCCACTTAGAGCCCCCTAAGATTTCTCAGAAAATTGGAAGTACTTTTTCTTTAAGAAAACTATAATCATAATTGCCAAAATCTCTTCACCTTGGAGCCCTCAGAAATCTGCAGATTATTCATATCGGACAAAGACGCATCAAAGCTAGCCATTCTGGTGTTAAAGGAATGAGGATCAGCAGGGGTCATGTCACAGGCTGTGGTGAGCGATTCCATGGGATTAGTCTCCTCAGAAGGGGAGCGAGTCATGATCTGTAGAGAAAGCAAAGCAAATAAAACCCAGTGTGGAGTTTCTTTAAAAGCTCAAATGATCCTTTACATAAGAGTACAAACCATTGCCCGAGCTTGTTTTTGGGTGACAGATATTATTTAACGTGCATATTTCACTACTGGAACTTAAACCCAGCAGCTGGTGTAGGGCATTAGGGCACAGAACTCTAAAACACGAACACTCATACTTGCAGATAACCACATCCAAATGTCCATTATATTTCCTAAAACTTCAGATGTCTCAGGCATTTTTTAAAAGATTCCAGCCTCATAAAAGTTATTTGAGGAAAAATCCAGGCCTTAATGGATCTGATGGTGTTCAAGGCTTCTAACAAATACCCGAGTGTTTGTGTCCGGTTGCAACCTATAGACAAGAGGCTTGTTACCATCAGTTAGACACTACCTGATTTTTTCAGATGTTAGTTTAGCAGCTGTGCAAAGTTTCTTTAGCGGCAACTGGAAACCACGCTCCTGCTTCGATTACAAAAATAAACCTCCCGTTTCCCATGGTGGGAAGGTGGTCCCACTTACTAGGTCGGAGTGCTCCAGGATCTGGCTGGTTGTGAGGTCCTCCTCTTCGGAGGATTCATCGGAGTCCTCGTGGTTCATTTTATTTAGGCTGGGAGACCTTCCTGAAAGTTGGCGCTCCTCCAGAAGCTGCATATCACACTTGTCCAAACTGTCCAGAGAACGCCTGCGCACTCCCCAGTTGAAATTGTCCATACTCTCACCCTGAAATCACACCATCAGCGGGTTTTTATGCCAGAATCTTCCTGCACTCACACCTTCACACATTTAATTAGTCATAGCTTAGAAATAAATGCTTTCATTATGAATTTCCAAGCTCTCATCTACTTTGGTACCAGACATTTTGTTTACGTGATGTGAAAGGTAGTAAAGCATAATATTTTCACCTAAGTGCATATTGAATCATAGGTAGAAGTGATTACACATTTCTCTTGGGCCTGGTGGGTAACACCATGTTTTTTTAAAAGGTGACTTTGGTCAACTCTGTAATGATCTAGGTTTCCAAAAATCTGTAAGAAAGAGACCATTTCTATTAAAACAACCTCCAAAGAGGTGAGGCCCCTCCCCGGCCCATTTAGTACTCTTTTCTTCGGAAGGAGAAAAAGTAGGAGCTATGCTGTAGCACATTCCACATCCTTCCGGTATTAAGTAGAAGAGTATTAGGTAAACATTCCAGCCTGTTCCTGCTACAGCGGTTTTTGCAGATCAAATGCAGAGTTAAAAGAATATCTGAGAGCAGCTGGGCGAAGTCTGATGGATCATGCACTATGCACAGGCCAGAGCAGCACAGCTTAACTTTTGCTTTAGGCTCATCTTTAAATAATTGTCCTAACATAGAAAACAGTTGCTTTCCTGGACCTGAAATGGTTGACTTGGTACCAAGCACTAATGCTGACTTGTACCTTTTCATTTCTGAGACCTGCGCTGAGTGACAATGCAGGTGTTAAAGCTTCTCATTGTATCCCAGACTTTCTCTACCGACCATCTGATGTTAAGTAAGTGTATTTGTCCGACAAGAAAATCTTTCTTAGAAAGTAATTTGGGTTTTATTTCTTTCCTCTCTGTTAAAACAGGAATAAAGGAAGAGAAATAGCCCCTTGATGAGCAAGTTTTAACCTATATAGATAGGTAATCTGAACAAAATCTAGCCCAGAATCCTTTCATTTAGAAGTCATTTGAAACACTGTCTGATGGTTCGCTGAAATAAAATAACTTTCTGGTGAGAGCTCAGTGAGTAGCATAATCATATAATATGAGAGATGTAAAATCAGTTAAAATTATGAGCTTTAAATTTACTAATCTTCCTTTGGTTTAAGGATCTATTTCTTCTGGATCCTAATGAAGCAAAACTTGCCATTCTCATAGATCTCTCATATAATAGATGCTTTAACTTTTCTGAAGTCTTTTTTGGCTATTCATGGCAAAAGGCAATAGGTAAGAATCCTAAACACATTCTGGATCTGATACGAAAATTATCATCATGATTTATTCCCATGTATGATGTTCATGATTGTTCTTAGAACTGTTTGATTATAAAGAGTAGTATCTGCACTTTTATCTGTATCTGCTATGATAAATTGTCACCAAATAATTTTTTTCCTAGTGGAAAAGGTTAACTGTTTTGCTGGGATTTTAAATTAGCTATTTCAGTGAAAAACTGAAAGAAAAATGTGGAAAAGGCAAGAGTTCTGGAAAGAAAAAGAAAATGCAATGTGTGAAGAAGTTAAAAAGATGAAAAGAATAAGAATACAGAGAAAAAGAAGAGATGCAAACTACTGGGAGAAATATACAAATATGAATATAAAACCTAATTCCTAAAGTTGATTCCCTTGTACCAAATCAGTGAATGGGTTGGATGAACTATCTTAGGCAACAGTTCTGGAAGTCTTGCATGCTGAACCTGAGAAGAACCATGAGAGAAATACAGACGTCTAGGGTGAGGGAATGCTACACTGGGCATGGATCACTGTTCCTAGTGATATGACTGCACCTCTGGTGAAGCCCTGAATGAACCAGGCATGAGAACTAGGGGTAAGGGAAGGGCTGTTCTTGCAGGAAGAATATCTGGATGTCTTTCTAGAGCATGCAGTAGCTCCACCAGAGGCGAAGGTGTTGAAACTGTTTCCCTGGTAGTGGCTGAAGAAGCGAGATGCAGTAGTGCATCTCTAGTATGGGTATCTATAGTCTAGCTCAAGTTCAAGTGTGTGGTTATTAAAAGTCAACCTACGTGGTCAAAAGTCAAAACAGTGTTTTACTGATTATGTCAGATTTTCTACGTGTGAGAAATTTAGGAGATGGCTAATTATTCAAGACAATCTGTATCTGTCAGTTATCAAACTTAAATAACTACTCAGGATTTATACTGAGATGAGAAAGCATTTGTGACTGAACATTCTAGAAATGTCAGAAATAATATTTTTTGAAATAATTTTTTTTCCATACTAGAACTCTATCAAGTAAGGATTATTGTTGAAAGAATGTAGGTGCAGTGTGGTCAAAATATATTTCCTCAAATATACACCTTCTCAGAGTTGTCTGACATGACACAGACATAGTAAGGTGCTCATAGGTCAGTTTGCCCCCTGATGGTCCTGGCTTATGCCTGTTGTCTACGTGCAGTTATTATTAGCACGCCCTTTGACTTGAGAAATGGTTCTCATTTGGATGAAACTTTATATAGTTGCCATACAGAGATAGCTCCTAATGCTGGAAAGGATCTGATTGGAAGTGTTGGTGGTATATTGTTAGATGTGCCTTGTTGGCTTCACTTTTAATAAGAGGATTTAACAACAGAACCAATCCAGCTGGACGGCTGCCTTCTCAGAAATAGTAAGATTTCCATAGATCATATTTAAAACCTCACTTTCGCTCAAGAGATATACTTATGCGACTTCTAGACCAGGCATACCAAGATTTTAAAACTATCTTGTATTTATAGTTTAGGAAATATTTCCATACTGGAGCAACAAAGAAAAATCCACCTTGCATCACACACACCTCAGTGTAAATATGCACGCAAATAGGCATATATATGCTAGAAGGGAGGAAAAAAGCAATTATGTTGTTATAAGTCTGCAATGATGCAAAACATCTACTTAGCATATCTGAATTAAAGATAGCATCATCTTACCTGAAGTTCCTGGGTAGCAGATTGAATGGACAGAAAAACAAATAAGAGGTCTATTTAAAACAATTATATTAAAGACACTCAAGTGCATTCATCTTAGTTTTAACACAACAGCAATACACAGGGCCAACAATATAGCCTTCAGTAGATGCGACTTTAAAAAAAATGGTGAAGATATACAAACCCCCAAAGAGAGAAATCAGTATCAAACACCAGGAAGTTCAAACCCTTTTGGGGGTGGATGGTGTAGCTGGGGTAACGAATCATAAAAACAATTTCTGAAATAGCTTGCCACCTCAGGGACCGGCAGCTTCTGCTCCTTAATACTTTTTTGGGGGGGGGGAGGGAGGATGCTTAAATTTTTATTTGTGAGAAAATTGTTCAACTTCGTGAGAAAACGAATGAGGGTCATCCACTGGGGGAAAAAGAAAAGGTGGCATCACCTGATCCATCTCACAAGACTAAAGTGTTTGTGGTCATGGTGTGTTCACTGCTGATGTGCAATTAATAGCAAGGACATGGCACCTTTTAACGATCCTTAAAAGTTCTAAGGCAAACTGTTATAGATAGGAGGCAATAAATTCGGAATTCGGAGACTACTTAATGAAAAGGAAGAGACGTTAAAAAAAAAAAAACCCAAAAAACATCTTGTCTTTCTTTTTTGATAATTGTGTTTTGCTCTAGACGCCAGATGAGCTTGGCTTTCTCAGATGAGAATATGCTGAAATTATTCACCAATGACAGTACAAAGGACTGCCTGCTGCATGCCTGACACTCGGCAGAGGTTATCTTACTCCCGGCATCAACTTGATAAGCAGATATTATCAAACCCATTTAACAGATGAGGAAGTCAAGAGAAGCTGCATTCGCGTTTTAGGGCATAAAGCTCCGTCAGTGGCAGAGCTGAAATTCCAAGTTGGACCTGCCTGACTAAAGCTCGGGCATTTTTACTCTAGCACTCGGTAAACTTGCTAGAATCCCGTATTATAATCTTATTGAGAAGTAGCAGAACATTCTCAGAGAGTTTATTTTATTTGGATGGAACAGATACTCTCACACTCTGAAGTTTCTTACAAAATCTTAATCGAATAAGATAAAATGATTACTATGCTTTTGAAGTTCTTGTCTGCTAGGATAATAGAACACTAGAAGGGAGAGGAGTATTTATTATTTATTGTCCCTGAAAAACATCAGTATAATATTTATTTTCAAGTGAGAGGCACCTCCGATTTTCCTTCCTTTGTTCTGATAGAAATTAAATGTTAGTTTTTCTGAAATTGTGTCTGATTCCTCTACTTTACGTCACTCCTGCAAGGACATGTCCCATAACACATTTTTTTTTTTCCTTTTGGCTGAGACTGGAAAATAATACTTCTCTTTCTTCATCAAGTTTTCCCTCATTTTAACTTCCAGAGTAAAGAGGGTGCCTAAGCTTGAATTCTAGCCTAAGAACAAGGATTAGGTCAGTGACCCAGATCAGGGAGCTAATCTTCTGACATTCCCTATAGCTCTGGCCTCAGAGGCATTTTGAAAGTATTCTAAACGGTTGTATTTTGGTTTAGACTTTTTAAAACAATCCTCACTCCACTTAGTGATTGATTTCTCTATTACTCATTACGGTTAACAGTCAGAAAACTCCGCAATCCTTGTTACAGGTTCTAGAATAATTCAAGGTGAAAAGCTGACACTTATTTTAAAGATGCTTTAAGGACTGGGTCTGCTCAACTTGGTTTCTAGAGAAAGAACAGGTAAAGAAAACATTCTGCATTCTGAGGACATAATTCTCCCCAGACATCCAGGCTAGGCCATGGCTCCTTGGCCTTACCTCGACATAAGACGATTGGCAATCATACATATCCTTTTAGGGAAGGTGAGCTGCTTAAGGAAGCACCATTTCTCACAAGTTTATAGGTAAGTCAGGAGGTGCCTACCCATCACGGGATCTGATAAACTTTGAAGAGGGGCCTCCATTTTAAATGTAAGACTGGCAGAAAGCCCTTTCTCTCTTTGGGAAAATCAGTGCATTTAGCTAAACGTGAACTCCAGTGTATTAAGGAACACTGTGAGCCGGTGTGGTACCAGGCATGTTTACATATGCCAGCCTCTCATCAGTCAATTTTGTCTTCCTCCATGAGGCAGAGACTACCCCCCAGCTGGAAATGAGAGGGTCAGAATGATGCCCCTCCTTCCAATCCCAGTTTTCAAAACCATGATTCATAACAGAAAGCATCCTATTACCATAATTATCATTCAAATCCATGAATCTGCATTTGCCGGTTGAGACATGAATTCAACAGCTCCAGGTGTTGGGAACACTAGCTACCAACCTAGAGCAGAGCCCAGAGCTCTTACGCGCCTTCTATCTTGTTTCAAGTTGTAATGATTTCATCAAACGGCACAAGGATGCTGGAGCCCTCAGGCTCCTGTCTCCTGTTGGAGCAGGCAAGCTTTGAAGTCATCAAGTAATTTCACTTTTAAAATAATTAGATGCTTAGCATGTTTTCCCCAGGCACCAGTGAACAGGCTCAGAACTTGAATGTTTTTGTGATTTTTTTTTTTTTTAAAGTTCACCTTTGCACTGCACACACACAGTCTTTGTGTGGTCATTAAACGTCAGATCTTTGCCATTTAGAAATAACTTGGCAGCTCATGCTGTGGACTCAGACAGGAAGGGTGTGGTAACTTTTGCCAAAGTTAAGCTGCTGTAAGTTTGAATAAGTTGATTCAAAATAAGGTTTACAGCTTTCCAATTAAAGACTCTGTTATAAAACCTCATTATTTAGCGGGTAAAAAGAAACTGTTTTCATTAGTCAAGGAAAGGCTGAGTGGGTTATTTTTTACAGAGAATATACTGTACCTCTCCATCCTCCAGCTCCACATCTAGGAAATCGAAGTCCCTAAAGACTCTAAACTGCTGCTCGCTGTTTGTGTCATCCATGTTCTCCTGCTCTCGGGCGCCGTCCTCAGAAGACACCAAGCTCGTCTGGTGCTCAAGCAGATCCAAATCCCCACACGATGAAAAAATCACCTACGAATCACAAGAGTCCTCTCCTGAGAGACCGTTCTCCCGTCGGTTGTTTGTGCTACGAAAACTGTAATTGGCTCTTCATGGCCCTCTATTTCCAGTACACACCTAATTCCTTAAGTGGGTATTTTTAGAATGTTCTTTTATTATTTATGTTGGACAGGTGCCTTCAGATTAAACTCATTGCAAAGACACAAGTTCATGCAGGAGGAAAATGCTCAAGTCACATTGCTGCTTCTTAACGGATGAAGACTGGATCCCACCTGTGTGTGTGTGTGTGTGTGTGTGTGTGTGTGTGTGTGTGACAACTGAGCATGTGTTCACAAACTAGGGCAGCCAAGAAATTTTCCATTGTTTCTAAACTGAGGTTAGAAATTGTACATAATATTTTAAGGACTACTGATACCTGTAGAATAATATGTGAGAGCAAAGTATTTAACCCTTTCAGAGATAAGCCAGAAACTGATAAAGAAACAGAAGCCAAAAACTACAGTCCTTGCTCATTTGAATTACAGACGAGTATCTGAGTAGCCATGCTCGTAATTTATACCTAAATTCCTTTCCTGTTGATATAAACAGAACAAAACATTTTTTCCCCTATTAAGATCTTTCGTATGTTAATATTTTAAAACTGTCTTTTGTGTTTAGGTTCTTTCCACCAGGACATTTACTAGAACTTTACAGAAATAAGAAACTGCAAATGAGGGACGCCTGGGTGGCTCAGTTGGTTAAGCGTCTGCCTTTGGCTCAGGTCATAATCCCAGGATCTTGGGATCGATTCCCACATTGGGTTCCTTGCTCAGCAAGGAGCCTGCTTCTCCCTCTGCTTGCCACTTCCCCTACTTGTGCGTGCTCTCTCTCTGACAAATAAATCTTAAAAAAAAAAAACAAAACTGCAAATGAACCTAAATGTTTTGCTATCCAGCCTTTCCTGAACATAGATTGATATTAAATAAAGTGATCAATATGATTTTTAAAAAGATTTTATTTACTTATTTCTAGTGTGTGAGCAGGGGGAGGGGCAGAGGGAGAGGCAGGGAGAGAAACCTCAAGCAGACTCTGCAGTGAGTGTGTAGCCTGAAGCGGGGCTTGGTCTCACGACCCTGAGATTATGACTTGAGCTGAAATCAAGAGTCGGACTCTTAATTGACTGAGCCACCGAGGCACCCTGCAGAGGCAAAGTGCTCTTTCTCTCTCCCTCCGCCTGCCCCTGCCACTTTCCCCTCGTCCCCTCTGCCCTCGGTAATGTTACCAGAGCAGCAACAAATCCACTGATCAGTAACACTAAAAAGGTGACTTCAATGGAAGCCGAGCTTAGCCGCTGGCTGGCTGGCTAGCTGGGGCGCATTTCCCAGATAAGAAAACACCAAACTGCGCTTGCGTGAGAATATATGAGCCTCCGACATTTCATCTGCTCATTAACTACCCTAGTAGATACATTTTGAGGTTTAAAAGACAGCTCCCCGGAGCAACTGTTTGCTAATTCTTACTTTATTTGGGAAATTATTTAGTTTGCTATTTACTTTTTTGTTGATAACAAAGATGCGGAGATATGGATGAAATAAAAATGCCCAGTGAAACCAGACCCTGAGATTTTTATTGCTTTGGCTACAGTAGACTCATAGACAACTTGAATTTTCAAAATTATATAAAAACTTCAGAAGCTAAATCCTAATACTGCGATTATTCATTTATTCCAAAACCCAATGGCATGTTGTTGTTGTTCTGTTTTAACTGTAACATCAGTGGACGTTTATAAGAGAAAAAAATCCCATAATGATATATCATTATTTCCATCCCTATTGTGCATAAAATAATGACATCACAGGAAGAGGCGTGCATACAAGGAGTAAAATTGCACCCCAAAGGAATGTTTATTAAATATCGTGGTGCAGGAGAGATTCATAAATAAGGACGTCTGAGCATATTTATAAAAAAAAATCCAAGAAATTTTAAACAATGAAAACAACTGAGTATTTATTTGCAGACAAACTGGAGGAAACAGCCGTTCATTGTTTCTGAACTAAGTGAGATTAAAAATCATAGTGTGGAGAGAAATGATCTACAGGTTTGATCTAGATGGTGGATATCATACCTGTAATTCATAGCAGACTTCTCTAAAGCTAAAAAAGATCAAAGGTAAAAAAGATATGGTGTCAACATACACGTGATACATGACAGAACTTACTGATGGATTTTTGCTTAATCCTACTTCTTGGCCACACAGAGAAAGGACGTGCACCAACTTCTCTTTTGTCCTCTTCTGGAAAAGAGACACAGAAACACATTTTAATCACGGGGTCCTGTGATCAAATCTGTTCCAATAACTGTAAGCCACTAGCCACATTTGACTATGGCCCCCAAAATGTGGCCAGTAAGAATTGAGACATAAAATACACAAAAGGAATGCAAAGTATCTCAATAATTGCAAAATAGTGGCTGCATATTGAAATAATAATACTTGAGATGTTTTAGGTTAAATAAAACATGTTATTAAAAATGACTTTACCTGTTTCTTTTTACTTTTTTTTAAAAAAGGCGACTATTAGTTTAAAATGAGATACACATTATGTTTCTACTGGACAGTGCTGTCTAAGTTTTCCCAACGGAGGGCAGGTGAAAATCAGCCCCTGGGTTCTTCAGCAGACACTCCTGACTCCCCTTGATAATCTTTTCTTGTCTTTCAGCATTAGCAAGGCTTTCCTTACACCTAAATTAAATCTATTATGTTCCAGCACAAATCTATTTTCCTCAAATGGGGGAATAACTTTACTTCCCACAGAATTAAAAAATTCAATTATCTGCAAGCCATATTAAATCTTTTTCAATTTATTCTTCCTAAAGTTAAACAGATTCAATTCCTTTCGCTTTTCTTCACAAGCCTTATTTTTAGGCACTTACGCATGGAGATCCTTCTATAAACTGTCACATTTTCCAATGACATAGATAAACTAGATCTCAGGATGATTGGTGAGTTGAGAATGAAAAGGAAGAGTAGCTGGGACCTAAAAAATGTTAATGTACTTCAGACATGCTCTTAAAGCAATCTTCCTAACTCTGTAAAATGATTTTTCCCTTTTAATCTGATTTAAGTTAATGTGGAGACTGCTTGGAGGCCAATATCACTCATAGCTTTTCTTTCTTAATGGAATTTGGCTTCACTGCATTCTTCTTTCCAAAATTATAGAAGGGACGCTCAATACCGTGTCTTTTCAAGGTCAAAGACAGGAAGACCTTGATGTGGGCGGATGGCAAGAGATTTGCTAAAATATTTTCCTAAGTTTTAGTGGGCATTTTACAGTTGTGGGAAGGAATCAATGTAGAGGAACCTAGAACTGGGATGTATAGTTTTCTTCTCTTTTCCAGATCCCCAAGAAAGTATAGTAGGTTCTCTTGCTCAACAGCTCAATGAAACGTCATTGAGAAGCAGCTATGTGCCAGCAAGTGCGATGCTTTGCGCTCCACTCGCCTAACTGAGCCCTGCGGTCCCCTGCTCAGTGCCCACCATTTGGCCTTCTTCCAACAATACAGTCCCTCTTTTTCTCTTGGGGACAGCTCCTCTCCCACTAAGTGGGGCTTTGCCTCCCTCACACATGTTACAAGAGTCCTTTCTCTAGAATCGCTACGGATGTTGGGGAGGGAATGCCTCTGTCCTGGAATCATCAGAGCCAAAGACCATGCAAATCTGGAGCTGCTGGAAGCTGTTGGTATTTCCTAAGACAAGAGTCTGCTTGAGAATGAAGTCGCCAGAGAGGGAAGGAGGGCCAACACTGGGAAGGGAAGGAGAGGACAGTGAGAAGGGGAGAGAGAGGTTAAGGATCCAGTTCCTTGGTTTTGTGTACTAGAATCCAGCTGGGTGGGAAACCAAGCTATGGGAGTTAATAAATTCCTTTTCTTCTTGAGGTAATTTTCCCCTGGGCTTCTGTCAAGTTAGTTACCAAAGAGCCCTGAATAATGCAGAGGTTTCATTCAACAGCAAGTTTGATGACACTCACACTGTAATGCAGTCGCCCAGGGAGCGAATGGACCTACAGAGAGATCCAGCAGCCTGCTCTGCTCCGTATGGCTCAGACTGTCCATGGAGACCATGACTGGAGTGCATGCTCAGGGGACAGTGGTCAGAAGGGCCACCGGAAAACAAAGTATTTGCACATCTTAGACTAAGTACAGGCCTCCTTAATGTCCATTCATGGAGCAGCGGGTAGATCTGACCACTTCCTACCTTCTCTTTCCTTCCTGGTTCCTTAGCATCGTTGGCTAATCTCTTCCCTCCTCCCTCCCCTCTCCATCCGTGTAAGAATTTAGACAATTTTACCGGTCTACAAAGCACTGTGGCTTGAGGAAGCAACCAGAAAAGCAGATTCTGCATTCTTGTGCAGCCCTTTCATGTAGAACTTAGTTCTTGGGAGAACTTAGTTCTCCCAATTAAGGATGCATTATTTGGAGAAAAGAGAGCCCATGTGGGTGAGACACCGAGGGGATGGGGTTTCTTTATCTATTTGAAGGACTGCCATGTGAAAGAGAGGTCACATTTCATTCGCTAAGTCTTAAGAGACCCCGGACCAATGGGTAGAAGCAGCAAACATCAGACTTCAACTCAATGTAATGAGCTGTTCAAAGATAAAATAGGTTCCCTTGGAATGCCAGTCACTGAAGTGCTGATGCCTAGATGGGCAATGTCAGCATGGCGAGGGAGGAGCCCCTTATCATATGGGCAGTTGGGCTCGAAAGGTCCCTCTGAACTCCCTTCCAATCCTGGGAGCCTAGGAGTCTATACCTGAGAGTACTGGGGCCTTTTCCAGCTTACAGGAACAAGGACATTGGAGTTGGAGCCTGATGACGTAGATGATGTGCTCCTGGTGACGGCCACGGCCCTGGGCTTCCCATCCCGTCCAGAAGAGTTCTGCAGCTCATCGTATCGCCTCCCAATGATTGGCGTCTTGACAAAAACAAGGAAAACAAAAGTTCACGTTCTCCCATCTGCTTAATAGTTCTGTGGAATACGGGATCATTCTCCCCAGCAGCAACCAAGCCCTGCTCATTTGATTAAACCTTAGAGAAGTTCAGAGTTACAAGTAGGCTCATTTTCCTGATGTTCAAAAACATATTCTAAATGGTTTTACATCTTCAACGTTTTCCCACCCTCTTTAGCTGCTGAAAACAAATACAACTCCTTGTTCTTAAACATACTCAGGAAAGCATTGATAAAGATGAGAAGCAAAACATTCAGGAAAGCAAACAGTTTTCAGATGTTTAAGCTGAAAAGAATTTCTTATTGTTGTAACAAGAGACCAAAGTTCCTTCCCTTCTTCCCAACCTTTAAGTATTCTCAATTAATTAAAAAATTCTTTAAATTGATTACATCTTTTCGATTATTTAAGTGAATGAATTCGGGGCCAGGTACTTGGGCAACACTTTAGAAATTTCACTTCTTGAGAGTTCATTTCTCATGCTGGTGTCTTGTGGCTGGGTAGACAGCACCATCCACACTTTAGCCCCGACGAGGCTGCAGAAACCCGTTTGTGGGCCTACCCTCAGAGGTGGCAGACACCGGCTGGAAAATCTCCATCTGGATCTCCAGCTCTTTATTCTGGAGCAGCTGGGTCCCTGGGGGTGTGCGGCCGACTGGCTGCTTGTTTTCTGTACCCCTTTTGAACAGAATAAACTTCACTCAAGGAATAAATGTAGCTCTCCCCCTTAGCCATGTAAAAAAAAACGTTAAAAATTAAAAAAATAATTGATCGGATACCTTGAAATCATACACATACTAAATACAGTTGCAGGTATCACAAGGGCAGCAAGAGTACCTCAACCTGGGTACTGAAAGCACAGAAGGTCAATGAGACCATTGCCTGAAAAAACCCAAGCTGGCTTCAACCCACTTCATAGAGCCAGTAAGTTTCACATAATCAGATCCGGTTTATTCCTTCGGTGAATTTATTCATTCAGCAGTGTTGAAGAATATTTGTTAAGTACCTCTCTTGCACCAGACACTGTACCAGACCCTGGTAACAAAGTAGACAGAGCGTAGTTTCTGCTTTGGTGGGCTTATGGGGCCTGGGGTAAGCAAGACAGGAAAACAAAGTATTTGCACATCTTAGACTAAGTACAGGCCTCCCAAATGTCCATTCACGGAGCTGCAGGTAGACCTGAGTACTTCCTACCCTCTCTTTTCTTCCTGACTACTTAGCTTGGTTTTACTGGTCCCTTCCCTCCTCCCTCCCCTCTCCCTTAAGGCAATTTTACTGGGTCTAGAAAGCAGTGTGGCTTGGGGAAGCAACTGTAAAGGCAGATTCTGTATTCCTGTAAATCTGTCATTTGCTGGTCTGGCTGGGAGTTCAGACAGCAAAGCTGTGGATGTGAAGATAGGATAGGACACCTGTCATACAAAGGTCATGGTTTAAAATGCTTAAGATCATTCCATTTTAAAGGTATCTTTTTTTAAAAATATCATTTTTTAAAAAAATAATTGAGGCTAGCTTCTATTTTTAGAAGCTGCCAATTGGGAGCCCCAAAGAATATGACACTTGATGTGTTCTTAAAAAACAGAACCAAATTTAGGCCTTAGGAAACTTAATTTGAAATAAATGTAAAATAAATCTCTCTTTCCTCTCTTTCTGACCTTTGCCCACGTTTCTCCCTGCTGAAGTGGACAGAAGCAGAGAGCATACCTCTGAAATATCAAAGTGAAAGTCTAGGGTTTTTCCAGGTAATTCCTTAGAAGCACTGGTCCACACTCGATGTATTTCTATCTTTGAGAGGTCACTGTGCTGGTAGGAAGGCAAAACTAGGCTGGCAGATCGAGAAACTACCAGCTTCAGGATATTCAAAGCTTCTCTCCAGTGAACACTCTGAAGGGAACAAAACATTCGATGGTTAAAGACAATTTCATTAAAAAAAAACCAAACAAACGAATCTACTGCTAGCTACTGAAACTTCTTATGACCAGTCAGAATTCACGGATGGAAAACAGTGCAGCAAATTCCATCCTATGCAAAAGGCAAATGACATAAAAAACCAATTTATATGTAAGGGGAGATACATTTGGGAAACAAGCAAATACAAAAACTGCAAATTTTGTCCATATTCAAATAAACAGAAGTTTAACATTACAAGGTACCATTTTTGCCAACATGGTACCTCCTCCACACGAGCAAAAAAGTCCCCCAGTGCATTTAGGCTACCGACCACTCACTCTTCCGCAAAACTCTCCCCACCTCCAGCTTCTGGTCTTCCTTGGTTGTTTTCCTACTCCCCCAGCTCCCACCACCACCTTTGCTTCCTGGGCGCCTCTTGTCTTCCCACTTCCTATCTTCCTCATGACCTAACCCAGGACTCTGGGTGCCGTTCTTAATTCCTGTCTTTCCCTGCCTCCGGATAAATGGCTTCCCTCTCCATTCCTGCTGGCAGTGCATCGGCTGAATCCTCCCCAGCCTCTGCGTGGACTATTTCAATGGCCTCTTAACTGGCCTCCCTGCTTGCGGCCTCTACTGAAGTCCAGCATACCCTCCCTAACTATGGTGATCATTCTAGAACTCTTCAGACCGAGAATCTTCCCTGCCTAAATTTCTTCAAGGGCTCCCTCTGGTGGGCAGGGTGGAGTCCACACTCTGAACTCAGCCCACAGGAGTACTCTCCCCCAGGCGGCCCCTGGAGTTCCTCACACCAGGCAAGCTCTCTTTGCCACTGCGTCTTCACTGATGTTATTCCCGTGTCCCGGAATGCCCTTCCCCTCCTTATCGGCTTATCCCAGGCCTACTCTTCCTGTAAGACTCATTTGTTTTGCCATCTTTGTCTCCCTGACAAACCCCAGGCAGACTGATGGGCTTCTCCCACAAAAATATTGAGCATAGATAAACTAACTTGGTAAAAGTTATTATTATTATTTACCCAGCCTTGGGAATAAGAGCACATGAAAGAAAACACATTTCCTTCACTGTTAAGTTCTGCACAGGGGAGGTCATGATTTGGATGTGAAATTAGCCGCCATTCAAGAGAAGATATCGAGTAACAGAGATAGCCCACAGGCCTGAGTTAGAATAGGCGGCCTAGTCAAACGATTTTTTTTTTTCCTTTTTACCAGGGGCACATGATTTGTAGAAAAACGTGAACCGAACCCCTGGCGCCCACGACTTCTGTGAAGTGAGAAAGGGCTACTGAATACCTACTAAGTGCAGGACGCTTTTTGGAGAAATGCCACTTGAAAAATGGAAAATAAAAAAGGCTTGGAAATCATTTTTAGCATTAAATAATGTCTGCAAGCAATGTGATGCTGAAGTGACGATGGGGGAAAAATGTCTAAAATAATTTACACTGTATGGCTTTGTGGATGAGTTTAGCCAGACAGAACCTCACATCTGCCCTTGAACTCTGCAACTCACCGAGCACACACCTGTTTATTTGTTGTAGTATTTTCAAGCACACTGAGGCAAGTTGCTCAACTTCACCTCCCTCAACTCTACAGTGACAATTTTAACCCCTGAATTAACCCTTTGCATGTGGAAACACCTGGCCTAGAACCTGGCACACCTGAGTTCCTTCTTCTCCTTCTGTGAAATAGGATACTACAAATACAACCCTGCTGGGCCCTCCCAGCCAGGTGTGTGCCTTTAATACCCAGCCTGTAAGCCCCAAGAGGCAGAAACATGTCCTCTGAGGGCTCGGGAGCTCACCAGGGCTGGTCCTGTCTTTCCCCTCACTATACCACTCGGGGTGTGGTCAACCACAACTGACTGTTCTCAGTGGGTTAGAGATACCAACGCACGAATGTGCAGCCTGTGCAGCCAAGGTCAAGCTACAGATCCTCAGTCTTTCTGGAATGACTCTGGAAACAACCTCGTTCGTAAGTGACGTTATCCAAATACTCACTTGCACGTATTTTTCAATGGTCTTCAGAACTTCCACATTAAACTGTTTTACAGGGACGACGGACAGGTCCATGTAGCTGAGCAGACTGTAGATCACCTGGAGGAGGGGCTGCTGCATACTGGGGAGACCCTTCTCCAGCAGCTGTGGGAGGTAAGGCACAGTGTGACACAGTGTGACACCAGCCTGCTCATACAGGAGCACCAATGCCTCCCCACACCTTTATGAGCACACGTTTCCTTAGGAAGAAAAGGAGAATCCTAACCACTAAAGAAATGAAGATATCATTAAAGGCAGTGTAAGTAGTTCTGAATATATAGATATCATATCCACAGTGGAATACAAGAAACCTCAAAAGGAAAGCATCAAATACCACTAATTACTGAAGATTACAAAGTAACACAAAAGACACAAGTTATTAGTTATCAAACTGGCTAAGTTTCCCAAGTGATAATAGTATGGTTGAGGATAAAAGATGGGTATTCCTACCTATCAGTGGAAATGTAACTTGGATAATGTGGCAATTGGCTTCAAGAGTACTAAAAACAGTTTATAGCTTTTGAAATAGTAATTATCCTTCTAGGAACTTTTCCAAACCTATAGACACTAGGATTTATATATGAGATGGCACCAAGGCGTTATTTATAATGGTAATAAACCCACAAAAAACTAAACAAGAAAGCTCTGTAAGCAACATAAATGTTGAACACTAGGGAAATGGATACAAAATTATGGCAAATTGTATGATGAAATATATAATCAAGAGAATGACATTTTAAAGATTTTTATTTATTTGAGAGAGACAGAGAGAGAGAATGAGCGGGGGGAAGGGTAGAGGGAGAGGGAGAAGCAGACTCCCTGCTGAGCAGGGAGCCCAGTGCAGGACTCGATCCCAGGACCCTGGGATCATGACCTAAGCCAAAGGCAGACGCTTAACTGACTGAGCCACCCAGGCACCCGAGAATGACATTTTTAAAGATAGTAAAGGCTATCAAATAATATTAAGTCAAAGAGGAAGGATATGCAATTTCTGTATAGTAGATGATGCCAAAATCGATGTGAATGGGTGGGTGTTACAGAGAAATAACAATGGAAAGAAATCTAACAAAATGTTAACAGTGTTTCTCTCTAGATAACATAATGATTTTGGATGATTTTTTTTTTTTATCTCCCCCTCCTGTTCTTTTCCCCACTTTTCTGTACCTACTAAACTTTCTTTTAGGGACATATACTATGATATCAACACAATTTTAAAAAAAGAAAGCAAAATAATGAGAAGATTTATGTGACAGACATCATGATAAAAAGTTACTGTTCAAAACAAAGAACCGCAGAAATGATTCAAATAGATGCTGAAATTCCACATCAAAAGTGGTCAGAAGAAATAACTGAGCAGTTAACACATGAGGAAATGAACAATTTGGCAAATCTAGTGCATGGAAAAGTGAACATTATTCCTAGAAAGGACATACACAAAGAGAATAATTTTAAAGTACCAATAAAAACATAAAACCGAAAAAAGGAATAAAAGGGATAATAAAATGTAGCGAGGATATAGGAAAACACGCTTATACACTGTTGGCAGTATTGTAAATAGGGGAAATCTCTGTGAAGACCAATTTCCCAAATGTGTAGAACTAAATAATGTATTCATGTATCCATGCCCTTTACCTGAATAGTTACTTTGAGAAATGCCACCAGAAGAAATCACCTGGATGTTATCCGATAAGAAGTCTACATAAAAGGACCATTTGTAATAGAAAAAGATTATGAATATAAGCAACAGGAGAGATGTTTAAGCAAATTGGGTTACATTAAGCTGTTAGAATCCCACAGTTGTTGAACGTGACACTATGTGAGCACAAAGTTAATGCTACGTGAACAGAGCAGGCTCACCGGAAATACTGACCGTAGCTACCCAAAATTACATGTATGTGCCTGGCCAACACCTGAAAGAACACACGAGTACTTGAACTAGGAATTAATATATACTATAGCAAGTGAAGTTTATAATAAAATTTTCAGTGACATTTTGTGACAAAGCCTCAATAGAACAAATTAGATAATCCATTCTTATTTATTTTTATTGTGGTAAAATGTACATAACATAAATTTACCACTCTGACCACTGTTAAGTGTACAATTCAGTAGCGCGAAGTATATTCATACTGTTGTGTAACCATGGCCACTATTTATTTCCAGAATTTGTTCATCATCCCAAATGAAAACTCTGTTAAATGTAAAACGCTAAGCCTCCATTACCCCGTCCCCAACCCCTGGTGACCACTATTCTACTTTCTATCACTACAGATTTGCCGATTCTATGCACCTCATAGAAGTGGGTTCCTGTTATATTTGTCCTTTTGCGTCTGGCTTCGTCCACTTAGCGTGATGTTTTCAAGGTTCATCCATGTTATGCCATGTGTCGATGCTTTATTCCTCTTTAAGTCTGAATAATATGTATGTATGTATATGCCACATCCCATTTGTATTTTTGAAACCTTATGTCTAGTGATCCAAGCAAGTCTTACCTCCTTGCTAACTTACACTTCACTTTGTTTTAAAAAAGGCATCGTCTGCCTTCATAAGCAGGGCATTTACGTTGGTTATCCCAGTATTTCCTGTGAGCTGAGGCATGTGTGTGCTTTCTTAGTAATTCTTGCAGGGACGGATGTGACCAAGGTGATTATCCAAAGCAGCAGGGTGGCATATAAGAGAGGCTCCTTAAAGTGCCAGGATGGGATGGGGTGTGGAAAGAACCTTTGGCTGTTGACAGTCTGAATGCAGCTCACATACTGCTGACCCAGATTGCAAATCAAAATCCTGCAGATCAACTATCAGTGTTGATGGATAGGGCAAGGACCCTCTTCCAGGTACAAGAGTTCAGTCTTGTGGAGCCTTTCAGAGGATGATTGACTCTAGCCTATCTGCACCCTGTACTGGTGACATAACAAAGAGAAGTTAGAATGTACCATCCTTGTCACTTCTGAAAAGGCCCTAGCAAGAGGTATGCATGCACATCCCTCAAGCAAAAGCAACGATGAATATGCTAAACCAAGGTGGCTGTTACGGCCATTTCACTTAGATTTCACGACCTTGTGTGTTAAGCTAGTGAGTGACCAGAGGTGCTACCAGAATACATTTCATCACTTGTCTGATATGCTGTGTATTTCCAGGATGAAGGACATGGGGCTTGGAACCAATGTGCTAGAAACACAGTTGTATGAGGATGAAAATCCCATTCAAGTTTAAAAAACAAACTTAAAGGTGAAGATAAAAGGCTTATTTCAAAATGGGTGCTTTGCTAATTCGTTTAGAGCAAACAACCATTAAACATATCAAGTCACACAGTAACTCCTTAAATAAGATTTGAACACCTGGAGTAATTAGGATACAATTTCCCCATTTCTGGAAGGTACTGACAGGTATTAGTGTAGTAAAAAGAAGGAATTTAAGTTTTTGAGGCGGGTATACCCCAGTTCAAAGGCTGGCTCTGCCACCTTAAACATATGGCAGATTATTTAACCTGGTTGGGCCTCAGATTCTTTGAGGATAGCATCCTCACCACTGCATTGTTGTGAGGACGTAAAATGCTTCCATACAGCATCTATGATAATATATAATAGGCACTCACTCAATAAACGAAGAGATTATTATCCATTCCATATAAATTTTTTACCCATGAAAACTATAGTGGGTATCCTTGATTGAAGAGCTTACCTCTGCCAGGTAGGTCACCATATTCAAGGTAATGTCAGTATATGCTTCATGAAGGTATCGGCAGACCACGTTGACCCATGTGGCACAGTCCCTCGTGTAGCTGTGTGTTTTATAAAGAGTCATGACATGTGCAAGATTGGAAAGTTTGGGATTCTTTTCTTCCAAACACACCTTTTAAGAGAAGAGAATCAATGAGGGATAAAATAGCCTGATGAGCAGGAAGATGTGTCAGAAATTTTGCTGTAAGATTGCAATGTTTGCAATTTTGCTTTGGAACCTGGAAAACACACTGATACTTTTTGTGTGTGTGCAAGATGCAGAAGTGCTTGTCTTAGTCATTAGCTAATATAATTTTCACAGATTCTTTCCACCTGTCTTCTCAATAATGAAACCACAGGACAATGTGCATTGGCTACTCAGCGATGTAAATTACTAGCCATATCAGTTATAATTTTCAGGTTTTGTGAAACTCATTTCCCTTTCAGGGCAATTTCTGCTTAGCATTGGACCTTCTGGAAGGCCTGTATGGATCCACATGAGTGTGGTGCCAGAAATCATACCTGAGCAATCCTTTCGGCTATATCCTTGCAGAACTGATTGGGATTTTCAAAATGCTGGATCAGCTGGGGCAGGAGACACAACACGTTCAGTGGAAACCCTGGATCAGAGAAGATGCAGTGGAGATAGCTGAATATGGTGCATTTTAACTGCTAACCGTGGGAAGGAATATTGCAGATTTTTTTCCCAAGGTGATGCAAAAGCAGTTTTTTGAACCAGCTTTACTGTGATCTAACACAAAATCCAGGAAAAAAAGGGTACAACCACAATGACACCAATTATAGAGGAGGAACTTGAAGTAGATGGGTAATTCTGAGATATGGTGACCGTCTTGCTATGGGCTGTAAATCAGGATGACTGGCAGAGATTTTAAAAAGCAGATTAAAGTGAACTGAAGCGCTAGTTTGAAACTTTTATCAAAAACCATGTTTTATGAAAAGCTTGTATGAGAGGATGTAGGCCAACCAATTTAAGTCTTACTCATGTAATGTAATCAAAAAGACTCTTTAAAATGGTTAAGTAATGGCTTAGTACCACTGTGTTAAGCTCTACCTTCATGAAAAGAAGTCTGGGCCACATGCCATGGTATTAAAAATATGGCTGGTGATTTGGCTTGATCCAAAATGATAGGGAACCAAGCAAATTTTCAAGAGGGGGAAAAAAAAGCTAAGAAAACAAAAAAGATTTATGATTTAAGAAAAAAGAGAAAAAAGGTTTATCTGTACAAGAACAATGGAATAAACTGACAGTACCTGTGATTTGATCTGGAAAACACAAAGAAATCATTAATATATTACTTCTGCCCCTTTTATGCTGTTGCCTTAAACATGCCTCCCACAATTTAAATAGTTTTAAGTAAGAAATGACAAACTATTCCCAAAGAACAATTTCTAAACAGAATTCTTGAAGGTACGAAGCCCATTACCATATTATGCTCAACACTAACACAACCACCACCAGAACTGCAAGAGAATGAGTGATGTTGGCCTTACCGATGGCTTGGGACGAATCCACCATGGATACTTTGGATACTGGTGTGAGTAAACTGAAAAGCTGCAGGGTCAGGTCGGTGGTGGTGAGGGAGGTGAATCCTTTTAGCAGCAGCTGCTGCAACCCTGAGAAGTCTGACCACTTGAGCTGTGCCTGGAGTTTCTCAAGTTTTTCTCGGTTCTCAGCTTTATCAAGTGGCATGTGAGCCAGTAGCCTGTTCAACAGCCTCAAGGCCATTAGGTATTCAAACTCAAAATCAGATTCCATCAAGGCCACTGTGACCCAAAAGATGGTGGCCAACAAGTTGGTTGGATGGTTTATGTGTGATGGGTCTGAGAGGCTGTCCTTCAAGGAAGATGAGCTTCTTGTTTTTGAGGACAGGCCTTGTTGGGTACAAGCCTGAATTCTGTCCAGTGTGGCACTCCGGGGTGGGTCTGAGGATCGGTCGACAACACCAAATTTCTTGGGCACAGAAAAGCTTCTTTGATGCCGGCTCCGTTCTGCGGTTGCCGTGTTGCCACTGGCCGCCCCAGGGTTCACATTTAGTTGTCCTGTGCTCTTTCTGCTTGCTGTTAGTTTAGTGCTAGAGCTTAAATCTGGTGATGAAGAGCTGGGTATAAAAGTAAAAAAGTTCAAAAGAAAGCCAACATGCTTCAATGAAGAGCCAGTCCTTTTAAGATCCACTGTCAAACGGTAAGGTAGGGAAATCGTTCTTTGAAAATACTGTCTATTCTTTTTTTTCCATACCCTTAAGCTTACAGGAATAAATTTCCTATTCCTAAACTTAAAGCTATGAAAAACAAAACAATGAGAAGCCTCACGAACAAAATAACAAAACCTAATACTGACTTATACTTATGGAAAGGCTAAAGAAGAGCAGTTGGTGGTAGAGTTTCCTGATCTTTCATTTATATTTTTCTTTGACTTTGGGCAGGAGTAATTTAGAAATAGAGTATACCTGATAGGCACACAGTTTAATATTCTATTAACTGATAAGAACAGAAATGGAAAGGATATTATCTAGAAAGAAAAAAGTAACTGCATCAAAGGAAATTTTTTATGCTTATAAAATATCTATGAGAAATGATCTCTAAGCCTATTTCAGGCTGAAAAGATAAAACTCTTTATCAGCATTCTTGTTAAATTCTTACTGAGATAAACCTGCAGGTTTATATAGAAAATGTGTATGATGTTAGGAATCATACTAAAATCACCTATCCATAAAAAAAATGCTCAACTTAAAAGTGAAACAAGGCTCAGCGTGATTTATGATAACATTACTGACTCAATTTCAAGCAAAATGAGCTCAATTACACAAAGAGAATACAGAATTGTGAACGATTTGAAATGGGTAATTAAACATTGGCAGGGGCAAAAGGAACAAAAATAAAAAAGAAAGATCCTAAGATAGGGATTTATTCAAGTAAAATCAACATTAATTCTAGCTGTTTTTATAGTGATGGTTCAGATGAGTTTTGTATATATTCGTTCAAAAAATAACATTTAGTTTTGGTTTCTGCTTATAATGTAATAAATAGGATGATTATTAAATAAAATTTGAAAAAGTACTCAAAGACATAACACAGAAAATGAAAAACCATTAATATTTGTATTATTTTGAAGTAACATTTCTCCTCTATCTTCCTGATGTTTAAAAATACTTATATAATGTGTATATATTGGGTGCCCCATAACTTTCTCTCTTTTTTTAAACTAAAGAAGAAGTCATATATCAAAAACTAGATGTGTTCTTTGGACTTTGCCCAAAGTGCAGGCATCTCTCAAATATTCAGTCCAGCCTATTTGATTTCAGGAGTCATGAAGCTGCTTCTCACCGAGATAATACCGTTAAGAGATCGCTGTTCTTCAAGCAGTCAGACAGGTTATCCACAGCAGCTTCCAACGTAAGGAGTGCCTCCATTACGTAACCCTGCCAGACATGCAAAGATAACATTTTGTACTGCTTAAAACTCCTGCTCACTTCCTGAAGATAAATTTAATTAACGCAAACTTTATTCAGTCTAATGTTAATATCATTGAGGGCTAGACAGCCATTGTTACTGTAACTGACCAAGTCTAAAAACAAATTTTAAGGGCCCCTTAGGAAATGCAGATGGCTTAGCCGTTAGCAGGTAGTCACAAAGATCTATTTCCCGAGATCTGAGGTCCTGAACAGCTCAATGTCATTTGAAATCCAACAGGGAGAGGGCAAGGCTAAAGATGGCAGTCATGGCCCCTTGCTGAGGGGGATGGTGGGCATTTGAAAGACAGAGTGGCAATGTCTCAGCCAGAGATGAAGAGCTGAGGTATGAGAAGGGCTGTGCCTCAGCGGTATTTTGAAGAGCACATCCAATGGCCGGAAAGAGGAAAAGAGGCTAGAGTTCACAGGTGTGCAGGTCTCCTAGGTTGTAGTAACTTTTCTGATGGAAAAGAAGGGAAAGAAGGGCTTGGCTCAAGCTGCAGAGCTTGTAATGCCCTTGGCTTTCAACCAGCTCCCCAGTCCTTGGGCTCTACCCAAGGGTCTTTCTTCTTGTGGTATCTACTCCCTCCATTACTTCTTCAGCTCTCTCAGTGTACTGAAGGCTAGCTATACAGAGAGGGGTGGTGCTTTGCATAGACACAATGGAGATCCCTTCTCTGTGTAGGGAGACAGCACAACTGCATCCTAGCTCGGTGACAAAAAGACAAAAACAATACAAATAATTCCCCGATTCCCTGTCAAATAAAACCAACAACAAAAACCACCAAGGAGTCCCCAAGGGGTTTTCAGTGGTTGGCTCAATAAAACAATAGCTACTGGATTTCCAGAACAATGCTCCTTGAAGTGCTTTTTGTAAATATAAAAATTAATCTCTAAAATTTTTTTTAAATAAATTATATATGCCCAAATGGTTGGAATAATTGTGAGAGAAAGAAGGCTCAAAGAAAGCTGTTAAGGCTTCATCTTTGACATGAGAGAAGGAGAACACATTCAGCGGTCTTTCCTTCCATACCTGAATCTCATCTCCATGTTCTCCGATCACCTCCACCAGTCTGGAGAGAAGGTCAGACAAGGCGTGTGCTGACAGAGGTTGCTTGAGCGCCCGGAATATCTGGAAGGACCGACCAGCATAGTGCCTCGAGGAGCTTGCAAGGGCCGTCTGCAACGCAACTTCACTCAAATGTTGCTCCAGGTGGAAACCTAGGCACCAAGGGGTCAGAGGTAGGTCAACTGATACTCCTCAAACCATGAGGCACCAGTGATCTATAGGCGTCAATCAGGTTACCTGCACAGAGCTGCCTCCTGTTGGTACTTGTTTAGGAATTAACCATTTTAAAATTAAAAAAAAAACAAAACCCCAAATTTGGATAGATCTTAAAGAGGCATAGTGCAGTAGAAAGAGTCAGAAGCTTTGAAGCAAGAAGGTTCTAGTTTTGAACGAGGGGTTTTGAGACTCTGGGAAAGAAATGTATTCTCTATGAGCCTGTTTTCTTATTTTTAACTGGAGAATAATAGTATACATCTCCTAGAGTTGTTGTTGAAATTCCACAATTCAAAAAATGCTTTTACTACAGCGTCTGACACATAACACCGACTCACAAATGTATTCTTGTTTATTGCCCTATTATTTTTCTACACTGTTCTTCTGAACTACTTTTTGCATGGAATACTTTCACTCCTGTTTTCATAAAAGAATGTGTTGGGAACAAGTTTTCAGAGTACTTGTGAATGTAAAAGAAAGATGTTAGTGGATCTAGTCAATTCTAAACACAACCAAAGCTTATAGCAAAGTCATCGCTCTTCAGAATAGTCTATAAATATGCAGATATTGAAAAGTAGATGTTGCCAAGAAGGCAGCCATCATTTAAACTCTCGCCTGAATATTGGTTCTTCCAATAGCATGAAGGTTGTCTCAGTCATCAGAAAACCACTTGATCAGATGAAAAGAAAATGTAAGGTAAAGCACATGGTTGAATTCTGGGCCACTATCTGTACTTTCTGCTGTGTCTCTCTGCAGGAGAAAACCTGACTACAAAGTCAGAGGACCCGATGAAAACAGTGATTTTGGCTGTCTCTGTGATCTAGAGGGCTCTGTGGTACATTTGATTGTTACATAAAAGTGAATCAGGGAGGATAATTTAACGTCATTGTTCTTAGCTGCTGCTGGGCTGTTTGACCCGAGGGGCCTGTAGATTATATAAGAAAATGTTCCTGCAGAGCAGACAAAGGGTCCTGGAAAATGGAGTTAGGCATGCGTACTCAGGGTAGTAAACACAGGATTAAACCCATACAGGCAGTTCACAATTTAAGAATGGATCATGTTTCAAAACAGAATTTGTCACCTTTATTTTGTTTTATTTTCCTACTTAATTTCATTACGTGTGGGGTTAGATCCTCCGTTGATGAACTAAAACGTTATTTACATCACCATGGACCTGAAGGCTAGAAGGACACTAGGAGGATTGCAGAATCCCAGCGCAACTATGACAATGTCCTTAAAGAAATGCTATTTAATGTGTCACACAGCAACCCTACATTTCCCAGCCTCTCCTGCAGCTAGGTGTGATCTCATGGCCTGAGTCCTGGCCAGTGGAATGTGAGAAGAAACCCTGGATGCCACGTTTGAGCTTGGCGTGGTGTAAATCCCTCCTGAGTAATCCTCCACCTACGCTCTTCCTCCACCTGCTGGCTGGGCAAGGAGGGTTGAGGAGAGGCCTCTGAGTAATGGGGGTGACAGAGCCACAGGACGGAGGTCTTTGAAGCGCCATGTGGAAGGCCACTGGACAAACATCTACCCTGGCCTGTTATGGGATCTAGAAGTAACCTTCTACCGTGTTGGCCTCCGAACTTTGGGGGCTGTGTGTTACAGCAGCTGTGCTACCCTGATTAACACAAGTGTTCCTGGAACACGTTTTATCCTGCTACAGTGGGGATGGGCACAAAACAGGGCTGTACAGGGAAACCGTAGTGAGTAAGAGTATCTGGGGTACGATGTGGAAAGACAGCCTCTAAGCACCCTCTGAGGAAATAGCAAAGGGATTTGTGTGTTTTCTCATTTTTATTATCTTCATACAATCTAAGGTTTTAGACAAATTAATGGTTCACACACAAACAATAAATTTATTCCTTTGGGTTATGTTCAATTACTAAATGACTTTTAAGTGGGGGAAATACCGAGGTAAGAGGCCTTAATATTTCAAAAATATTCCAAAGGAGACATTCAAAACAAGAAATGTGAATCCTATTACTGAAATGAGTTTCTCATGTCAGTTTATCAGTATTTTTTTTAAAGCACCCTGTGATAACTAGAAGAGATGTGATTAGTCTGGAATGTTTCGAACTGTGAGGTGTGCTAATCATCAGAGGAGCTGGGAAAGCCGGGGAGCCATCTTTCCTGTGGCCAGCCTGGTGTGGGGGAAGAAGGTAGGGACACTTGTTGCATCATGCTGGGGAACCAAATTTAAATTTCACATGCAAACCGGCCCCGGCCAAGTTGAATCTGAATGGTATACAGCTAAGGGCTTAAACATCACAATCCGGCTATAGTCTAAATAAGAATCATACTGTGTTCAGAATACTGAATGATCATTAGCACAGGAATTACTAGCAAATACTCTCAAAGTTAACATTTTATCACAAAATTCTTTTTCTAACCAGTTTTCAAGTCTGACAATTTTTCACAGCTGAGTCTGAATATAGTCAATAAGATTTACTACTCATGTCCTTCGTTTTGTAATATTTAAAAATTTGAGTATACTTGACACACAATGTCACACGAGTTTCAGGCGTACAACATAGTGATTCGACTTCTCTATATGTTACGCTGTGCTCACCAGAAGCGTAACTACCATCTGTCACCACACAACACTGTTACAATATCATCCACTAGATTGCCTGTGCTGTGCCCTTTTTCCGTGACTTATTCATGCTGTGACTGGGAGCCTGTACCTCCTACTCCTCTCTACCTGTTTTGCCCATGTCCCTACTCCCTTCGTTCCAGCAACAATCAGTTTGTTCTCTTTATTTGTAGGTCTGATTCTGCTTTTATTTGTTTATTCATCTGTTTTTTAGATTCCACATGTGAGTAAAATTATATATTTTCTTTTTCTCAGTCTGACTTACTTTACTTAGCATAATACCCTCTGGGTACAGCCCTGTTGTCACAAATGGCAAAAATCTCATCCTTTTTTGGCTGCATATATTATGATATATTCTATTATATATTCCATTATATGTGTTTATTATGTATATGTATAATATGTCTATTATATGTAGTGGAATATATATGGAACGGATACATATCTCCATCTATACATACACACACACATCTTCCTTATCCATTCATCTGTGGGTGGACACTTGGGTTACTTCCCTATCCTGGCTATTGCAAATAATGCTGCAATAAACATAGGAGAGCATGTATCTTTTCAATTAGTGTTTTCATTTTCTTTGAATAAATGCCCAGTACAAAATTATTGAATCACTTGATATTTCTATTTTTAATGTTTTGAGGAAATTCCATATTGTTTTCTATAGCGACCGTACCAATTTACATTCCCACCAACAGAGCCTGAGGGTTCCTTTTTCTCCACATCCTTGCCAACACTTGTTATTTCTTATCTTTCTGATTCTAGTCATTCTGATCGGTGTAAGGTGATATCTCATTGTCATTTTGATTTGCACCTGATGATTAGTGATGTTGAGCATCTTTTCATATGTGTGTTGTGTCATGGCCTTCTTTAAACAAAATTAATATTATAGGGCATAGTTTAATTCTAGTGAGGTAAACGAAGCAAGGAGAACAGTGACCTTTGGGAATTACTTGATAGAGCATAATGCAAAAATACATGATATTAACAATCACTCAGTTAGGCACATCTGAAATAAGCCTCAAAGCTCCCCAGTGAATATTCTTCTGCTATCAATGCTCAGTGCAGAACTATATATACTATACACACACACACACACGCTATATGCAGAACTATATATATATATGAAGTGTGTGGTCATAATGGGAAGAATATGCTCCCATTACATGGAATGTTAGAAGTGGCATTTGGGGAAACAGGATAAATTACCTGATTTGGAGTCTTTAAATACAGATACAACATGACGTAGAAAATTAGTGAGCTGTTCAGCACTCTTTGAATTTTGATTTTTGGGTGTGATGTCTTCATGGCACCAAAGTGGACCAAATGCCCTTAAATAAAACATACAAAATGTTAAAAATATAACCATTTAAATATAATCATTTTGCATTTTTAAAACCATGTATGCAGTTGTAACTCCAAGGGCACAATATGATTTTTAAATTTTACTGATTAATGTGGGGTTAATTTCAGTCTTGTAAAACTTAAGAGCATACTCAAAACAGATCTAGTTAATTTACGAAGGTATATTTTTTCTTATGTTTTACTCACAAAATGAAAACCTCACAAAATTTACTCACGAAATTAAAACCTCTCAATTCACCAGAATAGTGTTTACACATAATAGGCGCTACATGTTTGTCAAATAAAGTGATATAAAATGTTAATTAAAATATAGGTTTAGACATAGACTCTATTTGTACATTTTAGATTTGCAGAGAGAATTGCTTTTATCAGGATCATATCATTAGGCTATCAAATACTGTAGAAACAAATTGAAGATACAGCCTCTGATATCTACTTGGTTTTCAGCAGGAAGAACAGGATGGAGCCAGATGTGAGAATTTCAGAGAACACTCTTCCCAACACGTGGTACTGACAGTGTTGAGTGGTGAGCATACTTTTATTCTCCACAAACCATTCAGGTCTCTGAGATGCCCTGGTTGTAGGCACCATCAGCCCCCTTCTGAAGCTTCCTGTTCATTAAAACCTATACTGAGCTGAGAGCTGCAAAGAATACTCTGAAATTAACTGAGGAAAGAAAATGCTTTTCTCATTTTTTGCATTAATTGATACATTGATGGAAGAAAAATCGTGGGTATCAGATAACGTCTATACAGACTAGACTTCCGGGGTTTAATGCACTGAGAAAGGAGAGCAGCTCCTCCCCCCATGCAGCATGGTTTTCTTAATACAAATACTGGACCCTGGGATGCTGGAAATTCTGAAGCCTTACAAGCTAAATTGTTCAGTAGGAGAACCAGAAGACAAAAAGACAAAAAACAGGATTGCTTGCAGCTTTTCTTGATTTTGATCATCAGTTTGCTTCCTTTCCTATCATGCTTCCTATTGTTTCTGACTTCCATTTATCAATGACCCTGGATTAGAGGAGCAGACAATGGTCCCCTCTGCAGCTGCTCCTGGGTCGACCATGGCTAATATATTTGGTTTCCAGAGCAATGTGCTTTGCCAAGTCTCAGAACTCCCAGATCCTGGCAGCTCTAATAGATGATTCAAGTCATCCTCACGGCGGGGCGCTACTGTGTCCTGTCTCCATCTGCTGCATTGTCTTTGTCCGTGAAACCTCCCGCCCATCAACTGTGCCGTCAGTAGGATCTTAGACAACTTCTGCCGGGATCTACCTGGTGCACAGACTCCAGCAGATGCAATTTTGAAGAGAAAAGAAGGCTTTGCTAAAGCCGTGGGCTCGCTTTTCCATCTGTCTGGTTTTAAACAGATGACATTTCCCCCCCAAAGAATAACCTAAAGACAGGCCCCTGTCTCCTGACCCCTCACTACCTGGTCGTCAGAAACTCAATGAGCTTGTTTGCCTTCTCATCCGCTTCAGCAGTTGTGTCCGTGTCCTCCACTTCCTGGGTCATCTGCGGGAGGTTCCCGCTGCTGCCCCCGAGACTGATGCTGGAGGACGTGGAACTGGAGCTCAGCCCCGAGTCTGGCACTGGGGATGATTGGTCCTCTCTCAGGAAGTCAAAGCCACCTGGCGGGACAGGAAGGTCAAGGCAGAATGTGCTAGGCAGGGTGCTTCATGTGGTTAGGAGGTGAGCAAACAGAAGTGCGTAGTTATTTAAATGTTTTGGAGAAAACATTTGATTGTGGCTGTGGTTATGATGAAATGAGACTGATGTTCGTTCCTTGCTTCTGGAATAGTTGCACTGCCGTGTAAACCAGGGTGTCTTTGGTAATAGGGGTGTGACCTGCTGTTTTCTACTCTCGTGTATGAATCGATTCTTTCTGCAAAAGAAGTGGGGTGTGTATGTGTGCGTGTGTGTGTGTGCATATGTGCACACGCACGCACATGTGCACAGACCCACAAACAGTTCCACTATACATGTGGACCCAACTGTGCTGTTCATAAATTATTCCTGGGTATTAGACTACTTAAATCGGTGAAATGATGCCATTTTTGAGGATACCAGCACCTAGTAATTGATAAGTTATACACAAGGTTTTGAGTAAGTGAACTTACAACTGTAAATATGATGTGCATATTAATATGTCTTAATAAAATACACTGCATGGCAGTCCAAGAAATATGGTAGAAATAAATACTATATATTTTTTTCCCACCTCATATTTGGTTATCATTCTACATCTCTGGATGTGTTGTTGGTTTGACAATGTATATACACAACCATCCCTTTTCTCCTACTTAATAATCATAAAAAGCCATAGTATCCGACAGATACCCTGAAATAGGAGTGAGGAGCCGTAGGCCTATCATCCCTGCCATTTATTGTGCAGTCTTAGGGAGTTTATATAACTTCTCTGTACCTTAGTTTCCTATTATAAAAGAGTGAGACAATAATTTCTATCACACAATCACATAAGATTTTAGCCTGGATTTAAAAGGAACCATAGTTGAAACTAGGTGTTCAGTAAGTATTAGTAAATGTTTATGAAGAGGAGACATTTTCCAAACCCTTCGTACACCTATTCCACGTATGCTATAGAGTCAATCATTTTAGCTGTCTCTTGTTTGTCTTGACTCTGGTATATGGTGTTTTGTTCTGTAAATCTCCACTTTATGCCACACCAGTGGTACAGTGAATACAAAACTGATGCACTCAGGGATACACAACCTGATGGACATTACAATGTTCTCAGTCTAAGACCATATGCTTAATGGAATACATCCTTATCGTGGGGAATTAGGACAGCCAGAAGTCTTCAGATTCTTTTAATTAAACATCTACAGTAAAGAGAGTTTTATGTCTCTGAGTGGCTATTGATGGGTTATTTTCAATAAAGTATAGCTTGGTTTAAAATAAAGGGCTGAAACTGAGATCAGTAGTCCTGATGTCTCAGACTTAGTGACTTCATGTTTGTTTTCCAAAGAAATATCTTAACGTCTGTCAAAGGACAAGACAGCACTGAGTACAAGTGATGAGTAAAAGGCACATCCTCTTCAAGATTATGAATAAATCTTGGTGACATATGAAGTGCCATACCATATCCAGTGCCAATGTAATGTACAAAATAGTCAGGAATGTTAGTTCATTCTCATTTTAAGATATTTTAAATGTTCTGATTCTAAATGAAAACCACTGGCCAACCCTTCTGGGAAAGTTTTCATGAATAGCTCGAAACAGCAGAGTAATTTGACTCAAACATGACTCAGCTAATGCTTTCTGTTCTCATTTCTAAGAAGAAAATTTTGGTTTCAAAACAGCAATGGTTCTCAGTAGACTTCCACTCATGGTGCCTTCCAGAAAAATCAGACACTTTAAAAAAGTGAAAATTCCTTCAGGGGAACTAGAAGGTACACAAGTGATACATCGGGCACCCTGGCAATGACCTGCTCTCAAGGTGATGGAGAAGGTCACTGTTTTGTGCATTCTGATCCTTCAGTGTTTGAGACTGATGCTTTTGGCCAAAGGGCATCTTAATTTTCAATGTTATCAGTAGGAGCATATTTAATGAGAGCAGCAAGCATAATAATAAGGAAAAAGACATTTGAAAATATTCAATAATGAAGAAGGATTTTGAGAACCACGTTAACCATCAGGTGGAATGGTGTATATTAATGGTGCTGCTACTTGCTCACTTGGAAAGTTGGGGGGTGATCACATTAGGGAAGTTAATTTGGGCTCCAGTGACAGCGTAAGTTATCTTCGCATTTGTGATTCTGTCTCAGGCTCTCTGCCACTCCTTTCATTACCTGTGTAGAGATACTCTGGTTGATAAGCTGGCTGAACTGTGAGAGTCTTAGCTTCGCCCATCTCTCGAGTCTGCAGGAGCACAGAAGCAATGGCATGAAAATTACTGTTGCAAGAGAGGGCAATCAAGAGGTGAAGAAGCAATTTTTTGCTGTGTTCAAAGACTTCAGGCCGGTAATGGTCCAAACCTGGAACAAAACAGTGGAATCTCTTAGTATAAACAAGTTTTAAGCTCGTTTAGATTCCAGAGATAGTAAAGATTCCAAGTCACTCGGGAGGAACATGTTAAAAGAATGTTCGGTTTTCTTTGTTATTGTTTGTGTTACCAACATAAAGAAGTTGGGCTTAGGAAAAAGAAAATGCTTTATTCCTCAAATCAAGTGTTCTCATAAAATGCTGATAGATGGACTTTTCTTGACCTCTCAGCAGCATTTGACATGGTTAGCATTCCTCCTTTGTGGGATGTTCTCTACCCTGGATCTCCCTGTTAACTGAAGGATTCTAACTTTGTTCGTCTCTAACTAAACTTCTGAATCTCCCTGGCTTGTTCCTCTCCCCCTTTTTGCTCTATAATCTGGCTCTTTTAAAATCTCAGTGCTTGGCCGACTGTGCTCTACGTTCTTTTTCTCTTTGAGCTGACAGTGTCTCATGGCTTTAAATTTATCACATCTAGCCAAAGACCCTCAAAGAGGCCCCACTTGTTTTGGGTATCTTTTTAGGTATAGCATTAACAAGGTACCACTCTATATTGCAGTAACAGGGCAATTTTAAACAATGACCAATCAACTGAAATTGTAGAGCAGATGTCACACAGAAGCAATGAAAAATGGAAGAGACTAAATCTTTCAGAAATGAGGAAAGCAGGATGTCAATGTAAAAGGAAGGCTCTCTGGGGCGCCTGGGTGGCTCAGATGGTTAAGCGTCTGCCTTCGGCTCGGGTCATGATCCCAGGGTCCTGGGATCGAGTCCCGCATCGGGCTCCCTGCTCCTTGGGAGCCTGCTTCTCCCTCTGCCTCTCTCTCGCTCTCTCTCTCTGTGTCTCTCATGAATAAATAAATAAAATCTTAAAAAAAAAAAAAAAGGAAGGCTCTCTGGATTACAGCTATAAGTCTTTGATCCTATTGGCTAGAATTCCTCTTAGATCCAGTCTTACCTAAGAAGACAGCATGAAGTAATAATGGTAGATGAAGAGCCCAATCTTCTCTCACACTGTGATCCACCACCATCTCAGTCATAAAAATAACAGCAATATTGCACCTAATCAATGACATGATGAAATTAATGTAACTTCTGAAGAGGATGGAAATACATTGATAGATCATTAAGTCACAGTTAAATACAACTCATAAGCCCTGCTGAAGAATTATGTAAGACCCTTATTCCAGGGAAATGGAGTTTAATTTCTGACATAGCACAGAACTCCATAAAGAGAAGAAATGTTGGCTGAGTTGATCACATAACGGGGAGACTTACTAGTCACTCAGTAATAAGAGCTGAAGAAGGAACAATTACTCACAACCTAAAAATCATCACAGAATGCATATCCATATCCAGATTGCATCAAGGAAAAATTCCAACTTATAAGGCAGCTTTGCACACTGGTTAATATTCAACCAAACTCTACAAATACACTGACAGCTACAAGTTAAGTTGTGCATGGTCTGATTTCAAAGGTCATTTCATTTGTTGGGACCTGGAATGATCTCCCTCCCTTCATAGGAGGAAAAGTCCAGCCAAAGTTAAGCAGTCGTTTTCCTCTACGCACACATGCTACTTACCTATGGAGAGGCCCCCGGGGAGTGATGGTCTCTGGGAGGTAGTCAACCAGGGGGGCCCAGCATCCTCCAGTACAAGGCATGGGGAGGGGCTGTGGTTGTTTGGTCTCTGTAATAGTCAACAGCCAGCCCGTGTAGGGAGAAATCGGGTCATCTATAGGGTGAGAAAGACAAGCGTGTGTTATTTTTAGGGAGAGATGATTTTTGTTTTCCCTACTTGGTGTTTGTAGAAAGAATTTTACAAATTTAGGCTAGTAAAAATAACTTTCTAACCATCTCATTTGGTGAGTATGAATTATAGGATCAATGGGTTAGAATCACTTGATTAGATTTTTTAGTCCCTTTATTTTTTGATAATCTAATACACAATTATGCATTACAGAGCAATGGGAAATACAGACATGCAAAGAGAAAACATTAAATCATGCAAATTCTCATCACTGTGAGAACTTGGTTTTTCTCCAATCTTTCCCATTTCAGTAAAATGCAACTCCATATTTCCATTTTGCTCAGGGCAGGAGCCTTAGAGCTATCCCTGATTTATCTTTCACATCTCACATCCAACTCATAATCATGATAATAATGATGAGGATAACAATAAGAATAAAAATAATAACATTAGGAGCTAACACAGGGAGTACTTCCTTTATACCAGGCACTGTTCTATGCATTGCACATATTCTTTTAGAAGATTCATTTATTTATTGGGGGGGGCAGGAGGAGAGGCCCGATGTGGGGCTAGATCTCACAACCCCAAGATCACGATCTGAGCCGAAATCAAGTCAGATGTTCAACCAACTGAGCCACCCAGGCGCCCCTGCATTGCACATGTTAATAGCCCAATAATAGGTACCTCTTACCCCTACTTTACGGAGGGGAAACAGAGGTTAGGCAACCTGGCATCATATTCAGTGAGCTCTACCTTCAAAACATATCCAGAATAAGACCACTTTTCCCCATCTCCATCACTGCTAGTGTAAGTCACCACACTCTCTCACATGGAGACTGCAATGGCCTCCCTACTTCCATCCTTGCCCCTCTACTGTCTGTCTTCCACAGAGCGGCCAGAGTAATCCTTTTAAAACAGAAGTTCATCCATGTCTCTCTCTCTCTGCTTGACACTCTCCAGTGGCTCGCCTTTCCACTCAAAATGAAGTCCAAACTCCACACCATGGCTTTTAAGGCCTTACAAGGTCTTCCTGCTATTACTCTCTTGGCTTATCTTCTACTACCATCCTCCTTGCTCATTCTGGCTTTCTTGCTGTTCTGTGATCACACGAGACACTGTCCAGCTTCAGGGCCTTCACATCTAGCATTCCCTTTGGCTGCAGTGCTCTTTACCAGAGGGCCCATGGCTCCTTTACTTCACACGGGTCTCTGCCCAAGTATCAATTTACTGTAGAGGATTTCCAGGATCACTCTATTTAAAATCTACCCCCACCCCCAATCACTTTCTGTCCTCTCACTCTGCTTTAGTTTTCCTTCCTGGCACAGATCACCCATTCATCAGCACGGAGTACCTCTTTTGACTCTCATATAAGCTCCACAACAGCAGAGACTTTATTTTGTTCATTGTTGTTTCCCTAGTACCCCGAACATATAGTAGGGAATCAACAAATAGTTTTTGAACTAATGAACTTCCTCAACAATATGTTTAAAGTAAACAGCAATGAGTTTCAAAACAACTTAACCTTACACTTAAAGGAGCTGGAAAAAGAACAAACCCCAATCCAGCAGAAGGAAGGAAATAATAAAATTAGAGCAGAAATAAATGATACAGAAACTAAAAAAACAATAGAACACATCAGTGAAACCAGGAGCTGGTTCTTTGAAAAGATCAACAAAGTTGAGAAACCTCTAGCCAGACTCAGCATGGGGCTCCTTCTTAGAATGCTCTCAATAGAGGTCAGTGGCATTCAAAGACAAGCAGGCCCACTGGAGGGCCACATGATATGAGCCAGGCACATGGCTTCGACAAACTGACTCAATCCTGGGATAGGTTTTAGTGTATTAAGAAGAAGGATATATTAGATCATCTTTAGGCAATTTCTACCATATGTAGATTTTCTTGGCTGCACTCTTGAAAGGCAGTGAGAGGTAACAGATTCAAGGATCCTGGTCCCGTGTAGAACGCTGTCCTTAGCGGTTAGCAGAGCCAGTGGAGGGGGTATCTATCCATTGTGAAGACTGAGGCTTACAGCAAGGGTGGGCACGAGGACACAGCCCCCTTCTGGGATGTCAGGGAAGGGAGTTTTCCAGGGGCAAGGTCAGGATTTGCCTCAGAAAGTGACTGTTAGGTCTTACTAACACACCCAAAATCGAGCAACTGGAACCCTCTAAATTCTATGCCATGAAGCTTGGCCACAACAGTTTTAGCCCAGAAAAAAACGTAAAGCATATGTGACAGTTCCTCATCTCAGACCTCCCAGTAAATTACCTACAGAATGTTCCACTTTCAGCAAATTAACGTTTTGAGTAACTATCTAGGATAAGCTAATTGCAAAATGTACTTCTAAGTAATCAGCTACTCTATAATAAAACTTAAAAGGAGAGCAGAAATGGGAAGAATATCAAAGAATTAAGAAAAAGAGAAACTTGTGAGATTTCTGTTAGGGAAAGTATATATTTTTCTTTGTTTCAGTGATGTTCTCAGATACACATCTGATCAGCAAAAATGTGCTGGATTTTTAGTGATTGGATTAGGAATAAGTGGGCCTAAAACTGGTTTTCTACAGTTAGGTCTACATCACTAGGACTCAGCTTCGATCCAGCTCAACTAGTTGTATCCATATTATAGGGCTAAATACACTAGCATATGGCCTTCGAGAATAATCCAGATATTTTAAGTAGTCCTAAAAAAGCTTACATCATATTGGTAGGAAGATTTTTATAGATCTGGGTCTAAATCTGTTTTTTGTCCATTTTCCTCAAGGGTTTTTTTTTTTTTTATAATAGAAAAATACTCTCAAGAGGCTGCACACAGTCCTTCCATCTGGGTAAACCCAGATTATGAAGCCCTGGGGCACTAGGTCTCTCCTGATTCCTTCTTACTCCTTCTATCTCTAATGATCCTCCCAGGAACTCAGGGAGAAAAATAATCACCCTTCACATACACCAGAAGTGTGGCCATACGGTTTTGGAATTGAGCCTACCAATTTTGCTTTTCTTATGGCACAGGCCATTTCCATCCTTGTGTAGCTAGAACCAAAAATATATCAGGGAGGACTCAGTTACCAAAGTGCTAAGGGGATCTGTGCCCTATTAGACGTGCTGCCTCCTCCAGACACCCAGAGTTAACTTCTATTACTTAAACACATAGAAAACGATCTTAGTATATATTTTCTGGGTTTTTCTGTGATGAGAATATGGTTTGAGTAACTTGATTTCGTTTTCTCTTACAATGAATAATTTAAAATAATAAGCTCTCAGTCCCCAAATGACATGCTATGAACTGGAACTTCTCTGGTCAATAACTACAACCATGTAAAAGATATTATTGATACACGACTCAAGTGGATTCAAATTCTGTACCAAAATTTTCCTATTAAAATGCTGTTTATTTTATGCTGGCACAACAAGTTTATAAAACAACATTTCTAGGTGAAATAGATGCCATGATGATAACATTAGACTTCTTTTTATGCCTTTCGCAACTATTCACTATAGTTTTTTTTTCTCTTCACAAATACTTCCATTATTTTTTTTTTGTTCCTAAAGCCAGTGATGTGTTTATGTAATGACACAATTATCTCATTTTATTATAATTAGCCTCTGAAATTCACTATTTATGTATTTTCTTTTTTTTTTAAAGAATTTATTTATTTGACACACAGAGAGAGTTAGTGTGAGAGAGAGAGCACAATCAGGGGCAGAGGGAGAAGCAGGCTCCCCGCTGAGCAAGAAGCCGGACATGGGGCTCAATCCCAGGACCCTGGGATCATGACCTGAACTGAAGGCAGCCGCTTAACCAACTGAGCCACCCAGGTGCCCCTATGTATTTTCAAGAGGATTGAAATTACTTTATTATAGCGTTTTCTACCAAATTCTATGTTCTAGACCCAGAGCAAAGAGATACAATTTAAAGGGATTAACTGGCAAAGACAGCAATATTCCTGATGTAAAATCCACAGTCAAAGAGTGTTTTTTTTTTTTCGTTTTGTTTTGTTAAAGAGAGAGAATGAGCAGGGAGAGCGGCAGAGGGAGAGGGAAAAACAGACTCCCTGCTCAGCAGGGAGTCCGATGCGGGGCTCCATCCCAGGACTACCGGATCATGACCTAAGCCACAGGCAGATGCTTAAACGACTGAGCCACCCAGGTGCCCCTAGAATGTTATGTTTTGTTATGCTTGTCACATTTTGGCGGGGGGGGGGGAGGGTAGGATTTGACTACTTCACCTTTTCATGATGCCATTTTTTTTTTTTGTCCTCCAATTCTGAGTTACTGTTGCATAGCAACCAGACTTTTCTTGAACCAACAACTCTCTATTTCTCAGCTACTACTCTCCTCATCTGTAAAATCTAGTCCCATCTAAAACTGATGGTCAGTGCCCCTGAGATTTCAAATATTCAGTGTTTGGATGGTATGGTCCCCTGATGGGGCACAGAAAGAAGAGAAAATACAAAGAGCTTTATTTTACCTCAGATTGATAGTACTATTAACAAGTTATATAGGGATATAGGTGAAACTTAACCTATGTTAGAATATGGCAATTATATACGGATTTTAGACATCCTTTCCATTGGTATTTTCAGGGCTAGAGAATTGCCTGTGCATTAAGAAGCAGAATCAGGGCAGCTGAAATATGGTGTCATTACAACTACATAGCTCTTACCCACTCTGCACATTTTCCATAAAAACAAAACAAATCAGAACAACAGCTACAAAGGCCCTATGCATTGACAAATGAACCTAACTCATGAAATACCATCATATTTACAGTTTCCACCAAATGAGACAAATAAATCCCACCAGATAGTATACTGATTTCCTCAGCATACCGAAATGTCACAGGGAGTGTTCTTTGGTTCCAGAATTTCTGCAACTTGTGACCAAGTGATACCCTTTACCTGCTCAGTATCCACAGAAGCTGTTCAGGGCTTAAACAAAATAATGAATGCATTGACCTTTTTGGTGTTCCCACCTTCCCAGGGTATGAAGAAATTCCTGTGACAGTTATATCTCCCCGTTTAGTGAGGTTTTCACTTGGGCTACTGAGACTATGCCATTGAGAAATTCAAGGTGAAAACAGATCCTACCCTGGGTGAGCTGACTCACAGAACTTAAAGGTCAAATCCACTCTTAAGAGAGGTCGAAAAACTGAACTGCAACATTTGTTCTCTAATGGGACAAATTCTGACTAGGCCTGCCCCAACTGCATTACCAAGGAAAAATGCCAAGAATATAAAAATATGGATTTGGGCAGTAGTTTGAAGTTTTCTAATTTTGATTTGTTCATTGCACGGCTTCTTTTTACTGTTAAGAGGCTGACTCTATGCTCACCTGCATAGTTGGATTACGTAGTTACTTAATATTTATGGATCTCTTTTTAGTAATTAGAACAGGAATAATCAAAATGTTTACTTTCCACTCCCCAACCATCTGCATTCCATCTGAACAACCTGCTGGTACTTACTTTTATCTTCATCATATGATCCTCCAGAGCTATTGCTGTATCTCGACTCTAGGCGGGTGTGGGCTCTGATGACGTTACTAAACCTTCAAATACAAGAACAACCGTTGGAAATACTGACACGTGTGTGTATGTGCTGTTACTCATAAACACATACTATTATTTAGTGGTTGAGTTTTTGGCAGTGAGTTCCATTGATGCTTTTCCTAAAGGAATACTGTAAAAACTGTACTTCAAGCATTTTGTTTTCCTTGAGAGGGCCAGTGGTCACCCTTGCTCAGAAGCACAAGTTCAAGCCTTCATAAGCGAAATATTTTAAGGCTAATATTTGGATTGAGCCAGAAAATAACATTTGTTTAGAAAGAAAATAGATATGACACTGAATAATTTGAATCCCTTATTCACATGGTAGCCTGGCATAAGGTAGGTGGTCAATAAATAATTATTGATTAAGTCAAAGTAGATAGAACTGGGAATATGCAAAAATGGTTTCATAACAAATCTTGGATTTTATCAGCTTTACAGTTTCCCTTAAAATGATCTGAAGGTTTTCAGGAAAAGGTCCTAGGTGTGGAAATGGGCTGAGTAAGGTTATACGACTTGTGCAGTGTCAACCACAGAAAGGTGGCAGGAGGAGCATGCTTTGAGAACCATGCTTCCTCTGAGCAGGTGAACAGGTGATTTTAGGACTGAGCTCTCACTCACTAGCTCTGTGACCTTGGCCAAGTCCTGTATCTCCTTGGGGACCCTATGTCCACACCTGCCAAAAAGGAATAAGAATAATACTTCACCATTTATTGCACTGGGGTTGTTGTGGGAATCAAAAAGAAATAATGCAAGAACATTTCCCAAACTGTGAGACATCCAACTCTAAGGGATTAGTTATTATATTTCTACCTTGAATTTCTAGAATGCCTTGCCTTCTCTCTTCAGGGCACCAAAGGCTTTCAAATCAATAGTATTTTTGTCATCCAAAGGCCTACATGTAGGGCAAGGGGGTGGCTAAGGGGAAGTGATGATAAAACTTTATATTTACTTTATATAAAATGGTAGTTTTATCTACTTAATATATATGCAGTCAAAGCCAAGAATTAAGGCTATGTAGAAATATCTGGAAAATTCAAACCAGAGCAGGTGTGTTCCCCTTCATTACTGACAGGTGTTCTGCCTTAACTGACAACAGATCAACACTCTGTTTCCCTCTAGAACACTGGGGAATGCAGGGCTACTGCTGTCCTCCAGTGTATGGAGAAAAAGAGATGCTTTAGGAAAAAGTACTGAATGTGCCATTAAGACCCCTACCTTGTCCCAGGTGTATAATCTCGGAACATCAGTGATTTAGATTTGCTGAACACAGAAATGTAACAGACTCTAATGACTTTGGTTTTATTCACCTCTTTGATGTTGGCTGTAGCTTTTTCTTTCTCCTAACACAGCCATCTTTTCCCTAATAACTCTGTATCTTTTTTTTTTAAGATTTTATTTATTTATTTGACAGAGAGAAACACAGGGAGGGAATACAAGCAGGGGGAGTGGGAGAGGGAGAAGCAGGCTTCTCGCTGAGCAGGGAGCCCGATGCGGGGCTCGATCCCAGGATTCTGGGATCATGACCTGAGCCGAAGGCAGACGCTTAACGACTGAGTCACCCAGGCACCCATAACACTGTATTTCAAGCATTATTGTCATATCTTTTGGGCTACTGCTCTGTGCATCCATAAAACAGAACAGCTAGGACATCTGCTCAGTCTGTCTACATCAGACTGAACTTACGAAATTAGGAAAGTGACAAACCTATTACCTTTTGAAGATGTTCTTTAATCATACTTGTGCTGACAAATGCAAAGTTAAAAACAGCATAGGTAGAGCCCAGACCTCATTCAGCAAGGAACATAATCAGGGGGATGAAAGAATTCCACATCTGGAGACTTCCATGGGACAGAGAGCTCATGAACCATAAACAGTATATGCTGGCTTTCTAATCACGTTCTGGAGGGGCCAGGCAGGAAAGAATTACAGAAAGGATGACAATCCTTCTCTTTTCCTTTGAGATTCATCTAAAGGAGAGTTAGGCAGAGGTTATGAAGCCAAGACGAACATGAGGAGCAAGCCCCTTCCAGACTGTTCTCTTTACTCCGGAGAAGATCAAAACCATAGTGTAGTGAAGTACAAGCTTGGCAACAACAACAAAAAAGTAAAAACTGGCTCCTAAAATCTGTTATTTTCCTTTGCTTTCCTGGCTTGAAGAAAACAATTTTGGGTCTGGGTTTTAGAGGAATTTCAAGGATTAAGTAGACCAAATAGCTTTTTAATATCAAAGGTACATGTCTTAAGAAATATATCATGAATATCACTCTGATAAGAGAAAAACTAGAAGGACAAAATGTTTCTCTAAATTTTAACTTGCTGATTTAGCTCAAAGTAATACATAGGCAACTTTTTGTAGATTATTAATTTCTATCTCTGTATCAAGCGAGATTACCAGAAATTCATACATTTGAAGCTTATTGCTTTGGCTCCCTATGGAAAAAAAAATCCTTTCATGGAACCTATAAATTTATCAAATAAGCATTTCTTAAGGGTTGATGTATTAAAAATAGTTATGTAGTTTGGTTCTGCATATTTTACAAACTGCTACAAACAGCTATTTTAATAAAAAAATGTGTTCACTTTGTTGTTTAATAAAAAAACCCTACATGATAAATCCTTCTTTGAATTTAGGGTAGTTTTGGGGTGCCTGGGTGGCTCTGTCAGTTAAGTGTCTACCTTCGGCTCAGGTCATGATCTCAGGGTCCTGGGATCGAGCCCCACACCATCGGGCTCCCTACTCAGTGGGGAGTCTGCTTCTCCCTCTCCCTCTGCCCCTCCCCTCCATGCTCATGCTCTCTCAAATATATAAATAACATCTTTTAAAAAAAAATAGAAATTTAGGGTAGTTTCTGTTAGTAGCTTCCATGAATAGTTTTTATTTTTACACACTGAAAGTTATAAAATTCACTGTATTCTTCTTTTTTTACTCTGGCTCTTGAAGAACTCAAGTTTAGGTTAATACTAACTTTTAGTAGTTTTCCTTAGTGAGGACTTGAGGACTTTCAACAAAACTATCTTACTCTCCTCTTAGCTTGGCTCTTATTCCCTTACCCTTGTTTTAATGATACCATAACCTATCTGAACTTTTTGTTAATAGATATTATAGTATTAAATATTACCAAAATACATCAAAGGGCCATTAATCTAGCTGGAAAAAACATGGCATCAGGCCTGCTTCTTTGCACAACTCCATGGCGCCCCCTGGAGCCCAATAATGTATTTTGGTGACTAGTACCCCCAGGAGTTGGGTAACACAGTAGCCTGGTCAGTATTTCTGACCAACTGTATCTGCAGACCCTTTGTCTACAAGGACTTTAAAGAACTAGAAAGAACAGACTGTTCACAAGGACTGTAAAGTAACTATCTTCTGTACTGGGGTTAGCAAGAGGGAGGGAGAAAGGGGCCAGATGGTGTTTGGACAGCTTATCTCTGGGGCTGTGAGATTTCTCCCATTTTATTCACATACTGAATAAACATTAAAGAATTTCTACTGTGTATAGCATAGTAGGCTAATCATTAAGGACAGCAATATGTATGCGAGATATGTGGTACCTGTTTTCCAAGAATGAACATCTAGTGGTTGAGACAAGCGTGTGTACAGGTACCTATAAATCAACGTGACAGAGTCTACAAGGAAGGAAGGGTAATAAGTAGATTCAAGAGAAATAGGTATCTTAGGCTGAGGGCACAGTCTACTTTCACAGAAAAGAGAGAATGTATTAGAAAAATCGTGCAGATGGAGTACAGGATCAAGGGAATAATGGTATCCTTTGGGATAGAATAGTAGTATATATATGGTTATATACATATGAATATATATAAATATGGCCAATAAAGCTATAGATAAATAGATATAGCCGTTATGAAAGAACCAGATATATATGCATATGTATAAAAAGCGTGGGTACATAACATCAAGCTTTCCAACGGCCAACAGAGATACAGTGAGAGAGGAGGACAGCAAGAGTTAAACAAGAAAGCCCCTATTAGAGGTGTTCTCTGGCCTTGATATTAGAGAGGATATTAGAGATTAGCCTCTTAATTTCAAGGACCACCACTAAAAACTTGGGCAGGACACTCAGGACTCTGGTCCCAAAGGGGCCTTTGTAGTGAGATGTTAATATACAGACATTCATCACCTTTCTACCATAAATAAGATTGGAAAATTCATCTAGACAATAAATGATAAAGAATGTTATACTCCAACTAGAAAGCAGAAATATCTTTAGAGAAATAATGTCATTATTTACCATAAGGAAGTTTCCAAAGAAGGTACTAACAAATACAGATTAAAACCATGTTAATTAATCATCTTGTATTGTCACTGATGTATGGAGTATGAAAACCTTCACTCATTTCCAAGAATGAAAGAAACGCCTCTATTAGAGATCTGTATAGGGCGAGGTCTATAATCATGATCCACTGGGTTTGGGCTTTTAACCTGAAGGAAGGCTCATGTGGATGAGCATCTGCCTAAAGGCAGTGTAGCAACACAGGAATGAAGATACTGGGGAACCTGATAAGGGCCCGAACTGGAAATGAGCCTTCAGAACTCCAGAGGCAGTCTGTCTTATGTCAGATACCAATCCACCTGCAGCCCCCGCCATATTCTCCTGCACAGGATGAAATCCTGCGGACGGTCACGAAGCATCTGGAAGCATTATGGGTTGAGTGAATTAGTTCAATTAGTTGATCTATTGAATTTTCTCCATTATGAATCTGTGTGAGTATCTCATCCTTGTTACTAATTTCTTAAGTGAAACGGCTCCTTGGGAGTTTTCACTAGAAAATTGTCAGCCTAAGGAGTTTTCGACACCATGAGAATCATTCTAGTTTTTATTTTTTAAAGATTTTATATATATATATATATATATATATATATATATATATAT